>NW_026705004.1:170000-488477 GCF_029867415.1 Vicia villosa
ACCTAGAAATGTCAGGCTGGGATTATGCTCTGATGGATTTACTCCATATGTCCAAGGGTCGGGAACTGCATATTCTTGTTGGCCAGTTATTGTAACCCCTTACAACCTCCCTCCCGAGATGTGCATGACAAAACCATACATGTTTCTGACATGTATCATTCCAGGCCCGTCGAGTCCAAAAGCTGGAATTGATGTCTACTTACAACCTTTAATTGATGATTTGAAAAGGTTGTGGATTGGAGAATGCACTTATGATATATCCCGTAAACAAAACTTTACTTTGCGAGCTGCCTTGATGTGGACAATTAACGACTTTCCAGCATATGGCATGTTGTCTGGTTGGGGTACGCATGGCAAAATGGGTTGTCCGCATTGCATGGGACACACTACGGCTTTTACGTTGGATAAAGGGAGGAAGAGCTCGTGGTTTGACTGTCATCGCAGATTTCTACCAAGAAATCATACCTATAGAAAAAACAAGACAGATTTCAAAAAAGACAAAGTGGTAAGAGATCATCCTCCACCTCGATTGTCACCAGGTGCTATATGGGAACAATTTTGTGTACTTCCAAAATTCACAGATATTGGTAAAGCATTTAGAATTCAAGGATACGGGGTCGACCACAATTGGACAAAAAGAAGTATATTTTGGGACCTCCCATATTGGAAAGATAATTTGTTGCGCCATAATCTTGATGTTATGCATATTGAGAAGAATTTTTTTGATAATGTATTTAACACAGTGATGAATGTTAAAGACAAAACAAAAGATAATGAGAAGGCTAGACAAGACATGGAAAAGTGGTGTAATCGAAGAGAGTTGGAGTTGAAGCGTCAACCGAATGGAAATTTTTTAAAACCTAAGGCTTGTTACACTCTGACTTCATAAGAAGCTAAAGCGGATTGTCAATGGTTAAAGGAATTGAGGATTCCCGATGGGTATTCTTAAAATTTAGCAAGGTGTGCCGACGCGAACACTGGGAAGTTGCATGGTATGAAAAGTCATGATTGCCACATTTTTATGGAACAATTGCTACCAATTGCGTTCGGTTCTCTACCCAAACATGTGATTAATCCACTAACGGAAATTAGTAATTTCTTTAGAGATATTTGCGCGTCAACTTTAAGAGTGGATGACATCATTAAGTTGGACCAAAATATTCCAGTCATTCTCTGTAAGTTGGAACAAATATTCCGACCTGGTTTTTTTGACTCCATGGAACATCTACCTGTGCATCTTGCATATGAAGCTTATCTTGGAGGACCTGTTCATTATAGGTGGATGTATCCCCTTGAAAGGTTTATGGGTGATTCTAAGCGGTCAGTGAAAAATAAAGCTAGGGTTGAGGGATCAATATGTGCACAATACTTGCATCGGGAGACAACACATTTTTGCAGTCATTATTTCAACAACTTGGTGTTAACTCCAAGAATCATAAGGAATCCTGTAAATGTTAATGAGAGAAGTCAATTCGTCTTATCAATCTTCGAGCTTCCAGGTCGTCCATTTGGAAAGAATGTTGTTCATTGGTTGACCCAGCAAGAAATGCAATTTGCACATGTTCATGTCTTGATCAACTGCGTTAAAGTTAAACCATATCTGGAATAAGTATACCTAACTATTTTATTTTATTTATAGTGTGAAAATAACCTTGAAACTTATAGTGTGTTTTTTTTAGGGAATTCAACAACTTCTATTTTCAAAGTACTGGTGTACAATCAACATCCAGTGTCATTCATGATCAATTTCCAACATGGTTCAAACAGAGATTGTCAGGCATTGTTACACCGACTCCAGAAATATTCCATTTAAGAAGTTTATCTGAAGGCCCTAAACGAAGCGCAAACGAATGACACACATATTTTCTGAACGAATATAAATTTCACACTGAGACTTGGACTGAAGGGAAAAAACCAAAAACAGTGGTTTATTTGTAAAAGGAGTTACAGATGGGGGTCAAGATGACTTCTATGGCTTTGTTAAACATATCTACGAGTTGGAATACAATTACTTGGACTCAGAAAATAAAGTTGTCTTGTTTTATTGTGAATGGTATGATCCAACTAGAGGCACAAAAATAGACAAGACATATGGTACTGTTGAGATTCAAATGGGCCGAAGGTACAAAGAGTATGACCCTTTCATAATGTCACATGTTGTTAGGCAAGTTTATTATGTTCCTCATCCTTCATTTGTGCCACGTAAACGAGGGTGTTGTGTTGTAATTTAAACAAAACCATTGGCCCATATCGAAAGTGGCGATCTAGTGGAAGATCTTCCTTTCCAAGTTGATGAAGTTGGACCAATTAATGAGGTGATTGCAGTTGAACAAATTAAAAGTTTGTCTGATATAACAGTTGAGGGGTATGAAGTTGATGCGTCTATATTGTTGGTTGAAGATAATATCGACGGAGAGCATGATGAGAATATCACATCAGATGATGAGAATGATATTGATGAAGAGCATGATGATAATGAGAATGATATGGATGAAGAGCATGATGATAATGATAATGATGTATATTGATGAGAACATGTGTTTGTAATTATACTAATGAACCATCTATTGAATGTTTTAATGAAGATATATATTAATGAAAATGTGTGGTTTGATTAATTGTGTATTCTATATAAATAGGTAAAATGAACCATCTATTTATATATTTGATTAATTGTGTATTCTATATAAATTGGTAAAATGCGATCCTTGCCTGAGAAGACTAAAGGTAGACGTCCGAGGGTAATGGTATGCGACTCACCTCAGACGACAGTATCTCCCCGCCCACGGACTCAGCTAGACTGCATGTCTTTGGCCAACGCTCAGCCTCTTATGCCATTACTCTCCTCTCCATCTTTTATTACCCCACCTAGCTATCCATTCCAGCAGACTAGGGGACCTAGCTATCCATTCCAGCAGACTAGGGGACCTAGCTATCCATTCCAGCAGACAGGGGGACCTAGCTATCCATTCCAGCAGAGTGCTGGACCTAGCTTTCCACCACAGGTCCCCCCAGGTTCACAACAGACTGGGGGATCTCGCACCACACATCTGACACAGGTGCCCCCATCCTTCCAACAGATAGGGGGGTCACGTACCTCACCTACCACACATATACCTCCAGGCGGGGATGATCATGTGGAGGCAGATCAGGATGATATTGAGCAGGATGAGGATAATGTTTTGTTGGATGGCAATAATCTTCAGGGGGACGATAATCTGGATGAGATTCAAATCGTCGATGGCAGATATTATATTACGCCTGTCGGAAATAAGTAAGTATCTTATTTATAATTTTTTAATTAAGTTTACATTTACTTTTTTAATATAAATTTATATTTAACGCATGCTAATTCAAATTATTGTTGTTTAGTTTTACTCTGAGTCGGACATCTGCAAAGTGTGTGAGCTATGTGATTCAGCAAATGTATAAAGATGCTTGGACGAGATTTGGAGAAGTTCCAAATAGAGATGATTGGTTTAAAAAATTTAAGGTATAATTAGTTTGTTTTTGAATTATTGTTTATTTAAAAAAAAATATTATAATTTTCTAACAGTTTATCTTAATGTCAACAGGAAAAGTGCACATGGGATGTTTTGAGCGAGAAGGTTGTTAAAAAAGTCTTTTTCACCAGAGCATCAAAAAAACTTTCTGACACCTTACGACGTGTTAGAAAGCGTTGGGAACGTGATGGTAATTATCCCGCTTGGATGGGCAAAGACACTCTTGATAAACTTCTGGTCTATTGGGATTCACCTCAATTTAAAGCTAAGTATGAAAGTGCCAACTTTTAATGACAACTTTGTGACGTGATTTTCACGTGGCAACTAAGAAGTTGCAGCATGATTTACATGTGGCAACTAAAGTTGTGGCATGAGAATCACGTGACAACCGATTTTTATTTTATTTAAGTTAATTTAATTTAAGTTTTATATTTAATATTTTTATTGTATGTGTAGGAGGATTATCAAACATTGCTTGTAGAGTTTTTGGTCACTAATCCGAAATATACTCCTATGGAAGGACAACCGCTTCATCCAGATGTTGATTTTCATATTTGGAATGAAGTTATTGGTGGAAATGGTCCTAATGGATATTTTTTTTGGTGGTGGAAGTATGGCGGGATGCTTGAGAAGTGGTGATAGAAATTTATTTGAAAGATTTAGAGATGGGGAAGGATCGTCACGCCCATCTCAATTGCCTCCGAAAATGAACAATAAGACAATTGGCGGTAAATGAGGCGAGACGCGAGTCAGAGCAACGTGAGACGGCGTTAAAAACCCAATTAGAGGAGCAACAACGACAAATAGAGGCAATGACGAAGAGGCAAACAGAGATGGAGGGGCAACAAAGACAAATAGAGATAATGGCCAAGAGGCAAGTGGAGATGGAGGAGCAAATGCGGCTATTTATGCAATTTCATGGAAGCAGTAATCAAATGTTTGGGGGAAACGTTGGAGTTGGTGGTGCACCGGCAAATCAACAAGATAATGATGAAGATTTAAACCTTGATGATTTTCCCGATCTAGGAGATACTTAATTATTATGTAATATTATTTATATTTTAGTTTTAATTTTAATTTTAATTTTAATGGATGTAAGATATTAAATCTTAATTGATGTATGATAAATTTTAATTTATATTTTGTTTATTACTTATATTTTATATTTTATTATATTATTCCATAAATATATTTTATTAATATTAATATTCAAATTATTTATTAATTATATTTTATATTTTATTATATTAATTATAATTCTTTATTAATAATAAAAACCTTTTTTAATAACAATAATTAAGTTTTTTTTAGTAAAAAGAATTTTGTTTAGTGAAGTGGTTTACATGTCACAAATGTAGTGACATGTGAATCACGTCGCTAGGTTAATTTTTTTTTAAAAAGAATTATGTTTAGTGACGTGATTTACATTTCACTATATTTGTGACATGTATATCACGTCGCTAGATGCAAAATAAAAAAAATTGTTTTGTAGTGGCATGTTTCCCATGTCACTAATCAGTGGCATGCAAAATACGCCACAAACTTTCTCCGTTAGTTGTACCATCCCTGCAAACCTGCTGCATGCCTGCTGTGTCAGCAATATGAGTTGCATAGTGTGTAGGATATAGCGACGTGATATACATGTCACTGAATAGTGACGTGAAAACCATGACACTATTACTTTACCACCTTTCCCCCTGCGACATAGTCTCTCACGTCGCAAATTTTGTGGGGTGACGTGATGTTCCTTTTTGTGGCGTGAGAATCACGTCGCTGGAGAGAACATTTTTTGTAGTGTTGGTACAAAACCATACCACCATCACAACCACATAAATTTTCAGATCGAGATTTTACAGTGGAATAAGACATATAAACACCTTTGAATGAGTTTGTCTTCAAATTCGATATTGAAACGAAACTGAACAACAACAATGTCAAAAATATTTGATGTACCTTAAAGTAGAACATTGTGTAGATGTTGTTGTCTTATTCCCGATGATGACTTTGTCGTTGGTGTTAGGGTGGTTTCTTTTATCAGCGGAAAAATGGATACTTAGTGTTTAATATATATATATATATATATATATATATATATATATATATATATATATATATATATATAAAGAAGCGCCAGTGTATATGTTTACCGGGAAAATTGGTAAACAAGCGCTAGTCCTCCAAAAATACTAAACATTTTGGTTACTCACATGATCGACTAGATTGATCCTAGGATATGTGCTTTACGTTTGATATATTCTGTTTATAATAAAGAATACTTCGACACAAGCCACATTCATGTTCTGAAGATTGTTTGATTTACATAAATCCTTAAAGTAATGTAATGGCTTGTAACAAACAGCAAAATCAATTGTAAATTAAAATGCAATAACGTAAATGACAAGAACTTAAAGATTCTGAAAAAGTTAAAGTTGTATAAAACTGTAAAAACAAAGGATAAAATGGTGTAATTATACGTACATTCTTAGAATGACTCGTTTCTCACACACTCATACTTTGAGTGATTTTAATGAGATTTTGTACCAAATGAACACCCTTAATCTATACATTAAGATCCCTATATATACTAATTTGATGCAACTGTTTCTAATGGTCTTTAGAACTGAAATCGCCACGTTGCGCCATGCGTGTTTCTTTCCTCCCTTGAAACTCCACATGTCTCCAAGTACAACAGATCATGACAAATAATAGTTATACTTTCGCTCCGACTTAACTTCTCTGTCGAAGTAATCCCTCCCATGAATTCAAGTTGTCTCATTCGTACAATACCCGCACAAGCCGCAAGAAAAGAATGGACGATTTGGAACAAGAGAATGGAGAACTTAGAGAAGAAGTTGCTACATCGAAGGAGTCTCTGGAAAGACTTAACAATATGGTGGGAGCATTGACAACTGCACAAAGCCTGCCCTTGCCTGTGATTTCGGAAATTATTTCTATACTGATACTTGCAAGTGTTCCTCAATACAACATGTCATCCAACCGTCATTGAGGCATGCCTTGCAACTTTATGCCAGAGGGTTACAAACCTCTAGAAATTGAAGTACCAAGATCTGTCGCCATAATGACTATGCCGCAACTAGTGATACATAATGTTCCTCCACATGAAGAACAATTATACAACTCTGCTGCTAATTAAAGTTCCGGAGTATATGAAAGACTGTATGAGTTTCAAGAACAATTTCTGCAAATGCAAAAGGAACTCAAGGCTCTTCGAGGGCAAGATCTGTTTGGAAAGAATGTTGCAGACCTTTGTCTAGTTCCAAATGTTAAGATTCCTCACAAATTCAAAGTACCTGACTTTGAGAAATACAAAGGAAATTCTTGCCCACAAAGTCATTTGGTAATGTATGCTCAAAGGATGACTACCCAATCTAATAATCAACAATTACTGATTCATTACTTCCAAGACAATTTGACTGGTGTTACACTCAAATCGTAAATGAATTTGGACAGTTCTATGATCAGTACTTTTAGTGACCTTAGAGAAGCTTTTGTTAAACAGTACAAGTACAACTTAGATATATGGCTCCAGACAGAGATCAACTCCGATATATGTCTCAAAACGATAAAGAAAGTTTTAAAGAATACGCTCAAAGATGGCATAGTCATAGTTTTGACCATGCTCTTCACAGTTTTTTGACCATGCTCCTCACAGCTTTGCCCCATCAATGTTTGAGGTATGCTATGTTAACATTTTTTGATTTCTCTACTACTTTTTCCAATAAATAAGTATTATACTTTTGAATTTGAATGCATCTTAAACTTGTTTCTGGATTGCTGTAGGTTGCTTCAAACCTTAATACTTTTATGCCATTCCTGATCCTGATAGACAGTGTACCAACAAGATTTTTAAGAGATCAATAAACTCATATATTATTTTCTAGATTAATGACAAAAAACTAATGTATTCTTCCTTTATTAATAGATAATGTATGTATTTATTTTAATTTATCAAGATCGTGAATGATTTATTATTTTAAAAAATAATAGTTTAATTCTTAAGTAACTTATTAGAGAAATCATTCATGTTTATAATACATGCATGTTTATTTTTTAAAATAATCATTCATGTTTATTTTTTAAAATAATATTTGAAAAATCTTTAGTAACACATGTAATTTATGTTTATTTTAATTCTTGTTTGAATGGTTTATTTTATAAAAAAAATATTCTTAAGTAACTTATAGAAATATTTATCAAGTGTTATCACTATTTCACGTTTAAGGAACAATTGGTAATTATTGTTAGAATGTTGTCAGATATGATAACATTTGAAAATTGTCCCTAAAGAGTGTTCTCACTGTACCACTTTTAGGGGACATTTCTTAGCAGTTGCGATTCTTAGCAACACTTTAAAAACGTTCTCTAAGATGTTTCAGAAAAACATCCCCTTTTCTTATAGCTTAGGGGACGTTTTAAGAAAGTGTGCCTAAAAAGAAAAAATAAACGTCTCCTTAGGCAACGCTCGCACAGAGGACGGCTGAAAACCGTTCCCTATTATTTTAGGCAACGTTTTTCTCAATTCTGGCAACATTTCTCAGTTGTTGTCAAAGAGGAAAAATGTTGTCTACGATTGTATGACGATCATTGTTATAAGATCGTGGTCTTGGTTATCTTCTTTTTGTAGTTGAGAGGATGGATGTAATTTTTCTATTTGAAATGCTCTTCCTCTTTGTTTTAGGAAGTAAGTGGGTCTTGCGTTGCCTATTATTAACGTAGCTATAAAAACGTGTCTCATAGTTTCATATTGATATAAACATTTATTTTGATTGCCGAACAAATTGAATAGGTTAGTTTGAATAGTAAGATTCATGTCAGTGTCCAAAATTATGAGAACAAGACAATGACAAGAAAATGGAAGTTCTCAGTATTCCTCAACTCTATGTAATTTCAGTTTTTTGGTAATATTTGTGTGATTGTTTATAAGATACATACAAGTGTTGTAGAATAGGTGGCTTGCTATTTAAGGTATAGAATGACAATGATAGAGTGAGAAAGTTTTTGAATTATCTAACTTAGAAAGTGTGGTGTCGTTTTCTTTACCTCCCCGTTTCACTTGGGAGGATGGCACGCTAAATCCTTCACGCGAAATTTGGAAGGAGAATGCGCCCGTGGTGGGATGAATTTTGTTTCAGTTCTTCCTACGATATCACACGAACTTTCTTATTGGTCCTACGAGTAGGAAAGGGAAAAAAAGATCTCAACTAAACCCTAGGAGTTTGCTAAGTGTGGGGATTCACCTAGACTAGAAATTCTGGAGTCCGGGGGGTCGGTTATACATAGGGAAGTGTTTAAACACCCTACATATCTGTAGTACTCTACAGGAACCTTCTCTGTGTCATTGTGATTGTGTTTGCTGCTAATGATTGGGAAAGTTTCTCCTTTGTGTTAGGAGAGAGAATTGAATTGATTAAAGAAAGACAGACAGATAGACAGACTGACTATTTTTGGTACTTTATTAGCTCGCTGAGATTCCTTGTGAACCTCATGCCTACATATCCCTAGTGGAAGTCAGAGCTTAATGTAGTTTGGGGAACTAACTAGGGAAATTACTTGTTTTTGGTGCCTTGCTTGAAGCTCAAGGTTGAAGCTTGGAATTAAATCTCTGTTTACAGTAAAGAGACATGAAATCATCTTTACAGAGAGGTATTTGTACTATTCTACCACAAACATTTAAAAGTGACAGAAAAGCTAAAAAAATGATGTTTCATTAAGAGGGGAGTCTACTTGGTTGATCAAGTATGACAGCCATCGTGCCTCTAAAATGAAAGAAAGATGCTCATCCAAATTAGGGAAAGTGTACAAGTCTGGGGATGTGCCAGAGCATGTCTTTCAGAGTCCTAAATGGGAGACTTTGAATGAAATTGAAATTGAAATGTTTGTTTGTTTGAATGTGGTAGAGTAGTAAAAATATCTCTCTATAGAGATAAGCTATGTCTATCTACTGTATAAGAGATTTGACTTTAGCTGGCTTGAATGAGGCCCAAGCTTGAGGCTTTTTGATTGATTTTATTGATTTATTGAAATGATAACTCTACTGGGGAGTATTTAAACTAAGGAGTTTTTGGTGTTCTGTACGAAGCCCAGAATTGAGGCTGACTCTACTTAGGGAGACTCTATTTGGGGAGATTATCTCCTAAGAGAATGAATCTTTGATTTTTTGAAAGACTGATTTTGGAGGCTAACCCTTTCCAGGGGTTTTGACTCAGCTGGAGAAATTGTCTGTTAAAAGACTGACTTTATCATGTTTTTTTTGGAGGCTGACCCTTTCCAGGGGTCGTGACTCTTTTTGATTAATTGACTTTGGAGGCTAACCCTTTCCAGGGGTTGTGACTGAAATGATGGATTGATTTGGAAGCTAACCCTTTCCAGGGGTTGTGACTCTTTTGGTGAATGGCAGAAAGATTATCTAGTGGAGACTTCTTGTTTAAAGCCCAAGATGAAGGCTGACTCATGCTGAGGATAAGCAAATATGGATCCTAGACTCTGCTAAGGAAGATTGATGAAGATAAGGGTGACAGAGACTGTCCATGTCTCTCATTCCAAAAGGTGTACTCAATGCAAAATTGAGACAAACTTGGCTTGTTAAAAGTCTGGTTTAAATTGGAAGAAAACTCACCAGGGTAGGCTAAAAGGTGACTAAAGACCTGTTCCTATGTTTATAAGAAACCTGATGGGTCCTTGTATACAAGCTCAAGAGGAAGCAGGAAATGCTTTTAAGAAGCCTGTGGGTCCTTGTACAAAGCCCAAGAGGAGGCTAATCGAGGGTCCTTGTTATAGCACAAGAGAAAGCTATGTAGTTTTGAACTTATTTTGGCTCTAAGCAAATGGGTAAGAGGTTTCACCGGGAATAATTCCTCTTTGGGTGGATGTGTCCTATATTTTTGGATTCTAAGGTTTTTGCCAAGATGTTTCACCGGGAATAATTCATCTTGGGGGTTTGAACTACAGATTTCTAATTAGGAAAAAGCCTTCACCGGGAAGACATTCTCAATCCTAGGTCATATTCCTATAATATATATATAGTTTAACTGTCCTAGGTTTTACACTCAAACGTAGTTCTAAACTAATATATATGCACAGTTTATATTTGACAGTAATTTAAATAAAGACTGTAAATTGAAAGCTTGTAAAGCCTAACCTGGATGGAGTGGAGGCCTTTGAAGAAGTATGTACAGAGCCTCAACAGTAATTGGTGGATAACAGTTGAATATATATATATGATAAATAGTTAATGGTTTTTGAAAACAGAAGAAGTGAAGATGGACAAAGGTCACATAGGTATCTGAAGAGTTTCACCGGGAATAATGCCCTTCAAATACCAGAAGAATGTTTTTTAAAACAGAAAGAAGATTTTGAAAATATAGTTTTGAAAACAAGCTAAGAAGAGAAGGTGTTTGGGACTTACACTCTATTAGAGGCCCAGTACTTTATAGTACTGGTGTAAAATTAGTTTTGAAAATGATTTGAAATAATATAAGGTTTTGTTGTTTGAAAACCTTAATTATTCGATTTATTCGGAGATTGAAAACAGTTTTGAAAATTGACAGAAAGTCAACTTAATTAAGGTAAAGAAAAAAGATCTATGCCTAATTAAGACCTAAATAATTAGGGTTTTATCATAAACTTTATTCACAAAAATAATTAGGTTAAAACAAAATGAATATATGCATTTAAAGTATTTAAGAAAACACTTAAAACATACTATTTTAAACCTAATAAAAATATATGAAATAAATAATATTTTTATGATTTTTTTGATTATTCATAAAATAGATATATTAAATAACAAGTGTGTAAAAAATGAAGTGAAAATGATTTAATTTGATAGGTTAATTAATTGTGTAAAGTTGTGAAGAAATCAAATGGGAAAAGTGATAAAAAATAAGGTTTTGTCACCTAGAGGGATTGAACTCACGCCTTCCAAGTCACACACCCAAAACCAAACCACTGGGCCAGCGCGCGCATGGTGATAGTAAACTGACTCCTTTGCAACTCATATGTTATTCAAGTGTATAGAAGCAAAAAGAAAATAAAATCAAAAGGTCTGGGGCGAGGGGGATTCGAACCCCAGACCTTGGGCACGCGCAACACACAAACACTCTTTACCACTGGGCTATCACGTTTTAGTCGTTTATGAAACAGGTATCATTCAAAATAAAATAAACTCAACCCTGAATTTGAAATTTGCGCGCCACCACCATTGTCATCTTCAACCTCAAGTTCTCAGATTTTGAATTTATGAACTTGCTCATTTCTCAACCATTTGCAAATATGTAAAGATGAAACTTATTCTAAATTCACTCACGATTCTAAATATGTAACTAACATAAATTTATATCAACTATATCTAACTAATTTGCCAGAAATCGTGAAGAACCCTAAATTTTGAAAATCAAATTAAATGACTATACTGAAATATAAATGAATGATGATAGAGGGTTTTCAATCCTCTGATGATGCTTAACAAGATAGAATCGAGCTTTATCACAAAGAGTGCTTAAATTAAAGAGGTAGAGTTCAGAAACATACCTCTGAAAATGGAGGTCGTGAGGATGATAGAGAGCACCCGGGCTTGTATGAATGATCCCAAAAGCTTCCTTGTGGTTCAGTGATGCTAACTGAGTGCTTGTTGTAACCTCAATCCTCCTGAATTGTTCTATGGACCTCCCTCGATTTGAGCTTCAAGTGAACATGGAGGGTGATGATTCTTGAGTTACAGATGAGCTGCAGCCATCTGAACAGCTTCACTACCTCCTATGAAACATGCCTGGATGCTTAGCTTGATTGGAAACCTTCTGAATTGCACTATGGACCTCCAACTGCAACTGCTCCAAAGTGAGAGCAACAATGGTGTTCCTCCACTTACAGAAGTGATCCAGGTGCTTGGATCACCTCAAATGACCTCCCTTGAGATGTTAGAATGCTTACTTTCCAAAGATGAGCTTTGGTTTGAAGAAAACGATTCTTCTTGCCAAAGAACTTTGAAAAACAATAAGCATGAGAAGAGAAAGAGAAAGCAAGGAATTGAGTTGCTTTGGTGTGTTTTTCTACTGAAGTATGCTCCCCTATTTATAGGTAAATGGTTCAGTACTGATTGAGAGAGTGAGCTTGCTTAATGAGAGAGTTTTGGTTTCTTAGCCAAGAAGAAAATTTGAAAAGATCCTAAATGCAATGATGCATTTTCGGGCTAGCTTCCCCAACCATTGATCTTGTATGATCCAAGGGAACATTTCTGATTCAGAGGAGAGTTCTAATTGGCTTAGAACAAGATTCCTTGATGATTCATCATTTGCCATAAATTCAAAAATGCAATCATTACATAATCACATGCCTTTGTTTTTGGGAATCTTCTCTAATCCTTATGCAATGATGAATTTGGATGTGTGGTATGGTTTCAGATGTATTAGAGGTCGTGTAGCATCACTTAGTGAAGCAAAATGCACAAAATTGCAAAGTTTCAAATTGTACATGACCTATAATTTCACTTCGTGAGGCCAACTTTGAACAAGCATAACTCTTAGCTCAAAATGAATTTGGAGAAGGTTGAACACAATTTGGAAAGCCCCAAACATCTACTTCAAATCATTAGTTTGGAGTATCTTCAGAATCCTTTGGCAAATTTGTGAAAAATGAGGCCAAAGTTGGAAGAAAACTAGGTTAAAACACTTAGAAAAATTTCTAAGTGTTTATGACCTAAAACTCCAAAATTTCCAAAACTCTTAAATGATTGATCTTTTGAAAAAAGTTCCTTTGTAAGATGTTGTTTTATTTTGCAAGATCTACAACTTTCATGTTGGAAGTTTTTTGAGTTATGTAGGTGAAATTTTGAGTTCTCACCATGCCTTAAAAAACCCTAATTCCCGACTTTTTGCTCCTTGATGAATTTCTTTGAATTTCTTTGGTCAAATGACTTTAATATCCATATATTGATGATATTGATCCTTGAAAGTCATGGTTTGACCAAAAATCTCAAAAGTCAATGGTGATCCCATACAGTTGACTTTTTCCAAATAAGGTGAGATTTTGGACTTTTGTGTAGAAACAAGATCTTCTCCTTAAATGAATGATGTAAAGGGATTATATTGAGGTAATAGAGACTCTTGGATCATGTCTTGAGTTTTAGATCCATGCCCTGATTAAAAGTCAACTATCTTGGGGAATTAGGTCAAAAACCCTAATTGTCGACCAGAGGACAATGATGACTGTAGACTTTGAATTGAGGTGTAATGTCCAGTGGATCTTGTCATATGAGTTGTTTGAAGATGATTGATGTCTTTGAATGGTCCCCTAGGGCTTTTTAGGGTTTCCCAAAAGTGTTCCCTGATTTTAGTCCTTGATAAGGCTCCAAACCCTGGTCTGTTGATCCGAGTAATTCTGTACTTAGATGACTGGGTGTCTAATCAATCATAGGTGAAATAATGAAGCTCTTGAGTCTCATGATTGTGTTAGAGACTAATCCTCCTATTGATTGATCCTTTGCCTGAGTTTTCTTGTCTTTGAACACCCTCGATTGAATGTCAGACTGCTCTGGGTACTTGCTTTGACTTGATGAAAATCCTGAAGATATGTCATCTCAGGGGGGTCAAAAATTAGGGTATGACAGAAAGCATACTAAAACTTGACACTATAGAGTAAGAAAGTTTCTGACATATTTAACATTGACACAATATTGACTCAAATACAAGAAACTTAAAAACAATCTTGTAGTAGAAACACAGAAACTTAAATCAGAGAATTCTGATCTTAAAGAAAATAATCTTAAACTCATAGAGTAATTAAAAATTCAAAAGATTTCTATGTCAGATAGTGTTTCAAGTTCTAAAGATAATTTGAAAGAATATGACGTTGGCTTTCAAAAATTTCTGGCTAAAAGTATAAATAGAAGCAAGATAGCTTCTATGATTTATGGTGTAAGTAGAAATAATAGAACTAGAATTGGCTATGAGACACCCAAGGGAAAAGAACCATATCAACCTAAACTGGTTGATGAAATGAAAATCACATATAAACCCTTGCACACACAATTTAATTTTGAACACACTCATGACATCAAATATACATCCTATTCTGATAGTTCTCATGCTAGACCTAACTTCAAACATAACTTTAGGCACACTAACACCAAAGGACCCAAAAAGATATGGGTACCTAAGGAGAAAATAATTTATGTTGCAGATGTCCTTAGTAGTGAAGTTAAAACACCAGTCATGGTACCTGGACTCTGGATTCTCGCGTAACATGACGGGAATAAAGTCTATGTTCCAAAGCTTGGAACTTAAGTCACGCGGAGACGTTAGATTTGGAGGGAATCAAAAAGGAAAGATTATTGGTTCAGGAACTATTAGTAACGGTAACTCTCCCTCTATAACTAATGTTTTACTGGTAGAAGGATTAGCTCATAACTTGTTATATATAAGTCAGTTAAGTGACAACGACTATGACATAATCTTTAATCAAAAGTCTTGTAAGGCTGTTAGTCAGAAGGACAGATCAATCCTTTTTACTGGTAAGAGATGGAACCACATTTATAAAATTGATCTTTCTGAACTTAAAACTCAGAAAGTAACTTGTCTCCTGTCTGTTAATGATGAGCAATGGGTTTGGCACAGAAGATTGGAACATGTTAGCTTGAGGATCTTATCTCAACTCAACAAACTCAATTTGGTAAGAGGTCTCCCAAATCTGAAGTTCAACTCAGATGCTCTTTGTGAAGCATGTCAAAAGGAAAAGTTTTCGAAAACTTCTTTTAAATCTAAAAATGTTGTTTCCTCCTCTAGACCATTAGAACTTCTGCATATTGATTTATTTGGTCCAGTTAAAACTGCAACAATCAGAGGCAAGAAGTACGGATTGGTTATTGTTAATGACTACAACAGATGGACATGGGTAAAATTTTTAAAACACAAAGATGAGTCACATAATGTATTCTTTGACTTCTGTAACCAAGTTCAAAATGAAAAAGAGCTTAAAATCATAAAGGTTAGAAGTGATCATGGAGGAGAATTTGAGAACCATCTCTTTGAGAAGTTCTTCAAAGAAAATGAAATCTCTCATAATTTCTTCTGTCTTAGAACTCCTCAACAATATGGAGTTGTAGAACGTAAGAACAGAACATTTCAAGAAATGGCTAGGACTATGATTAATGAAACTAATATGGCTAAACATTTATGGGCAGAAGCAATAAACACAGCATGTTATATTCAAAATAGAATCTCCATAAGACCCATTCTTGAAAAGACTCCCTATGAACTGTGGAAAAATAGAAAACCCAACATTTCATATTTTCATCCATTTGGATGTACTTGTGTTTACCCAGAAAACTGGTAAACAAGCGCTAGTTTCCTTTTTAAAGGTTACTTTGCGGAGTCAACTAGAATACTCCAGGACTGATTGCTTTATTTTGTTAGATTATGCGTATATGATTTATATTAAATGTAAATAGTGACTTTAACGTAAAAGTAAGTACTGAAATTAAAGGCTTTAAAGTAAATCAAAGCAATAAAAAAGGCAGTAAATGTGCACTGAAAGATAAAATGTAATGTAAAATGATTGCATTTAATTAAACTGGTACGCATACGTACATTCCAAGGTTGCACTCGTTACTCATTGCGCAGAGATTAGAGTTTTACTTGTGTTTATGTAGAAAATGCGGACCTCTAACTATTCCTATGAAACTTGCTTAAATAGAAAAAATAAAATACCTACTACTAACGGTCTACTGGCTATCGGTCAACACGTGTCTTCGACATGCAAGATCCTCAATTGTGAGACTTCCACGCGTCCTGTGAGAACTGCCAGAAAAACTGCCTGGAACTGCCTCTTAACTTCTACTGCTTCTCGACCTCCACTTCAGCTTTTGCAGCCAAAAATCCTTAAGTCTTCGCATCCTTTTGGTATGGTCGAATGTTGAAGCCTCAGATGACCTTCCTAGTCGAACAGCTTCGACTACTAAACATTATTTGGTCGAATCGCTTCGACCCAGCTAGTAATGTAGATATTAACTTGAGGCCCAATTACCAATTTAAGGCCTTTTTTACCAAATTGAGGCCCAATTGCCAATTTTGGGCCTTAGTTGCCCATTTATTTAGTAAGTCGAAATCCTAGGGTAACAAATTGCCCCTCCAAGCGACTTCTTTCGACTGACTTTAGGAAAGAGAAAGATGTCGTTTCAGTTCTTTTTTGGGTTTCGACTTTTGTTAATTCCCATTACGCCATGATTACGTTTCATTTTCCCAGGCACTAATTATTACCTAAACGCTAGGTTAGTGGGCTATAACTGCTTCCAATTTGCCTGTGTCAGTTTCCAAGATATTTAATACGATTTTTGATCTTCTAACTTCCTTCCCCCACGTTTGTTTTGCTGAAGTAACTATACATTCTCTATATATAGCCTCATTCCTTCCACTTCTTTTTTACATCTCCTTACGCACAACACCTTAAACTCTTTCATCTTTTCAATCTTTTCAAACTATGGCACAACCTTTAACAAATGCCAACATAAGATCCTGCATTAAGAAAGAATTTAAGCTTTCTGCAGAAGAGTTTGACGCGAATCACATCCATGTTCGTGCCCTCTACGCTAGCCAGGGGCTTGCATTTTATCCTGAAATTCTAGATGGAAACATCTATCCCTGCATGCTGATTGAGTTCTGGAGATTTGCATCTTTGCGCATAGATCCAGAAGGGAGGACTACTATAACCTCCACCATTCGAGGGGCTCATGTCAGCATCACTCCTTCAACAATCTCTGATTTGTTGAAATGCAGCAATACCGGTGCAACGTTTGTTGACAACGTCTTCGACATGAACACTTCTAACATGTTAAGGGATCTCATGGACAATGACCCCTTTAGTGCCAGAATTATCAAAATTTGGCACCAACTTTTGGTAGGCAACTTTCATCTGCGCAACCATAATAAAAATAACATCATGGTGGAAGACTTGGAGTTCATTTCTTGTGCTCTTCGTCAAGGAATGGTGACTTGTCTTCCTTATGGAAGATTCTTGTCTTACCTATTTCTCAAACAAGGCGTAGTGAGGAAAATGCCCAGGGCCGGGCGCGTAGAGATATTCGAAGCCGAAAGCTTACCCCTATTATCCTTGGAGGACATCGACCGAAGAGTTCACTAATATTGGAAATTTTAGTGGCTTTAGGGTTTGCCAGTTTTTTTTTCCTTTTGTAATGACTGCGCCTTTTATGAAGGCACTTTTTGTAATGACTGGCCAAGATTTTTAGCCATTTTAATATAATCTTAGTTTTTTATTCTCTTATTCGAATTTCTTGAAGTATAGGTTTATATTTTTTCAAATATTTACCATTTATCCTCAAGATTCGACCATCTGAATTTAGTTCTTCAATTTCATATGCATTGTTTGAAAACACTTGCAAAATTTTAAACGGTCCTTCCCAACTTGGGGACCATTTACCCAATAACTTATTCCTTTGATCCATGGGTAGAATAACCTTCCATACATAGTCACCTACCATGAATGTCTTCTCCTTGACTTTCTTGTTGTAAGCCTTCGCCACTTTTTCCTTTTGTCTTATTAATCTATCCAACGCTATTAGCCTCTCTTCGTCTAATTCGACTAACTCATCTAACATCATATTCCAGTATTCGTCATACGAAAGACTGTTTTGTCGTTGAATTCTTGTTGACTGTAGGTGAATTTCTGCAGGCAACACAGCATCATGCCCAAATGTTAAACGAAATGGGGTAGTTTTTATTGCTTCCTTTGGTGACGTTCGACAAGCCCAAAGGATTTGGTCGAGCGTTTGATGCCAATTTCTTGGCTTTTTTCCCACATGCTTCTTTATTAAATTTATGATAACTTTATTAGCAGCTTCGACCTGACCATTTGCCTGGGCATAATATGGAGTAGATGTTAGCAATTTAAACCCTGTTTCTGCTGCAAAAGCTTGCATTTTTTTACCAACAAAAATTGTTCCTTGATCAGTAGTGATAGTTTCTGGAATCCCATATTTGTAGATAATGTGTTTTTGTATGAAACTAATCACTGCTTCTTGATCAGCATTAACTAGTGGGATTGCCTCTATCCATTTAGTAAAATAATCTATTCCTACTAAGATGAATCTTTGTTGCTTGGAAGATGCAGGTTTAATCTCTCCTATTAAATCCAAAGCCCATCCTCTAAAAGGCCAAGGTTTAATAATCGCATGCAATTCACTGGCTGGAACATGTTGAATGCCTAAAAATTTCTGGCACTCTTGGCATCCTCTTGCATATTCAATACAGTCTTTTAGCATTGTTGGCCAATATAAACCCTGTCTAAACAACAACCATTTCATCTTATGGCCTGATTGATGAGCTCCACAAACACCACTATGAACTTCTGACGCAACCAAATATGCTTCAGCTTCACTTAAGCATTTCAACAATACACCCTCGGCTGTTTTCTTGTATAAATCATTTCCTAATATCACATAGTTTAGAGCTCTATATTTAATCTTTCGATCAGTTCCTCCGACTGGATTATTTAGGTATTGGACCAATGGGTTTCTCCAATCAGCATCAGTCATATTGTCGATGGCAAAAATTTCCAATGCATACAAATTTTCAATTTCAACATTTTCAATTTCAACATCATCATCTGCCCCCTCGAATTTTGACGTCGACAATTGACCCAATTTATTTAATACTTCATGAGTTTCTTTATTCTTGATCTCGACCATATCTTCCAACTTGTCTTTAGAAACTCTATACCCAGAAGCAACTTGTGCCAATTCATTGGCAATGTAATTGTTGGATCTTGGTACATGCAAGATCTCAACATGTTCGAAGCTTTCTAATAAGCGTATCACAATTGCATAATACATTATTAGATTTTCTTTAATGCACTTATACTCTTTTTTGATTTGTCGAATCACTAGTTCAGAATCACCTCGAATCTCAACCCGGGTTGCCCCTAAATCTATTAGGGCCTTCAAACCAGTAATAAAGGCTTCATATTCGACTTCATTATTAGAGCATACTTCTTTCATTCTGTAATGGAACTTAGTTGGAAGTCCCTTAGGGGAAATAATTAGGACTCCAATGCCTGAACCATTTTTGTGACTAGAACCATCGAAAAACAATTTCCAGTTAGTTTGCTCGACTTGATTTACAGACAATTCGACTAACCCGTGGTCGACTATAAAATCAGCCACAACTTGTCCTTTCATAGCTTTTAAAGTAACATATGTTAAGGAGAATTCAGTTAGCACTAAGGCCCACTTACCAATTCGACTATGCAAAATTGGTTTAGATAACATATGTTTAATGATATCAAAATGAGAGGACACATATACATCAACAGGCTTTATATATTGCTTAAGTTTGTTACATGAGAAATACAAGCATAAGCATAATTTTTCAATATCATTATACCTAGTTTCAGCATCTACTAGAGTTCGACTTAGATAATATATGGCTCTTTCGACGCCATTATCATCTTCTTGGGCCAACATACTCCCAATTGTCGAGCCTGATGCAGCTATGTATAACTTCATACTTTTTGTCCTATTGGGGGGTAACAAAATAGGAGGCTTAGTTAAATAAGCTTTTATTTGGTCGAATGCCTGTTGATGTTCTTTCTCCCATTTGAACTGATCTTGTTTCTTGAGCTCCACAAGTGGTGAAAAGATCTTCGTTTTGCCACTTAGATTTGAGATGAATCTCCTCAAGAAATTAATCTTCCCCAACAATGACTGGAGTTATTTCTTTGTTTCTGGCGCCTTTAGCTCCAAGATTGCTTTCGTCTTATTTTGGTTTATCTCAATGCCTTTCTTGTGAACTACGAAGCCTAGGAAATCCCCTGCATGTACACCAAAAGCACATTTTAAAGGGTTCATTTTGAGTCCATATTTCCTCATACGTTCAAAAGATTGTCGAAGATGGTCTAAGTGACCATTTTCAGAGTTAGATTTTATTACAATATCATCAATATAAACCTGCATAAACTTGTCAATAAAATCATGAAACATGGAATTCATGGCTCGTTGGTATGTAGCTCCAGCATTTTTTAAACCAAAAGGCATTACCACCCATTCATAAGTTCCTAAAGCACCTGGGCATCGAAACGCCGTCTTAGGTACATCTTCGTCAGCTATAAAAATTTGGTTATAGCCTGAATATCCATCCAATAAACTGAGATATTCAAATCCGGCTGCAGAGTCGACTAACATTTCAGCAACTGGCATGGGATATTCATCTTTAGGAGTAGCCTTATTTAAATCTCTGAAATCTATGCATACACGAAGGCTACCATTTTTCTTTATGACAGGCACTATATTAGCTAACCATTCGACATACCTCGCCGTTCGAATAAACTTGCTTTTCAGCAATCTTTCAATTTCTATTTTGATTTTTTCCATAACCTCTGGCGCAAATCTTCTAGGAAGCTGCTTGATAGGTTTCTTCCCTGGGTTTAGTGGTAGTCGATGTTCCACCACGTATCGACTTAAACCAGGCATTTCATTGTAATCCCATGCAAAACAATCTTTGTATTCTTTCAAAAGTCGAATCAACTTGGTCTTTAGGTCACTTGTAAGCCTTGTACTTACATAAGTAGGCCTTTTAATGACTCCATCACCTAAGTCAATTTCCTCAAGAGGATCTTGAGCTTGCATCCTTTTTACTGATCCCGATGGATCCATTTCGAAACCCAAAGGTTCGTCATCGTATATCCCGTCGAGTCGTTCGACTTGGTGATCGACTTCTTGATCATTTTCATTTTTTACTATCATGGCCTCAATCGTCATATTTTTCTCTAGTTCGGCTTCTAAAGCCGCTTTTTCTTTGTTCTCGGCCAAATAGGCCGTTATTCGAGCCAGGTATTCTGACTCAGTGGTCATCGTCTTTGATTGTCGTCCTCTGCTCTAGAGGACTTTCATGGTTCAATGGTTCATTAGGATCTTCTTTATTCCAAATGAAACCATAATTTGGGTCTAAGTTCAGATACTTAGACACACTTTCATCAGAAGGATATACATCTTCTGCTTTGTAGCAGGGAGCTACATTTGCCAAATGCTGGTCGAAGTGTCTGCGACCACTTTCAGTTTTGTAATAACTTTGGTCAGCTTCAATATTTTCCACTATACCATCTGACCTCCAAATAGCTACACGCTGATGTAAGGTGGAAGGAACTGCTCCAATCCCATGGATCCATTCTCGACCAAACAGCAGTTTAAAATTTGCCTGAGATGCAATCACCATGAATACGGTTGACCTGACAGACGAACCAACAACTAGTTTTACTTGAATTACTCCAAGTATTCCACTTGTCTTACCCTCATAATTTGACAGTACCATATTATGGGGTCTTAAGTCTTTGTCAGTCTTTCCCACTTTCTGAAGTGAAGAATAGGGCATTAAGTTTACAGCAGCCCCACCATCGACAAACACTTTGTTTATTGGAACACCATCCACTTTCGCCCTTATGAATAAAGGCTTCAAATGATACATCATTCCTCGACCTGGTCTTTCAAACACAGCCTTTTGCTCTTCTACCACTCCTTTTCCCATCACATAGTAACAAACAGGTGTTTCTTCCACATTCTCGTCAGGAAGAAAATCGTCTTCATTCTCAGATACCTCAGAGATTCTGTCGAACTCAGCCGGGAGTACAGAAACAATCCCACAGTCGATTAGCAATTCATCTGACTCTATGTCAAAGTTTTCATCGACTTCTTCGTCTGACAATGGAGAATACTCAGGCTCTTTTTCTGTATTGGGGATCGGAGCATCGTCGTCGACCAATTCTTTGATCAATTTCTTTCCTAGGATCATCCCAGCAACTAATCTTTCATTTGCTATTTTAGCCTGCTCCTCAGTCAACTTCCTATGAAAGGGTTTTGACTGATAGTGAGAAAATCCTTCCTGCACCATTTTTGAACCCTCTTGTCCGTTCTTGTGGCTTTTTTGGTAACGCCTCCATTGCGTTCGAGTCATGGGGTTTTTTCCTTTGTAGTTCGGAGATATGTAATCTTTTCTTTTAGATCCACTATCCGTCCAAGAACCTTCGGCATTGGTTCCATCGCCTTGAATCTGCCATTCTGGACGTTTACCTCTGAAGTTAATAGGTTTCACCCATTTGTCTTTAGGGACATCCGTCTTGGGACGGAAAGTCCTTGGTTTTTCAAACATCTTCCTGTATTCTCCAGCCTTTCGACCACTGTTTTCTCCTGTATACATGAATTGACGATTCTTGCCTCGACGAGGGTCGAACCTCACTTTGTTTGCAGCATCGACATTGAAAACAGCATCACACCTTGGACATAATCCAACTTGAGAGTTGTTATTGTGGCATCTCTCCAGGAATTTCAAAAGACTTTCTTTTGGTTCAGGATAAACCATGTTTAAAACTTTGCCATCAGTAGCACCGTTTTGCTTTCTAACGAAACCATCAGTAGTCTCGACCATCATCACATCAGCAAGCTCAGTATAGTGAGCCTCTTCGACTTGCAAAGGATCAATATCAACTTGCATTGATGACTTTGGCTTTTCTTCAAACTGTAACCTTCCTTCTTTCAAAGCTTTTTGCACTAAATCCCTGAAAAGGACACATTGAGAAGTTTTATGACCCAAGAAATTATGAAATTTACAAAATCCTCTTTTTTTCTTTTGTTCAAGAGGAGGATTTTTAAGTCCCGGGGGTACTATGATTTGCCCATCAGAAACCAACAAATCAAATATTTAATCACATTTTGTTATATCAAATGAATACGTTTTACTAGAAAATTTTTCATTCTTAGTTTCAACCAGATTTTTATCTTTTGAAGGTTTAAGCAATTTACAAACATAAGGTGGTCCTGGCTTTAATTCAGCCACGTTAACCTCTCCCTCTTCGTATTCACTGTCGCTATTAGATTCGAACTCACTTGTAGTAACATAAGCTATTTTTTCTTTCTTATGATACTTATTAGCCCTAGCCTTTTCGGCCTTTAGCCTTTCGACCTGGCGTACTCTGTCTGCCAGTTGTGCCATGTCTCTCAAATGTTGGGTGTCTAATTTCTTCCTTATGGAAAAATCTAACCCACCTGCAGCCATTTCGACTAACTCATGTTCAGGAATTTGTGTAAAACATCTAGCTTTCAGTAACCTAAAACGGTTTAGATAGTCATCGACTGGTTCTGTACCCTTTCGTCTAACTCCTGCTAATTCATTCAAGCTAATTTTCGACTGCCCCATATAAAATTGTTCATGAAACAATCGTTCTAATTGGTTCCATGAGAACAAAGATTGGGGAGATAAGGTCGTGAACCAAGTAAATGCATTTTTCGTTAAAGAACTTGGAAAATACTTCATCTTTAAATTTTCATTGTTTGCTATTTCTCCAGCCTCTGTCTGGAACCTAGCAATATGTTCGACCGTCGACTCGCCAGTCTCACCAGCAAATTTGGTGAATTTTGGGACTTTCCACCCCCTAGGCAATTCTGTTTGCCTTACATATTCTGACAACGGGGAAACGAAATTTGGTCTATGCAAACCTACATTTATCCCATTTTGGACTAAAATTTGTTTGACTACATTAGAGATATTATTGTGTCCAACATTGACATCTTGCTGGATGTTCCTAAGAACCTGGTCAGCATCTTGATGCCTTTGTACTATTCTAGGGATCTCTTGCTCAATTTGATCTCCTTGTCCTATAGGCTCGACCCCTCTCACATTCAACCCTTGAGTAGTCGACAGGTTTGGTTGTGGGGGCGCTCCAAAGAAATCTGCAATTCTGGCCATTTGTCCCGCCAATATTTCATAACTTTGATTCGTGTTATTTATCATGGGAGTAAAAACAGTCCCCATTTGTTGAGTAAGGGCATTCACCATTTCATGATTACTTTCATCCATTTGTTGTCGAATTGACAACATTGACGTAGTACTTAAAGATGGCAAAACCTGGTGATTATATCCTATGCCTATAGGTCGACCCCCTGGATTTGATGTGCTTGTAGCCATCATGCTGTCAGAATATAATGAAGGATTTGTATGCAAACCTTGCATCATAGACGTGGGCATTCCAAATTGAGGGTTAAAACCTGGTGGAGGCATCATTCCATGAAACGGCGGTCGTAATGGATTCAACGGTGACCGTACATTCGTTGGTGATGATACCATCATTGCTGCCGTCGATCCACCATTATTTGTTGCTCCAACTCGGGACGAATCTGCGGCATTTTGTGGTGTTCCTCCGGTCAGAACACCTCCTTGATTTCGAGAAAGATCAGAATTATTTGTATTAACTTCAGCCATGTTAGTTAATTTCCGACCACTTCTTAATATCATTCATAACTAAAGAAAAATAAAGAACAATCGACGTGTCCCACTCGGCGTGCCAATTTGTTTACCCAGAAAACTGGTAAACAAGCGCTAGTTTCCTTTTTAAAGGTTACTTTGCGGAGTCAACTAGAATACTCCAGGACTGATTGCTTTATTTTGTTAGATTATGCGTATATGATTTATATTAAATGTAAATAGTGACTTTAACGTAAAAGTAAGTACTGAAATTAAAGGCTTTAAAGTAAATCAAAGCAATAAAAAAGGCAGTAAATGTGCACTGAAAGATAAAATGTAATGTAAAATGATTGCATTTAATTAAACTGGTACGCATACGTACATTCAAAGGTTGCACTCGTTACTCATTGCGCAGAGATTAGAGTTTTACTTGTGTTTATGTAGAAAATGCGGACCTCTAACTATTCCTATGAAACTTGCTTAAATAGAAAAAATAAAATAACTACTACTAACGGTCTACTGGCTATCAGTCAACACGTGTCTTCGACATGCAAGATCCTCAATTGTGAGACTTCCACGCGTCCTGTGAGAACTGCCAGAAAAACTGCCTGGAACTGCCTCTTAACTTCTACTGCTTCTCGACCTCCACTTCAGCTTTTGCAGCCAAAAATTCTTAAGTCTTCGCATCCTTTTGGTCTGGTCGAACGTTGAAGCCTCAGATGACCTTCCTAGTCGAACAGCTTCGACTACTAAACATTATTTGGTCGAATCGCTTCGACCCAGCTGGTAATGTAGATATTAACTTGAGGCCCAATTACCAATTTAGGGCCTTTTTTACCAAATTGAGGCCCAATTGCCAATTTTGGGCCTTAGTTGCCCATTTATTTAGTAAGTCGAAATCCTAGGGTAACAACTTGCTATATTCTAAATACTAAAGAACATCTGAACAAGTTTGACTCTAAAGCACAAAAGTGTTTTCTGTTGGGATACTCTGAACGTTCAAAAGGCTATAGAATATATAATACAAAAACCTTGATTGTTGAGGAATCAATCAATATCAGATTTGATGATAAGCTTGGCCATCAAAAGCCAAAACAATCACTACTAGAATTTTCGCTTTTAGTGACCGAATTAGTGACCAAAAAAACACCAAAATCGGTCACTATGTGGTTTAGCGACCGATATAGTGACCATTAAATTTCAGTTGGAAAAGTGCTAGTCGCTATCTTTTCGTGACGAAATTAGTGACCTAAACTTAGTGACCGAATTTGTGACTGTATCAGCGACCGAAATTGTGACCGATTTCATGTCAGTGAAATATTTAGTTTTATATTAATTCAGTCACTAAATCGGTCTCTAATATTTTAATTTTCAAAAAATGTAATATTTTTTAAATTTTATCCGTTTAAATTTTTTTTAATACATTTCAATATATTAAATTTGAATACTCACAAAAAAAAAATATAAAAATAAAGAAGATTATAAATATAGATTATTACAACAATATCATCCAAACAAATTAACAAAAGAATACAAGTATTTCTAAGTATTAATAAATTGTTTTAACAAAAACATAATAACTGTTATTATTAAATACAACATATTATATTCATCGCTCTTATCACCAATCTTGTGGTTAGCCTCTTCAAGTAGTTGATCCCTTTCATGTCTCATTTCTTCATTTACATGTCTTTGAACTCATTCGATTGACAAGGAACATGAACCATAATAAGTCGACTTCTATATATGCTGCTGTTGGAAATTCTATTCCGAAGACCATATAGGGTGTGTTTGTTTGAGAGATTAAAATTATAATCCCAGGAATGTTAATCCTAGGAATTTTATTCCCATCAATTTGTTTGGTAAATAATTAATGTTCCTTGGAATAATTTTGAATTTTATTTTATTTATCATTTTAAAATTTTAAAAATAAAAAATAATGGGTTGAAATAGTATGGAAGTGGTTAGTTATAGTTAGTTATTTTTTATTCCTATGGGAATAAAAGATTCCCACCCTTTGACATGGGAATAAATATTTACAATTTCATGAGTAACTTTTATTCCTGGATATTATTTATTCCAAGGCATTTTTTTTCTTTCCCATCTACCAAACAAAGGAATAATTATTTCCAGCCTCAGATTCCCAGAAATTATTTTTCTAACACCAAAACAAACACACCCATACTCTTCCTTTACTTATTCATGCATCACATGAAACATCTAATTTAGAATGAAAACAGACTAGAAGTAAGAATGTCACAAAAAAATATCTGTCTATAATTAACATAAAAGTGGTGCTAGTATGAAATATTTAACCAAGTCACCAATTGATAAATAAGGTAAAGTGAATAATTAAAGTGCCTCTATTCTAATCATCTAGGATATGTTTAAATCAGCATTCGACCATGATTTTATTTTAACTCTCACATGACCAAACATTTGCAAAGAAAATATTAAACAGAGCCTTAAAAGCACTCATTTGATAGTGTAACATTAGCAGTAAATAATATATTTAAAACAAAACTTCTTGTTAACATGTGCAGTAGGTGTGATTTTCTTGTTAACACATTTTTTCAACACAGCTTTCATATTTTACTGAAGCTAATTATTTTCAATTTCATTTAATCTACCACTAGAACCGTCATTATTTAAGAAATAAAAAATATTAATATCAAAAAATAATTAATAAAACTTCAGCCAAAACCTAGTAACTATTGCTAGTTACAACATCAATTTTAAGTATAGATGTACCTTTTTGATGAAATAAGTAACTTTTGTCATTCTCCAACAATTCCAACCATTCAGATGAAGTAGAGGCCACCAAAGCAACATGAGAATTCAATTAACAATAAAAATTGAATCAACAAGCAACATAAAGAGATTCAAAATCCAACACTAACTTCTTGATCTGAAAACATTCCTTCCTTCTATGCCCACGAAACCCTAATCAATTCCAACCCATTGAAAGTTTTTAATGAAATTGGGGCCGGTAAAACAAAAAATTTCTTCAAAATCTAAATATCAATAGATCCAAAGAAATTAGCGATTACAGAATATAAAGAAATCAAGATTTAAAAATAGAGTTTTTTTTTTAAATCGAAAACATAAATTTAACAAACTATGATAACAAATTATTATATTATAATAAAAGACTCATAGAGAAGAGGACCCATGAAGGTTGTATGCTCCGGCAATGGAGAGTACAATGTCCAAATCGAGAAAAAAAAGTTCAGATGAGAGTTAATTTGATAAAGATCACAAATCCATTACTAAAATCAATGAACAATCTTGAACACGGCGGGAAACAGAGTTTTTGACGGTGGATCTCCGACACCATTTTTATTGTTTAGAAAAAATAGATAATGCATAGAAAGGACATGACGAGGGAATAGATTGGTAGTAGTGTTGTGTTCATGAAAATTAAGCCACCGTAAGACAAAAACAGGTTGCGGCTAGGGTTTTGTTTGAGGAGATACTTGCGTCTTTTCTTTCAGGGAGAGAAGATAAAGATACATAAATGACAATGATATTCACTAATTGATTCTTTTATGAAATTATTAATTGATTTTTAATAGTACTTAAAATTTTAATAATTAATTTGTTTATTATAAAAATATTAAATATATCTTATAAAAATATTTATATATTTTTTATAATGAATAAAAAGAGATAAATTTGCATAAAAAACATTTACATAATTAAAAGGACACTTTTTTATAAATTTAATAAATTTATTACGTTACCAATTATTTTTAGTCTAACATATTTGTGACTGAATTTTCGGTCACTAAAATTCAGTCGCTAATTCGGTGACTGATTCCATTTTGTGACCGATTTAGTGACCATTGAAATTTTATTCATAAGGTATTAAATTTTGGTGGCTAATACGGTAGCTAGAGTGACCAAATTTTTCCGGTCTCTAAATTGGTCACTAAAAGCTAAATTTTTAGTAGTGAATTTGAAAATTGTGTAGATATGGAAGTACAGGTCACAAACTCTGAAGACTCAGAAGCTGAAAATGCATCAGAAGTTCCTCCAATCACAATTATGGAGAACTTGAGAAATTCTGAAGAACCCTCTCTCAGAAGATTTTCGAGACTCACTACTCATCATCTAGAAGATGTTATTTTTGGAAACAAAGATGACCCCATCAGAACAAGATCATTTCTCAAGAGCAATGAAAACTCACTATTTGGATTAGTTTCTATGATTGAGCCAACTTCAATTGATGAAGCTCTTCAAGATACAGATTAGATTATTGCTATGAAAGAAGAACTAAATCAATTTACAAGAAATGATGTAAGGGATCTAGTTCCAAGGCTTGAAGGATTCAATATCATTGGAACAAAGTGGGTGTTCAGAAACAAACTAAACGAGCAAGGTGAAGTCATAAAAAACAAAGCACGACTGGTTGCACAAGGATATAGTCCACAGGAAGGTATTGACTATAATGAAACCTTTGCCCCAGTCGCCAAGTTAGAATCTATCAGACTATTAATTGCTTATGCTGCTCAATATAACATCACTTTATATCAAATGGATGTTAAAAGTGCATTTTTAAATGGTTACATTGAAGAAGAAGTTTATGTTCATCAACCCTCTAGCTTTGAAGACTCAAAATATCTAAAATATGATTTTAAACTTAAAAAAATTTCGATTACTCAAAAGAGACTAATATAAAGGAAGATAATAATATAATTATCTATGAATGGTCAAAGCTAGAAAAAATCAAAGAAGAGTGGTTTCAAAAGAAATAATAAAGAAATCATAGCAAAATATGATGACTCTAAATAATCCTTTTATGAATATTATGAGAAGAAAAATGTGGCTCTCACAACCAATGATTCACGTGATATTGAAGACAATGAATCATGATATTATGAAAACAAATATTAGGTATTTCCTAATCTATCTTGAGATAAAATAATTTTATATTTGTTTGAGTTGTTGATAAAAAATTAAAGGATTTCCAATAAACAAAAGTTTCTAAAAAAGATTCAAGATATTCCACTATAACATAACAACACACTTAATAGGTGATGTGCAGTTTTAAAGGATGAAAATAAATTTTTTAAAATGAAGTTTTCAAACGTTATAAAACAAGTAAGTTTAATTATTAAAATAATAAAAATGATTTATAGGAATTCCTTCACTACGCCGTACAAGGGCTACGACAACGCTTATTTTGGTCTTTTAAAGCGCTGCCGTAGGTAACGACGGCGTTTTTGAAACGCCAAAAGCGCTCTCGTAGTCTCCCCTATAGCAGCGCTTTTTCCATAAAAGCGCTCTCGTAGCCTCCCCATATAGCAGCACTTTTATCCAGAAAAGTGCTCTCGTAGCATCCCCTATAGCAGCGCTTTTTCCAGAAAGCGCTTTCGTGGGTTGCGCTTTTTTTATCTTTTATGTTTTTTTTATCTTAGGCAGCGCTTTAATTTAGTTATAAATCGCTTTCGTAGGTAGGCCTTTAAGAGCGTTTTTGAAAGCGCTGTCGTTGCTAAACACGGTATTTTAAAGTGCAACCTGTAATTTAAGCCTCCCAGTTCGACCTGTAATTTATATTTATTTTCAACCTGTAATATTTTCGACCTGTAATATATTTTCAACTTGTAATATTTTCAACCCATATTTATTTTCGACTTGTAATATATTTTCAACCTGTAATATTTTCAACCATAGGTAGGACATTATATACCAATATAATACCATTATAATCCAAAATAATATATATACACCATTATAGTTCAATTCACATGTAACTAACTCATCTCAAACAAACTAAATCAGATACATATAACTAGCTCATCTCTAACAATAACTAAATCAGAATATAAGCCTGAAATGTAAAAAATTCGACGAGCGCACGGTCCTGGTCCTGCAAAGTATGAACAGAACAACACGGTCAATTAAACTAACTTTGCTCAAACACATTTAAAGGCTCCAACATCTATACTTCAAATTTTCCCAGAAAACAAATTGTCATTTAGTAACATCAACAATATTATTAGCAACAACTTCATGTGATTTGCAACTCAATCCACCAATGTAATGTGTCATCAATCCAGTCTCAAATCAAACTATCAGCACCACTTAACAACAACAACAAAAACAAACTCGATTCATATAATAACGTCATCATCGTCAACTAATATTAAGCAAAATGAACCAACATCCACCAAATAAACTCAAACACAAAGTCATTATCAAATTCCGTCACACAGTAATGTATTCATAAAACTTTTCACACAATAATGTATTCATACCTATATGAATAGTTGCTGAATATAAAATTGACACAATTCCTCTTTGATTTCTTCAAACTTTAGTCTCGTGTAAGAAGCAGCATAGAAGTCATCAAAGTACTACATAACAAAAACATAATATGAATGATTTAGTTAAATGTAATAAATCATAAGAAATTATATTAAGTTATAAATCCATACCGTGATTGGAATCTCTAATTGATTCGTTTGAAGGATTTCTTTCAAAAACCTCAAAACAAAGTATCCGCAATCATAACTGTTTCGCTGTTGCGGACACTACATAGAAAAACAAATAAGATTTTATAGTTGTCTTGTTTTATCAAGTAGCATAACTATTATAAGCAAAATTGTGAAAATTAATGTACCTGCACTTTGATCCAAGTAATGTTGTTTGATTTAGTCCAGGATACCTGTGCGTCTCTTTGACTTCGGAATACTTGTATTGATCTAACAAAAATATAAAAGCATATATTTAGATCAATCTCACAAATAATTAAATATATAAATATACATGAATATTTAGAACGATCTCACTTACGTATCAATCATTGACTTCATAGCCGGATAATTGGTCCACTCACCATCTACCAAATTCATAAAATATACCACTTCTTTTATAGAGTTGATAGCAAGCAACAACCAGTGTGCTCTATAAATTAAAACAAAAGTTTATATGAAAAATTTGCTACGCAAAAGAAACAAAGATTAGATGAACCAAGAATGAGAAACTAACCCTACTGGTCGGGTATTATACGCCCAAAGAAACAGGCTTTCTGTATTGCCGGTGGTCAGGAATCTATCGACTAAGCGTTGTCTAACTGATTCCAGTTCCGTAGCAATTGTTTGTTCGCTGCAATGGGCGGAAGACACGAAATGGAATCTGTTTGACAATTCAGTCCCGCGCAACACTTTGTCATACAACAACCTTAAATAAAAACATAAAAAACATTAGATTATTTTCATTGAAATGTGTAAATAAATTGTTCAACTAATTAAATAATATATTCATCGGATTACCAGATGTATGAGTGAATATTACCGACGCCTAGTTGGTCATGCGAAAAAATCGTATGCATGTCATCTAGTGCAATATTTTCGAGGAATTCAATACCAAAGACAACTTCATCCATATTAATTTCACGGAAAGCACCTGTCGTCAAATCTGACATATCAACAAGTGTTATGAGCGTCTGCCGGTATCGAGGCACAAAAGCACCTCTTTTTGCCCTTGGCTTCGGAGGACCCTTTTCCGTGGGTGGTACGCTACGAACTTGCTGCGTCACTTGTTGTGACCCCCAAGTAGATACCTAAAAATCATATAACTTAGGTAAATTATAAAATCATGCAGTTTTAGATTCAGATCATATATTAACACTTTAAATGTACCTCTTTTAGTGATGTAACAGACTCGTCCTCCTGCAAAATCCCTTTACCCTTAATTGTGGGTTTTGTAGGAGCAGTCTAAAATTATCATGTAAAAAATAATTAACGTAATGGTTCAGAATTGACATTCGAAAACTAAATGATTCATAATGGTTTTCAACATACCTCATCACCAATGAAAATGAGCTCCGAGGGCCATGCAACAAATGACCCTATTGCATCTCGCAGCAATGTTGTCTCTGAGACCATGTCAGGTACCGGTAGCACCGCATCATGATCTAATACAACATCAACTGATACTTTCAGGTGTCCATTCGGGAGCGGTATATGGTGAAGTAAATCTCCCAAAGTGTTGTGCACTTTTCCCTTTCCAACTAGGCGATAATCCGGTGACGATAAGTATAGTTGGCAAGATGAAATGCCCTAAACCAATAATAAATATGGAGTCATTATCATTAATAAAATAGAACAATTGTAAGAAAAAAGAATTCATAATTACCTCGGGAAATTTTCTTTGACAGTTGATACTAGCTTTATCACTAGTTTCTCTCACCGATGAAGTATTGCACTTTTCTCTCATATACATCTCTTTATCTCTTTGCAATTCAGAGACTTGTGCTTGTAATTCCTGCAATTTTTGCAACACTTCTTCATTGGTAGGATTTCTTCTCCTAGAATGCTTATAGAAAGAGGTTGGAGTCACACCATGACCTTTACCCCTCATCCGACCGGGATACTCAGGAACATCTAGTGCTCTACTAAGTACACTCCTATTATCCTAGTCCTCACCGGTGGATACCGATTGCGACATGGTCTCCTGTAATTCATTTACATTTCAAAAATTATTAGTGGAGATAAAAAATAAATTATATATTAATAAACATTTGATTTAATTAAAGACACAGTGTTATACTTATACATTCATCATAAACGTTTTGAACATCGGGATCAACAACTCGATTCTTGCCCACACGAGCTTCCTTCCACAACACATGTACTGGAAGTGAGGTTTCCTCACTTTTCGTCTCCTCTAACTATGCATTGAAACAAATGATAAAATCGTCAATTACAACACATTTAGATAATTAATAAGAACGTAACATTTCTATTTACTTACAATTTTTTTATCTAAGCGTGCATATCCCAAACGCCCTTTTTTGTATGGATACGCAGGTTTTGATGCTCTCGCCCTATTTGTGGCACTCCTTTTCCGGAAATCTTCATCTCTTTGATTTACAAACTCAAACCAATCTTCTTCTTTAATGAAGAGCTCATATTTTTTTGGACGTCTCGGTGCCTCTTCAAGAAAGTTTCCTTCTTTATCCTTAAGATAGGTGTTTGTTAAAAAAGCTTTCCACCCTCTATATCTTTTTTCGGCCAAACCAACCGCTTCTTCAACAATGTACCGTTCGGCAATACAACCCTCCGGTCTACTTCTGTTTTTCACGTACCCTTTTAATATTTTCATATAACGTTCAGCATGGTACATCCATCTCATATAAGCTGATCCGCACAATTGTGTCTCTTTCACAAGATGAACGACTAGATGAACCATTATGTCAAAAAACGAGGGAGGATAATACATTTCAAGATCACATAAAGTAACAACTATTTCTTTTTGTAATGTTGGTAAGCTCGCGGGATCGATCACCTTACTGCAAATTGACCTGAAGAAAAAACACAGTTTAGTTATTGCGCTTCTTACTTTTTCTGGCAGAATAGAACGTATACCTATTGGTAGAAAATGTTCCATTATAACATGGAAATCATGTGTCTTTAAACTCTTTAACTTGAGGTCTTTCATGGACACAAGTCTTCTAATATCTGATGAGTAGCCTTCTGGAACTTTAACTTCACTGAGGAACTTACACAATGTTTTCTCCTCCTTTCTAGATAGAGTGTAAACAGCAGGTGGTAGATATGTTTGTCTTCCTTTCGTCACTGGTCCCAATTCAATTTTCATTCCCATGTTTACCATGTCATTCATTATGTTAAGGCCATCTTTAGACTTTCTTTATATATTGAGTAACGTACCTATAACATTGTCAAATACTGAACAATTTGTGGCTTGAAGGGAGAAAACTGAATGCTAATGTCTCAAAGTTCAAAAGGAGGGAGTGGCCTGGAAAAGATATCTCGTCTCACCAATTCACCAGGGACACTAAGGTGGGAACAAACGGAGTTGGTTTTAAAGGAGAACAGAGAAGATGTCAGTCATCAGGAGGGGAACAAAACTTGGAGAATAAGGTGCAGTTCCACTCTTATGCGGATACCTTAAAGAATAAATTTCCGACGTTTGCAAAACAAGGAGGCAATTCAAAATCAGAACCAAACCCCAAAGTCCATGAGGAAGTTAGTAATAAGGAGGCTATTAGTAAAACTTTCTTCTTTAGCTCTAACGAAGAGGAAAAAGAACGTTACCGTAAGGCATGGGTGGGCATAGCAAAATCTCCGGGTATGGCTTTTGGCGTGAGTGACAGCTTATTGGCGGAGGGCTTCTTCTCCGTCGCGGCAACACCACTGGGTCCGAACTTATGCCTGTTGGAAGAGGACAAAGAAGGGGATCTTGCACAACTTTTGTCAAAGGATGAGGAGTGGAAGGAACGGTGGTTTAAGGAGGTTAGAAGATGGCAACCTTCTGATGTGGAGTGTTACAGATCTGTTTGGGTTTCGATATACGGCATACCCTACTTTGTGAGAAACAGAAGATTTTGTGAATCACTGCTTTCAGACATTGGGGTGGTGGCAAAAGGCGACTGTATGGAGGGTAAACAAGTCAGATTGGATGTCACAAGCTTGTTGATTTTCACAAATTTGTTGGAAACAATTAATCGGAAGGTTGCGGTTTCAATAGATGGCGTTTGGTTCGATATTTTGGTAAAGGAAGACGTGACGGTTAAGGTCGGTGATAAGGAAGAGTCGTGGGTCGGATCTGAGTTCTCATCGGAGGAGGAGGGTGATGAAGAATCAACGGCGGAGAGAGGGAAGGAGAACGATGAAGGTGGAGCGGTCGCGTCTGTGATCAACGCGCGGCTAGGAGAGGAAGGTGGAGGGATATCGAGAAGTGTCAGAGAAGCAGAGATCATAGCGGCTGATTTGCAGATAGCCAAGAAAGAGGGGAATAGTGTTTCGGTTGTAGGGGATAAAGGGGTAAGGTGCAGAAAGGAGATCTTTGAGCAGAGCAGATCAGAGAGCATTTCCAATGAAAGCTTCTCTAGGGTTGAGTGTTCTATCAACGGAGCATTAATGGAAAAGGTGATGGCTGAGGTTACTGAAGGGGTACACTCGGAGGCTAAAGAGAGGGAGCATTTTTTCAATGGGGTTAACGTGGACAATTCAAAGGGGCCCAACGTTAATGGGCCTTGTGTTCATTCTTTGGTGGGCCCAGTTGACGTTAAAGCAAAGTTAGTGGTAACTTCTTTTTTGACGGTGGATAATTCTGCCTCACCAAAAGGTGATTTTTTAAATTCAAAGGTAGATGGAAAAGAAGTGGGTCCCAGGAAGGAGACAAAAGAGAATCCTATTATCGTAAAGGAAGGTGCCATGCATGCAGATTTTGGGGACCGAACTGCTTACAAGCCCCTGAGTTTTGATGACCAGTGCAAGAAATTGAAAAATTCTAAAAAAGTTCGTAAGCAGTTGCGTGAGATTTTTGATTTAGGTGAACGGGTCGACAACTTCGTCTATCCGGCAGACTTAGTCTTTCCGATGAACTCTGCAAATGATTCGAGCAATTCGCATGGAGGATGCTTTGCGGGGTTTTCTATCTCAAATGATTCACTCACCAATTCTGATGTGATGAACTGCAATGCCAGAGTTATTAAAAGAACTTTAGGTAATAATTCTGAGGGTCTGTGGAAATCAATGAATAAGTTGGGGATTACAAACTCGTCTGTGTGTTTTGACCCTATTAAGAAATTGGAGGTGATGGAGAAGAGAGGTGTCAAAGAGGGGGAGGCTTTTAAGGTGACTCAAAATAGGTTGACATGATTATTTACTCTCTAAATATTAGAGGAGGAGGTAAGAGAGTGAAGAGGAGAAGAGTTGGTTTCAACATTCAAAAAGGTATGGCGGACATAGCTTTTATACAAGAAACTAAGCTGGGTTGTTTTCATCACAAGTTAGCCGAGGAATTGTGGGGTAATGAAATGGTGGAGTGGTCTCATATGGAGGCGATTGGTGCTTCGGGTGGCATATTAACAATGTGGAGGAAAGATTTCTTTACTTTGTTATTTAGTTTCCGGGGTGAGGGTTTCTTAGGAGTTTGTGTGGAAAAGGAGAATAAAAGAATGTATTTTATCAATATTTATGCTTCTTGTGATCACATGGCTAGATTGAATTCTTGGAAGATGTTAGTGGATTTGAAAAGAAGGAGTATAGATGGTACTTGGTGTGTTGGAGGAGACTTCAACATTGTTTCGTCTTTGGAGGAGAGGGTTGGAGTTTCTAAGAAGAATTACAAAAGGGAGATAGAAGACTTTAATGAGTTCATTAGAGAGATGGATTTGGTGGACCCTCCTACTATAGGAGGGAAGTTCTCGTGGTCCAACAAGAGTGGTAGTGCGATGAGTAGATTGGATAGATTTCTTTTATCGAATTCATTCATCGATGATTGGAATGTTGAAGGTCAATCTATAGGTAAAAGAGATCTATCGGATCATGCTCCCATTTGGATCAAAGACAATAAGAGGGATTGGGGACCTAAACCTTTTAGATTCAATAATCTATGGTTTAATCATGAGGACTTCTTTTCTTTTGTGGAGGAGGAGTGGAAAAAATAGAAGTGAAGGGGAGGGGGGATTTTTGTCTAGTGGAGAAGTTAAAAGCTATTAAAAGCAAGATCCGCATGTGGAATAAGGAGGTTTTTGGTTGGATTGATCTTAACATTGAAGTAGCGGGGAAGGAGATGCACTTTTTAGATAACAAGTTTGCTCATTTTGCAGGTAATGTTCCGGAGGAGATAGTTGTTCAAAGGTCTAAGGCGGCCATAGACTTTTAGAACAATCTATATAAGAAGGAAGGTTTTCTCCGTATGAAATCGAGGCAATTATGGTTATCCGATGGCGATTGCAACACTCGGTTTTTTCACAATTCCCTTAAAGAGAGAAGAAGGAGAAATGCGTTATGTTCCCTTACAACGAGTAGTGGTTTGTTGGAGGATGTTGATGAGGTGAAAAATCATATTCATGACTTCTTTAAATCTTTCTTCGAAGAAGAGATAGAGGTTAGGCCGAGGCTTGGTGGATTGGGAATGAAGAAGCTTCTTGAGAGTGAGGCTTTAAACTTAGAGCGTCCGTTCACCGAGGTGGAGGTTAAGGAAGCTATTTGGTCGTGTGATGGTAATAAAAGTGCGGGACCGGATGGATTTTCTTTAGAGTTCTTTAAGAGGTTTTGGGTGGTGATTCGCGAAGATGTTTTGAATTTGTGTAACGATTTTTATAGTAAATGCTCTCTTGTGAAATCGGTCACATCTTCCTTCCTTGCTTTGATTCCAAAAGTTGTCAATCCTCAATCTTTAGGCGAGTACCGACCCATTTGTTTGGTGGGAAGTGTTTACAAGATTATTTCGAAGATGTTGGCGGCTAGATTGAAAGAGGTTTTAGGTGGTTTGGTTTCCTCCAATCAAACCGCTTTTGTCCCGGGTAGAAATATGATGGATGGGGTTCTTTTGGTCAATGAGATTATTGATTGGGCGAAGAGAAAGAAAAGAAGTTGTCTTTTGCTTAAGGTGGACTTCGAAAAGGCTTATGACTCCGTTTCTTGGCAATATCTTAGAGATACGATGGTTATGATGGGGTTCGGAGATAGGTGGATGAGGTGGATGGAAGCTTGCATTTTCAACAATCATATGTCCGTTTTGGTCAATGGAAGCGCAACTAAAGATTTCAAGGTGCACAAAGGTTTGAGACAAGGTGACCCTTTATCTCCGTTTCTTTTTGTTCTTGCCATGGAAGGTCTAACCGCTCTTGTGAGAAGATCGGTAGAATTGGATAAATTCAAACCTTTCAAGTACGGAGATGGAGACTATGTGGATATTCTTCAATTTGCGGATGACACCATTCTTCTTGGGGATGCCACTAGTGACAACATATGGAATATGAAGGTCTTATTGAGAGGTTTTGAGTTGGTGTCCGGTTTGAAGATTAACTTTTCAAAGAGCAACATCTTAGGAGTTAATGTGGGTGATTGGTATTTTAATGCCGCCACGAAGTTTCTCGCTTGCAAGAAAGGCGAGATTCCTTTCAAATTTTTAGGCATCATGGTGGGGGAAAATCCTAGAAAGAAGAAGGTTTGGGCGGAAGTTGTTAATAAAATTAAAAGGCGTCTTTCTTCGTGGAAGGGAAGGAACATCTCTATGGGAGGTAGGCTCACGCTTATAAACTCGGTTTTGAACTCAATTCCCATCTCCACCTTTTCCTTCTTTAAAGTTCCGGGAAATGTGGCTAAAGAAATTAGAAGGCTCCAAAGTGAGTTTCTTTGGAGTGGTAATTTTGAGAAAAGGAGCATTCATTGGGTGAAGTGGGAAGATGTGTGTAGACCAAAGGAGAAAGGTGGTTTGGGGGTTAAAGATGTGAGGGAGGTGAATAAGGCTTTACTCTTGAAGTGGAAGTGGAGAATTCTAAATGAAGATAATGTTATTTGGAGTAGATTTCTAAAAGTGAGATATGGTAGGCCAAAATTAAAGATTCAAGATTCTAGCGGAGACATGATAGGGCGAGATGAATCGATTTGGTGGAGGGACTTGTACAAGAACAAGTTGTTAGATGGTTTGGTGGATGGCGGTTTTTCCGGATGTGTCACTTGTTGTTGCAAGAATGGGAAGGATATTCTTTTTTGGCATAGCCTATGGTTAGGTGATCAACCTCTTCGTCTTCTTTTCCCGGAATTGTATGAATTATCAACCATGAAATGGTGTTCGGTGGCGGATATTTTGGATTGGGCCGACGGTACTCATTGTTGGAATGTTATTGCACTTTTCTCTTATGGCGGTGGCCGCGGTACAGCCGTGGGGGCAGCAGGTACAGCCGTGGGGGCAGTGGTGGCCGCCACTTCGTCTTGGAACCGGTTTCGTGATCTAGTGGTTGGCTACACCCCGAGTGAGTTTGAAAGCGATCATTTTGGTTGGTACATCAATCCGGATAGGGAGTTTTCGGTAGCGAACATCTCTTGGATGGTTAACATTTCTAAATCCTTTTCTTGGGATATTCAAGTGCTCAATTTGTTGAAAGTCATGTGGAACCTTAAAATTCCGCCTAAGATTAAGTTGTTTTCGTGGAGATTCTTCATAGAGCGTTTACCGTCTAAAGATCAATTATTGAAAAGAGGAGTTGTTAATATTTCGAGTCCGGATTGTGTGTTTTGCGGTGTTCATGAAGAAACTTATCATCATCTTTTCTTTCATTGTCGGGGGGCGTTGGAGATTTGGAGTCACATTTTCGTTTGGCTTGGAATTTCGGAGGTTAGTAACATCGACGAATTTCTTGATTTAGGGGCTTTACAAGCTAAGGTGTTAAATTGCCACCGCAAAATCAAAATCAATATGGTGTGGTTATCTACGATTTGGTGCCTTTGGATTATGAGGAATGCAATTATTTTCGAGGAGAAGGTGTTTAGTTTTGATGTAATTTGTTCCAATATTACTTTTCTTTCTTGGAGATGGTTATCTAGTGGATATCCTAAGTTTAGATCCAATTACTATGATTGGTTTAAACTTCCTTTATCCGATTCAATCATGCTCTAGTCTTTTTTGTGTAAGGGTTGCACCCCTAGTGCGAGCTTTATTAATCAATTGCCTATTAAAAAAAACATTGTCAAATACATTTTTTCAATGTGCATAACATCGAGGAAATATCTTACGTACAGCGACTACCAATATGGAAGTTCAAAAAAAAATTGACCTCTTCTTCCACCCATCCTTGACAAGTAAATGTGCAAAAGGCTTGCCAAACTGAGTGCTCACATCTTTCACCTTTTCAAAAATTTGATCACCTGTCAAAAAAGGCGGGGTTGTACGTTGTTCGGCCTTTCCATTGAATGCTTTTCTCCATCCACGGTAGTGATGATTAGAATTTAAGAATCTACGATGACCGAGAAAGACATTCTTCTGACAAAGATCCAATCGTGTCATATCGGTTTCATCTTCACAAACAGGACACACTTTTTAACCTTTATTGTTGTACCCTGATAGATTTCTATATGCTGGAAAATCATTAATTGTTCCAAACAACATCGCCCTCAAGTTGAAACTTTCTTTCCCTCACTTTTTACAGACACGTCACCATATGAAAAAGAGACAATCGACCATATTCGGCAACTTTAGGCTCAAGTATTTTTGCAAATGGTTGAAAATCAAAAGGTTGAGGAGCAAAATCTACAAGATCAAATGCAAATGGTTGAAGAGGATAAGGACATAGAAATGTTGCCAAAACAAAAGCCAAAGAAGAAGAAGAAGAAGAAAACTTATATATGAAGAAAGTGTTATGACTTAGTTAAAATATAATTTTTATGTGTATGATTTTATAGTACTTGAAATATTATGACTGGACATGATTTTGTATACTTTTTGGTTAATATTAAAAGTATTTTGAATTAGTCAAAATATGATTTTTATGTGTATGATTTTATAGTATTTGCAATATTATGACTGAAAATGAAATATAACTAAATGGTGTATATGAAATAGGGTGTAAATAGATATAATTGTTCATTCATAAATGGCGTATTTACACCCGATTTTTATTAAAATATGGTGTAATTAAGAACATATCTACACCCGATTTTTATTAAAATAGGGTGTAATTAAAACGTAATTAAGCCCAATTACACCCGATTTTTATTAAAATATGGTGTAATTAAAACGTAATTACGCCCAATTACACCCGATTTTTATTAAAACAGGGTGTAATTAAAACGTAATTACGCCCAATTACACCCGATTTTTATTAAAACAGGGTGTAATTAAAAACGTAATTACGTCTAATTACACCCGATTTTTATTAAAACAGGGTGTAATTAAAAACGTAATTATGCCCAATTACACCCGATATTTTTAAAATAGGGAGTAATTACGAACGTATTTACACCAGTTTTAAACGGGTGTAAATTCGTTAGACATTTCTCACCCTGTGGATATACACCCGATTTTTATTAAAAATAATGGGTGTAAATTTAATAAAAAACGGGTGTAAATTAACATTTTTGTACTAGTGCATGTAGGTTAATACTTGTAAATTACATTCACAATAAACATTATTTAAACATTATTTAGCATAATATAAACATTATTTTTAGGAAAGAATAGATAATCCCAACAATTCATTGCATAAGATAAATAAACAAACACCAAATAGAAGTACAATGATTACATTAATTTCTTATATGACCATAATAAGTAAAATGTCAGTTTGATTTATTTAGTTATTTGTTATGTTATACAATGTGGAATGATTTCATCTCTTTTCTCTCACTTGTGAGCTTCTACAGAGACTAACATTGTAATCTGTAACAAACATCATGAAACCAAAACAAACATAAAAACCTAGAAAGAATACTTTCATTTGGAAATCTGTAACAGACACATGGCTTCCATATCAAACACTTGGTTTTGATAGAAAGAATAATCAAAGTCGGTTTCATATCAAACACTGCGTGAATGTGGTGTTTTCTAACTGCAAGGGATTCTATTTTTACACAATTATTATCCCTAACTTTCAACAATAAACTCATAACATCATCACTAATTTTATCAATAAACCCTAGCAATGTCAGTAAAATATTGGAGAACCTACCTTGAGATAGAGATGATAGAAAGAGATGGAGAACAAGCACGGAGGAGGGCGAACGGAGAGGCGACGGCGGCGGAGGAGGGCGAACGGAGACAGAGACGGCGACGACAGCAACGGACGGAGACGGCGATGACAAGACTAGGGCTCTGTTCGAGTTCGTTTGGAGAAGAAGAAAGAAGGCTTTGTTCGTGAAAAGAGTTTTGAGAATAAGTGTTTGGTTGTTTCCTTGTTTAAAAATTTTAATTTTAAATGGGCTATGCCAGTGCTTTTAAGTAAAGCGCTTTCATACCCCCCCTTTACCAGCGCTTTTAAAAAAGCGCTCTCGTACCCCCCCCCCCCCTTTATCAGCGCTTTTAACAAAGCGCTCTTGTAACCCCCCTTCAGCAACGCTTTCAAAAAGCGCTCTCGTACCCCCCCTTTACCAGCGCTTTTTTCCCTTGTTTTTTAGTTTTGTTTTTAGCGCAACCTATATAGCAGCGTTTTCCATAAAAGCGCTTTCGTAGATGCGGTGCTAAAAGACAAATTTGGCGTAGTGCTTCATAACATCACAAAGATAAGTTATTAGTTTATATGAAATCTAGAGTTAGCGGAAACAACAAAAGTGGCATTAGTTTTGAAAAATATAAGAAAGTTATAAAAGTTCATGATCAAAGTGCTCCATGTTCTTTTCACATTAAATGAGGTCAAAATAAAATATAGGTTTTGTTGGATCTTTTAGTGTTAGCTCTAGGTATTTTTTCTTTCCGTGTCTAACACTAAAAGATCCAACAAAACCTAGAGTTGACACTAATTATAGTACTTGAAATGTCGGTGTTTGCGTCACATGATAAGAGAAAACATCATATTCCAAAGCTTAACATTCAATGGTTTTTGAAAAAATCAGAAAAATAGAATTAATAGTTTTAGAACTATATCTATAAAACAAATACGCGAAATTGTGGCGGTTATTAAAAGGAGATTTAGGAAAACCCCATAAATTAAAATAACAAATCACATTATGGGTGTATTTGTTTGATGGATTAAATTTACAATTATTAAAATGTTATTCCTAGACATATTATTGTTTAGAATATAATTCCCATCAAACCGTTTGGCAACCTATTTAGATTCCTAGAAATATTTTAAAAATTTATTTTATTTATGACTTTAAAATTTTAAAAATAAATATAAAAGTGTTAAAATAATATATAAGTGGATAATTATAGTTGGTTACTTTTTATTCCTATGGAAATGTAAGATTTCATTCCTTTGATATGGAAATAATTCTGTAAAATTTTAGGAGTACACTATATTCTAATTTGATGAAAACTATACTTTTTTATTACTTCCATTTTTTCATATAATTCGTTAAATTTTTTTGGCACTAAATTTATTTAGATTAAAATTAACATCAAGTCATTAAAATATATAAATAGTAATAATATAAATTTCGTAAATTTAATATTTTCTATTAAAAAATATCAATATACTAAAAAATTAAGGTTCAAATTTACCCTCACATAATTTAAGACAAGTGAAGGATGAGATTCTTCTACAAATATTAGAAAACTAAATCAACTTGAGCATGTGTATGTAGTATATTTTTTCTTCTAATTTAGTAAAAAAAAATACACCCTAATGAATGTAATTGTTGCGGGGAATCAAACCGTGATTCTCACTACCAAGTCCAACGCCAATCACCACTGGACCAACTAACGATTGGTTGCTGTTTCTAATTATAATTTATGTGTATGTAGCTTATTTTTGCTTCTAATTTAGTCCAAAAATTCACTGTCATGAATGTAACTAATGGTGATGAATTTCTAACTTTAATAGAGTTAATTAATGATTTAACGCATATGTTTTAATTTGTATTTCTTTAAAAATTAACAACAAAAATCAATTAATGGTATACTATAAAAAATTAAATTAAAAAAAATAATATAGTAATATATTGAATATTATATTTTAAATAATATATGCTATCAATATTGAAATACATTGGTATAGTGAAAAAAATTATTTTGCCTAAAAAATATTAACTTTGGATAATTTATTTTTGTAAAAAATTGAAAGCCCCTGCCATTTGGGGCGAATTCAAAAACAACCCTGTAACTTTGGATAATTTATTCCTATAATCTTTTATTAATTTTTAATTGATTTTTAATTTTCTTTTTTATTTACGTGTACAACCAATGCTTGAAGAAATTGAAAGTTTTAAAAAACTAAAGACCTTCTCCTCAACAATATATAACACATAGTTAACAATTAAAACTTAAAGAGATAATAAACGTTATTTTGAGAAACAATTAAAAGGTTAATTTATTTAATTCCAAAAATTAAAATGTTATTTATATAATATATTATAATTAAATTGAAATAAAAAATAAAATAATTATTAAACAAACATTATTTTAATATTTATTATTTAAAAATTGAAAATAATAAAATAATAATAAACTGAATATATAAATAAAATTTAGAATAATAATAAACTGAATATATTTCTAAAATTATATTTCTAAAAGAATTCATTAATAATAAACTGAATTAATTTATAAATTTAAATTAAACTAATTAAAACTAACTAAATAAAACTAACTTAATTTAATTGAGTTTAAAAACACATTTTAACGTTATGTTTATAAACCTAACTTAATTAACACATTTTAACGTTAAAAAACTAAACAAAACTAAATTAATATTGTTATATTTATTTTTTAACGTTAAAAAACTAAACTAAATTAAAAAAACTAAATTATATTAATAAAATAAACTAAATTAAATAAAAAAAATTAAAAAAATTATATTAATAAAATAAATAAATTAAATAAAAAAATTAAAAAAACTAAATTATATTAATTTAATTAGTTTCAGTTTAATATATTTAATTTCAGTTTAATATATTTAATTTAGTTAATTCTTTTTAATATATTTTGTTTTAGTTTAATATATTTAATTTCAGTTTTAAACATTTTAGTTTATATTAATTTCAGTTTAATATATTTAATTTATATTAATTTCAATTTATTTTATTATAGTTTATATTTAATTTGAGTTTAATATAAATGAAAACTTTTAAATAAACCATAAGGCTATGTTAGGATACATAAAAAAAAAACGGAGCGGAATGGAGAGGAGGGAGATGGAACGGAGCAGAATAAAATAAATATGTCATTCTATTGTCTAGGTACGTCATGATGGAATAGAGTAATTTTGTCATTCTGCCCAAATCGGAGATACAAAAAATGATAGAAAGTGATAAAATAGGATGTAATGCATTCCATCCGATACCACTCCATTTCATTTTTTTTAATCAATCTAAACGATAGAACATAATTTTATTACATTTCACTCTGCTCCATTCCATCATATTCTATCAATCCAAACATACCCTTAGGAAAAGAAAACTTATTTTTCCATTTTAACATGCTTGGTGGACGACAATAGAACATTCTCGAGCTCCTCTACGATATCAACCTTATAGCATTTCTGCAGAGTTAGGCCTAGGCTGTCGATACTAGGATCATAATCAACGGAAGTAGAGACAGGTTCCTACATTGACATTTTAAATAGATTTCTATTAGGAAAAATAATAAAAAAACTTAAATGAAAATTTGCCAAAATAGATTAATAGAATTAAAGAATAAGTCGGACGATCCTCTTGTGACGACGGCTCAAACATTTGAAGTTTCGATGTGTGCTGTATTGATAAATAAGGAAAAGTTATTTCTAAAATACATCTCTGATATAGATAAATTTGATATTTAATAATACAACAAAAATTAAATCGATAACAAATTACCTCCAGATTGTCAACTCTTTTTTTAATAATCCATCAAGTTCAAAAGGAAATTCAAGTGGGTTATCTTCACCGGCCTGAATTTATAAGAATTATCTCTTTTTAATCCATATTTTGTATATGAGACAATATATGCATCTGTGTTGAAAAGAACATAAAAGAATCTGAAACAATAACATTGGTATGAGAATCTAAAAAAATATCCTTTTTATATTGTTTACCTGATAAAGAAGAGAAAAGATTATGAGCAAGTTTAACACAAAAATATCCTCTTTCTCTGCTATTTTCTCCAAGATTCTCTTCTTCCGCTACAACTATGCTTATTCTCAATTGATTCTCAGAATATGTTTTCTGAGTTTCTAACCTAAGTGGTTTACTGCATCACTGTTTCAACATGGGACTAATCAATTCTCACACACACAGCTCACTCATCCCAATTAATTTAATTAACACACGCCCCTTTCTAGCTCTTAACTCTCAATTTTCCCTCTAATTTTAATTACTCGGAATATTTTCAAAATGCTAAATATTAACTTATTAATATTTCTAATACTAAAAATATTAAATTTCTTGACTAACTTTCGCTCCGCTATCCCGAACTAATACCGACTAAATTGTCCCAAAACGGGAAAATATCAATAATTATCACAAATGACTAAATTAAACAAATAATTGTTTTTTCGGGCGTTACAATGGGTTTTTTTTGGAGGATTTTGGGGAGTTGGGTGTAGATAAAGATGTGGTGGAATGGAATCTTAATCGGGAAGAAGGGTTTTTGGTATCTTCTTGTTATGGGGGTATGCGAGCAAGCGTACTTTTTTGGGCCTTTTTGTAGATTTCATGAGGCGAAGGGGTTGGTTTGGAAATCGGAGGTGCCGTTCAAAATTAAGACTTTTGGGTGGAGGCTCCTTGCTAATAGGCTTCCAACAAAAAATCTTTTGGTGCATAGAGGTATTCCTATCCTTTTTGATCATTTAAAGTGCTCTTTTTGTAGTATTGATCTAGAAAATCGAGATCATACTTTTTTTGTTTGTTCTTTCGTAAAGAATATTTGGAGGGAGATAGCGTTATGGATAAGTAAATCGGGGATAGAGGAGGAAGAGTGCTTGTCAAGTTTTATGGATTGACACTCATTTTGTAAATCTAAAAAGGTAGATGTAAAAAAGTTAGATGTGATTTGGTTAGCCACAACTTGGTCCATTTGGTTGGTTAGGAATGGTGCTTGTTTTTTTGAGGAGGATTGGATGGAATTTTGATTATTTGGTTTGGAACATCAAAATTTTGGTGTGTAGGTGGTCCTTTTGTGGAGAGATTACTCGTTTCAATTATCCTTATTACGATTTTGTCAAAGAGCCATTGCGTTTCTTATCGTAATGATAATTGGTTTGTAATTTCTTTTGTCGGGCTTTTGCTTTGTCCTCTTGTAAATAGGTTGGAGAACCTTTAGTTTTCCTTTATATGTGTTAAAAAAAAAAAAAAAGAAGATTTTTACCATATAGTAGTATAATATAGAGGTTTGACTTTTGAATTAAATTCATTATTTCATTAATTTTTTTCATGCAAATATTGAATACAATATTTCAATAATTCTCTATTTCTGTATTCATCATTATGTCAATTCTATTTTTATTACAACGACTCACTGCCTTTAAGAAAAAAACATTAAAGCATTCAAATATAAAAATTAGTAATAGATTTAATGCGATCAAATACTATAATAGGCCCTCATAATCTTGGCTATATATACTTCACTCATTCAAATATATCATCATCACTTATACATTTGAGGCAAACCTAAGCATATAATTTACTGGTAAGTTTTCAATTATTTCTGTTTTGAAATTATTTTATTATTTTTTGTATCAAAACAATATGTTACATTAGGATTTTTCGTCAAACACTATATGATTGAGAATATTAATTTCTTTTCTCATTTTTTATTTTTTGTAATAACACAATTGTTGGTAATGTTTATTGAGATTTGATAAAACTAAGAGAGTGATTGAGTCCGTCAATAACGTTTTAGGATCTATATTGCAAAACACATATTGAGTTTCAATATTTTGTTTCAGTATTTGTTGGGTAAAAGAGAATATATCAATTCATAATATAAATTTCATATAATATTTTACAAACCTTATTTATTAAATAATTGATCATGTAACGTATCTGCATTGCATAATATTGTATCGTTTAGTTCATTATTAAGGCTAATTATTCTATAGTAATTTTTTCAATGTTTGAACAAATTTTTAGTTGATATTTTAGATTTATTTGATTGTTTTGTATTATTTATTAATACGTTTTCATTTTGTTATATCTTATTTTATTTATAGGTGTCAATTTCACACTTTTGAATATAAAGAAATTATAATGGAGTCAATATTCAAGAGTTGTGAAAATAAGACCGAGAAAAGTTTTGAGCAACCAATTAGGGTTAGTTCAAGACTTCAAAATCAACATAAACTTTCTTATAACCTCTACCACAAAAGAGGTATCAAATTTGAAGACAATTTTATTCAAAAAAGACCAAAGCTCAACCATTTGAAGAAACAACAAACATTGGATGATAAAATTCATGAAAGTGACCCTTGGTTAGAATCTATAGATTCAAGTTCTTCAAAAAGTACAGGTTTATTTGTGTTTGACGAACTTGACATGAGGGGCATTTTGTCTCTGAGACAAACATTTAGACTTTTCAATCTTCATAATCTTGCTAAGGTGCGTAATATAATATATTTTAATATTTTACATGATTTATGATAATTCTTTTTTTTTCATAATTATAATAATCTTACATTAGACTACTTTATTTTTTTATTGGTTATTTATTTTCTTGATTTTTTATATTATGAAAATAAAATTCATTTACACTTTTTTTTTTTATAAATTTAAAAGTTATATGTTTATAATAACCAAGTAAAACGGTACGAAATATTTATATTTTATAAGAGAAAATAAAAAAAAATGTTAATCGATTACTGATGCAATTTTCTTAGCAGAGAAATTAATTACGATTATGCTATATTATTTTTATATCCTTTCATTAATGCTTGTAAATCAAATCTAGTGTTCCATATTTTAATTTAATTTTTTTTATTGTTGAGTATTAATTAAAATTTTTAAATCAAAGTTGAGTTAACTTATGGATTTAACACTTAAACATTGTGTCTATTACATTTTGTTCTAATAATGTGACCCATTAATTTTACAGGAAGAGACTAATAACAAAAAGGCCAATGCCTGGCTTGTAAGGGATAGCAAGGTCATCATCTTTATGAGTTTGACACTAATTTGCACTATTGTTGCACTAATGTTTTTCATGCAACACAAAATAGGAAATTCTTGAACTTCATTTTATTTGTTCTGAGTTGGAATTTATGAGACAATGAATATATGGATCTTATTTGCTTATAATTTATTATAGAAAGAATTTATTCAATTAATTTTTATTGTATTGCAGATTGTTGAAAATGGCATTGATAATGAACTTGTTATGGGACTCACAACATCAAAATATCTGATCAATAAGCTTCAGACACTTGCTAAAGTGGGAATAGATAAGGTGGTAAAATTTTATTTATATAATTTAATTTTTATTTTTATTTAATTAAAATTTTTAAGAGAGATTGAGTATAAATTTCATCAATAAAAACAAGAGAGAAATATGTAAGTGAGTTTATTTTATATACAGGTGGTTATATAAAACTGTTTGCACATTTTTTTACTATTATATGTTATTTCTGATCTTTGGTGATATATTTTTGTTCCATTTATAAAGTGAAATTTTAAGATTATTTTATATTACTCCAGGTCCATTTTATGAAAGGTCAAGTCGCTAGAGCTATTTCTTCTTCGCCAAGGTATTTATTAACAAATTTCTTTTTATATATATAATATTATTAAACTCTGATGATATATCATACTTATAACTGAATTATAAAAATATTATTATTTTTAGTTTGGTATGCAACGACATTAGTGATGGACAAGAAGCTATTAGCATAATTGCAACCAATGAATTTGATGATCCTCCCACTGCTCCTATTGGTAAGTTTATTCACACTGCTGTGTTGAAGATGTGTAGTGATGTTTCATTTTCTTTTTCTAATATATAGTCACTTTTTTAAAAGTGAAATATTGTGCTATCACTCCTTTTTTTTTTAATATAAAAAGTATATGACATTGATGATGTTTTTAAAATTTTAGGTTTTACCTATATTATGTCAAATAAAGTTTCAAAACATGTCAAGATTCCATCAAGGACTCATGGATGTCATTGCCAAGGAAGTTGTAGAAATATTAAAATATGTTCATGCACTAATTTTTTTAATGGCTTTAACTTTCCTTACACAAACGATAATAGGTAACATTTTTCGTTTCATTCTTCTTTCTTTCTTATATATGATACTAGAAGTGTTTGATATTTAATATTCTTAAAATTAATAACTAACTTTTAATTATTTAATGTTTTTAGATTAATAGAGCCTCGAGACATCGTAGTGGAATGTGGGCCGCAGTGTGGATGCGGGCCTAACTGTGGAAATAAAATTTCCCAAAAGGGTTTGAATTATAGACTTGAGGTCATTTAACATTTTAAACAAACTTTTAAATTTTATTATCATTGTTGTCTATAAATATGTTAATTAACTAAAATACTAATCTTTTATACAGGTTTATCGTACAGTCAAAAAAGGATGGGCTGTTAGAACATGGGACTTTATACCTTCTGGTGCACCAGTAATAGAATATATTGGTGTACTAAGTAGAGACGATAAATTAGATAATTCAATTATCAATGACTACATATTTGATATTGATTGCTTGCACACAATCAATGGATTGGATGGAAGAAATGTAAGAATACAAAAATTTATAATACCACTATGATTTAATTAGATTTGCTCTCCACCCGATATTTTATCTATCTAGTTTATTAATTAAAAAAAATATGTACTCTTTATCATTATGTAGTTTTTATTTTATTATAAATAGTATATGAAAGTAAATAAGATTAATATTAATATTTTTTTATTATTGATATTTTTCAGAAAAGGATGGGCGATGTAATACTGCCTAAAAGCAAATCATATCAAAATAAAGTCAGCGAAATAGAAAAAGATCCCGAATTTTGTATTGATGCAGGTTCTTTCGGAAATGTTTCAAGGTTTATCAACCACAGTTGTGAGCCAAACCTTTTTGTACAATGTGTTCTCAACAATCACCTTGATGTTAGACTAGCTCGTCTGATGTTGTTTGCGGCACATGACATACCTCCCTACCAGGTAATTATTTTTATAATTTTTTGTTATGATGTGTTAACTTTTTTTATGGTGATGATCGAACATAAAAAGAAATTTATGTATTTATGATCGTAATGAAAATAAATCTTTTAGCATTTTTTATTGTAACCAGAAATGACCGTAGTTTTTAAATTCAAGAATCACTTATGTTTTACAAAAAATTTAGTAAATTTTTCACAAATTTTAAAAAATAAAATAAAATAAAAAACCTGCCGCAAAGTTAGTGAATCATAAGAAATTTATATTATCATTGTTCATGTTATCTTTTATATTTCTATAATAAATTCAATTTAAATCTTTAATTATATTTAAATTTGTATTTTGGACATGTGCCTCTTATATTGTCGACAACTTGTTTCGTAGGAAAATTTAATAAGAAAATGTTAATTTTTTTTATTTAACAGGAACTGACTTATGACTATGGATATAGACTTGATAGTGTGGTTGATTCAAATGGAAAAATCAAACAGCTTCAATGTCATTGTGGTGCAAAGAAATGTCGTAAGCGTTTGTACTAGTATGGTAAAAATCATACAAATTTCATCAAATTAATATGTATTAGACATTTAAGGGATTATCTATAGAGAAATATATTGCAAAATTGTAATAAATATGACAATAAAATGTAATTTTGTGTTCTACAATTTTTCTTAAAGAGATATAATGATCGACAATATTGCCTCTTATAATCACTTAAATATATTTAAAATCAATGCAACAACACAAAAAGAAAACACTTTATCAATGCTAATCTCCTTCAAAATATATCTTCGTGGTTACAATAGAGTTAACGAAAAGAATCCTACATATTTAGTTATTGTATTTAAAAATAAAACCATATTTTGAAACAATTAAACGACACCAAACAACACCCCACTAAATTAAATAGTTATTTTTTTCTTCTTTTCCCCAAACCAAAAAAAAAGGTCAATATGTATTTTTCAAAAATAAAAGATTTGTAGTGTAAAAACCAACAAATTTAATGTATTTAAGTTAATTAAAAAAATAACATTTTTAATTATTAAAATATATTATTTATTATGAACTACCATAATATGAACATTTTTTAAAATGAAAAACAATTATTGAAGAATGGAAAATATTTATAGGGAGTATCAAGAGTACCTAAGATTACAGCGGAATACATTAAACAAAAATCAAAACACCACTTGAATATGTAAGAACTAGGTTGGCAACCCTAAAACAATTGAGGTGTTCAATTTTGATCTACAACATTTATTACTTCTAGCAATACTTTTTTTTGCATCACCTATAAATTGTTGCCTAAAAAAAGATTAAGCAACATTTATTACGTGTTGCGAAGACAATTCTCGCAACATGTTACAAATGTTCCCTAAATTATTTATGGGAACGATTTTCAAATGTTAATATAATTTATCTTTGGAAATAACTAATAAATGTCCCATTAAATGTGTATGGGAATAATTTTATATTGTTGTATGATTCCTAATAAAAGGTTACATTTTTAAATGTTGCATAAAAATTTTAACAAAACAAAAATTATTTAAGAATAAAAAAATATTTTATAATATTAATTAATAAGAAATTTTTCATTGCGCATATATTTAACATGAATGCATTTTTAAAGCTAATCTTTCATTCAAATATATAAACATTCCAAATTTTGTCTTTAATTTTTAAATAATATATAAATATAAAAATAAAATAATTTTGTAATGCCCATAAATTTTGAAAGGATACCAATATTCAAGTTAAATTTGTTTTAAATTTTAGTTAAATTTAAAAATAAATTATTATAAATAAATTTATATTATATGAAAATTATTTGATGTCCAAAATTTTAGAGAATTATTTTTAAAAGATAATCAAAATATATTTTTCCGTTAATTTTTTTATAAGAAAGTTTATTTAATTTAATAACATTAATAATAATACTTGAATATTACTACACAGAACATATTGAATGTTTTAATTTTAATAATAGTTATTTTGTGATAAAATAATTATTAATAGTTTCTTTAAAAAAATATAAGTCTACTTACGTCAAAAAAGAGATAAATAATTAGAAAAATAAAATAAAATAAGAATGAGGAGAGATGAAAGTGAAACCCTTCAGTCACATCTTGTTTCAATTCAGCATTCGCCGTTCTTCCATCTAAAAGACTTTTTTTTTAATAAGCAATTGAATATAAGATATCGCACTAGGGGTACAACCCTTTCATCGAGAACACGCTAGGAAGTTTTGTTACAAAGTAATGGTAATTTATACCAATCATAAAAATTGATCCTACTCGGAGATTCCTTATTACTAACCCATCTCCATGAAAAATACAAGATGTTTGATATCACCTCATCGAAGCTAAAAATACCGTTATAAAAAATGATTGTATTTCTCATATTCCAAGTACACCAAATTAAAGTTATACATCCATATTGTGTTTAGATTAGCTTTAGTGTTGGTGTTTTTCACCTTTTCTTGAATACTCCCAAAGCTCTTGAATTCCTCATGAGAAAGATTAACATCATTACCAAACCACATATAAATTCTATTCCAAACCGCCTTTGTGACATGGCATTGGTAGAAAAGATGATCCAAAGATTCCGGATGGTTTGAACAAAAAGGACAATCTATGGAAGTACGATTAGACACACCTCTATTGACAAGTTGAACTTTTAGCGGTAGTCTATTGATGAGGAATCTCCAAGAAAAAATCTTGATCTTTGCCGGAATGTTTGTCTTCCAAATGACATCCAACAACTTGATAGTGGGTGTTGGCCAAGCTAGATCCTATGCATTAGACACCAAGTGCGAAACACTAGACACCGTGAAATCTCCATTTGAGGTTAGGTTCCAATGGAAATCGTCCGTTGCCAATATGTCCTGCACAATCCCTTGAAGAATCGATTTCAAGTCCCTAAAATCTTCGCCAATAACCGTGCCCGTTGCGGATAAGATGGTGGAAGGAGCGGTCGGAACCGAAGAATTCAAAACATCCACACCAAAGATGGATTCCAAGTTCCACGTAATGTCACCATGGTTAAAATTAAGGAGATCACTCACCATGCATAATTTGTTGGTTGTACGATCAAACAAATGCGGAAAAGAAACACAGAGCGGTTGATCATCCAACCAACAACTATGCCAAAAAAGAATATTATTACCTTTCTTGAACTCACATTTAACCCAATCGGTGAACCCTTCACCCAAATCATCCTCTTTGAAATCATCAAGAACAATGTCTCTCCACCATCGAGAATCATCCCGATTTAAAAGATCCTTGCTAGAAGCTAACACTTTTATTTTCGGGATATGATATCTCAAAAGTAAAAATCTACTCCATATTGCCTTATCCTCCTTTAAAATTCTCCACTTCCATTTAAGAAGAAGAGATTTGTTCATTTCTCCCACATCTCTAATACCTAACCCTCCTTTTCCTTTGGGCTTGCAAACATTCTCCCACTTAACCCAATGGATGCATCTTGATTTCACATTCCCACACCATAAAAAATTGCTAAGAAGACTTCTTATCGCTTGAATAATTTTACTCGGAGCTTTATAAAAAGAAAGAGTAAAAATAGGGATAGCATTAAGAACGGATCCAATAAGAGTCACCCTCCCGCCAATGGATATGTTTCTTCCCTTCCACTTAGTGAGTCTTGATTTTATGTTGTCAATCACCTCTTGCCACACTTTTTCCTTATACGCACCTTCACCCACCCAAATACCAAGGAATTTAAACGGGAAGCAACCTTTTTTGCAAGCAAGGAAAATTGTCGCCGATTTGATAAACCAATCTCCGATGTGAGTTCCATAGAAGTTACTTTTATGGAAGTTGATCTTCAATCCGGAAACCAATTCAAAACCTCTCAACAACACTTTTAAACTCCAAAGATTATCACAAGTAGGTTCTCCTAGAATGATGGTATCGTCTGCAAATTGGAGAATATCCACAAAGTCGTTTACTCCATACTTGATAGGTTTAAAGTCTCCCACCTCCACCGAATTCTTAGTTAGAGCGGTTAAAACTTCCATAGCAAGAACAGACAAGAAAGGTGACATGGGATCACCTTGACGTAATCCTCTTTAAACCTTGAAATCTTTTGTTGCACTTCCATTCACCAACACGGACATGTAATTGGTAAAAATGCTAGACTCCATCCATTTCATCCATCTTTTACCAAATCCCATTTTCACCAAAATCCACCTTAGATAATTCCAAGAAATTGAGTCATAAGCCTGTTCGAAATCCACTTAAAGTAATAAGCACCCCTTCTTCTTCCTTTTTGCCCAATCAAGAATTTCGTTAACCATTAGAAACCCATCCATCATGCTTCTTCCGGGAACAAAAGTGGTTTGATTGGAAGAGACCAACTTATCCAATACACCTCTCATCCTATCCGCTAACATCTTTGCAATGATCTTATAAATACTCCCCACTAAACAAATGGGCCGATATTCAAACAAGTCATGCGGATTCTTCTTTTAAGGAATAAGAGCAAGGAAAGAGGAAGTAATGGATTTAACAAGAGTACCTTTATGATAGAAGTCATTGCAACACTTCATGACGTCTTCTTTAATGAGAGACCAATACCTTTTGTAAAACTCCAAAGAGAAACCATCCGGCCCCGGACTCTTGCTACCATCACACGACCAAATAGCTTCCTTCACTTCATCTTCCTCGAAAGGATTCTCTAAGTCCGATGAGTCTTCCGAAGATAAAGTGTTAAAATTGATCCCTCTAAGTCCGGCCTTAAAATACATTCTTCTTTAAAGAAATTTTCATAATGCTTGAAAGTGAACTCTTTAATTTCTTCAACTCCTTCCAATCTTCCCGCCAATGTGTCAATGGAGCAAATAGCATTTCTTCTTCTTCTTTCTTTTAGAGAATTGTGGAAATAACGAGTGTTGGCATCACCTTCGGAAAGCCAAAGTTGTCTCGACTTTAACCTAAGGATCCCTTCTCTCTTGTTAATGTTATCCCAAAATTCCTCCACCACTTTTATTCTTTTCACAACTACATCTTCCGGGACGTTACCTGCAAAATGAACAAACACGTTATCTAAAGAGTGCAACTCTTTCCCATCTTTGTTGATTTGGAGATCTATCCACCCATAGAAATTCTTGTTCCACCAAGCTATCCGGTTTTTGAGAGTTTTCAACTTTTCCACCAAGCAATAATCACCACTTCCTTTGACCACAATCTTCTTCCACTCCTCCTTTAGTTGAAAGACAACCCAGATTGTCAACTCTTTTTTTAATAATCCATCGAGTTCAAAAGGAAATTCAAGTGGGTTATCTTCACCGGCCTGAATTTATAAGAATTATCACTTTTTAATCCATATTTTGTATATGAGACAGTATATGCATCTGTGTTGAAAAGAACATAAAAGAATCTGAAACAATAGCATTGGTATGATAATCTAAAAAAATATCCTTTTTATATTGTTTACCTGATAAAGAAGAGAAAAGATTATGAATAAGTTTAACACAAAAATATCCTCTTTATCTGCTATTTTCTCCAAGACTCGCTTCTTCCGCTATAATAATGCTTATTCTCAGTTGATTCTCAAAATATGTTTTCTGAGTTTCTAACCTAAGTTGTTTACTGCATCACTATTTCAACTTGGGACTAATCAATTCTCACACACACACAGCTCACTCATCCCAATTAATTTAATTTACGCACACCCCTTTCTAGCTCTTAACTCTCAATTTTCGGTCTAATCTTAATTACTCGGAATATTTCCAAAACGCTAAATATTAACTTATTAATATTTCTAATACTAAAAATATTAAAATTCTTGACTAACTATCGCTCCGCTATCCCGAACTAATACCGACTAAATTGTCCCAAAACGCGAAAATATCAATAATTATCACAAATGACTAAATTAAGCACATAATTGTTTTTCTGGGCGTTACAATGGGTTTTTTTGGAGGATTTTGGGGAGTTGGGTGTAGATAAAGATGTGGTGGAATGGGATCTTAATCGGGAAGAAGTATTTTTGGTATCTTCTTGTTATGGGGGTATGCGACCAAGCGTACTTTTTTGGGCTTTTTGTAGATTTCATGAGGCGAAGGGGTTGGTTTGGAAATCGGAGGTGCCGTTCAAAATTAAGGCTTTTGGGTGGAGGTTCCTTGCTAATAGGCTTCCAACAAAAAATCTTTTGGTGCATAGAGGTATTCCTATCCTTTTTGATCATTTAAAGTGCTCTTTTTGTAGTATTGATCTAGAAAATCGAGATCATACTTTTTTTGTTTGTTCTTTCGTAAAGAATATTTGGAGGGAGATAGCATTATGGATAAGTAAATCGGGGATAGAGGAGGAAGAGTGCTTGTCAAGTTTTATGGATTGACACTCATTTTGTAAATCTAAAAAGGTAGATGTAAAGAAGTTAGATGTGATTTTGGTTAGCCACAACTTGGTTCATTTGGTTGGTTAGGAATGATGCTTGTTTTCGTGAGGAGGATTGGAATTTTGATTATTTGCTTTGGAACATCAAAATTTATGTGTGTAGGTGGTCCTTTTGTGGAGAGATTACTCGTTTCAATTATCCTTATTGTAGCGGGGAAAATCTGACATCGAAGCCATGGGATTGACTCGAATCAATATTTTAGTGAAAGTCGCCACCGCGCTTTTATTATTTCCAAAGGAAAAGGGAAAAGAACGAAAAAAACCAAAGTTTGTTTTTAAAACAAAAAGAAGAGATCTTAGGTACGGGTGTTGATTATATGAGGGGAAGGTTTAAAGCACCCCTCATATCTGTGGTACTCCACAGGAACCTTTTTGAAAATCTGTGTGTGTGTGCTAAAAAAGAGTTTGTTTTATTTTTAAAATAAGCTCGGCAAAGCGTTAAGCTTTGGGCCTACATACCTCCTCGGTGCAATGGAGAAGTCAGAGCTAATGTAGTTCCGCTTTTGGGAAAAAAACGTTTTTAAAACGAATAAACACTTTGTTGTCGTTAGAGAGAAATACTCAGCCATTGATCTTGAGCATGAGAACAAACAAGTTCTTTGCATCGCAAATGAAAGAAGGGCGCCAACTCGGATAAAATCAACGAGTATGCCACTAGCTCGCTCACGCGGAAAAGATCTCGTTATTATCAATCAATTTCAAAATCGTGGGGTATAACCACTCGTTTCGACAATTAACGGTGTCTAAACTTTTGAAGAAAAGCCACTAAGGGCGAAAGATATTTTTAAGAAAAGAAAAAAAAAGTTTTGAAAAGGTTTGCAAACATAAGAATATTTTGGAAAAAGGGAGAAGATTTTGAAAATTTAAGAATGGGAGGAGATGAAGAGGCTAACCTAATGCATAAAATAAAAGCTAAGGAAAGAAACGGTCTAACCAAATAAGAAGCCAACACTCGACATTAAGAGCCAAGGTAGTTTTCCCATCCTTTGGATTTATCAATACCAACACATTAACACTTGGGGATCCACATGAACTTATTGTCTTAGAACCACTTTGCATTAAGCACGTTAAGATTCTGACGAAAATTGGGCAGAGTAACGGCTGTTTTCGGGTAATATCCTTATATCAATGCCTTGGAATTAACCATCAAGGGCTTTCAAGGAAATACCTGCACACATAAACATACAACAGCACAATGCCAGACAGACAGAACAATCACAGGATAGTAATAGAATGAGTCTAGAGGTACTAGGTCCATAAGGCCGAATCTCCAAAGTGCTAGGGATAGTAACCGATAGTCCAAAGAGAACCTTATGTATTTTTTAGATTTTGGTTATTTATTAGTGTTTTAGCGAAAAAATAAAGTATGGTCCAAGTGGACAAAAGAAAAATAACAGAAGCATAAACATATGTCCAAGTGGACAAAGAGAAAATGATGGAAAGTAAATATGATGAAATGATAAAGTAAAGCGATAAAGCGAGAAATATAAAGAGCGGTAATATAAAGAGCGGTATAGTAAAGGTGCGGAAATTAAACTTAGTTGTTAAATGTTAAAGATAACCATCTTGAAACTTGTCAAGTATGTTATCAAAGTTAGTAGGAAGATCTATGGTGAGTGAATGATGTACTCGGATTTAAATTCAATGGGGTTTATCAGAAGCTTGATAAAATCATAGCGACTACACGATAAAAAACCTCCACAAGTCTTAAATCAACCGCATACAATTCTCTTCCATATTTGATCTTTTTTTATTCGGGACACGAAATATTGCGCTATGTTAAGCAGATCGCCAAGTGATTTATGTAGAAATCACCCTACAACGAGGCCGGTCAAAACTTTATGTGCTAATGCATGCGAGAAGAACGATATGTAGATCGCCTTCCAAAAGCAATACCGCACGAAAAGAAAATAGGTAACGATCTAGTCTTTACTAAGAATCCATAAGAATTCTCAAAGTATTAAGACTTTCATCGATCAAAAGAAAAAAAGGAGAAGGAGAAGATAAAATGCATAAAGATAATCAACTCACACTATCATTAATATCATTCATCTAATATTATGGATTAGGTCATTTCAAACCTATCAACATCCTAGATCCAATGATATTAATGAAATGGAGGAAGAAGAATAAAATTCACAAAAGATAATCAACTCACACTATCATTAATATCATTCATCTAATATTATGGATTAGGTCATTTCAAACCTATCAACATCCTAGATCCAATGATATTAATGAAGTGGAGGAAGTAGAAGCCAAAACAAGCATAAAAAAGGCAAAAAAACACATTTTGCCAGCAGGAAATCGATTTACCTCTGTAGGAAATCGATTTCCTGAGTGCAGAGTTCAAATTTTGAAAAAAAATAAGGTGGAAATCGATTTCCTACAGAGGGAAATCGATTTCCTGCACGCAGCATTCAAAAAATCAGCATTAGGAGGCATAAAACTTGACTTAAGCAAACATACAAACACCTTATGATCACATATCCATTGGAGCACGAATTTTCCATCAAATCACTATCAAATAGCACCAATATAGCATCAAAGATGCATTGAACACAAGCAACAAAGATCTACATCTTAGAATTGAGAAATTTACCAATTCTTGAATTAAAGTGTTGAAGTAGCTTCAAGAACAAGCACAAAGTGTAGATCCTTCAAGTATGGAGATGAACAATCAAAGAAAAGAGTGAAATGTAGGAGGCTTAGTTCAAAATTAGCAAGATTCAATGTGAACCTTACTAATCTTATGAAAATGAACTTTGGTTGAGGGTTTTGGAAAGGGTGAGAAATGAATTTGCAAGCAATTTCTTGGCTCTCCAAGCTTGAGAAATGAATTTGCAAGAACTTTTTTGGCAATCAAAAGCTTGAGAAATGAATTTGCAAGAACTTTTTTGGCTATCAAAAGCTTGAGAAATGAGAGAGTAGAGGGCTCTATTTATAGAATTGGAGCAAGAGTAGTGGCAAATTGGTCTTTTTGTGTTTGGTGATTAACTTGTGTTTAATTGGTGATTAAAGTGGCAATTAAATGGTAAAAATGGTAAAATGAGGTTAAAGAGGGTTTAATGAATGAGTTAATTTTGATGAGGTGGAAAATTGATAAAATGATCAAATAAAAAGGTGCCAAAATGATGTCAAGCTTCCCTCCTTATATTTTTTTGAATTTTGCGCACAGGAAATCGATTTCCCATAGGGGTAAATCGATTTCCACCTTCAAATTTTCAAAAACTGTTTTCTTGCACTGTTTTGATTTTTGCCCGATCTTTCACCTGTAAAATATAAACAAAAGAGACAAAACATATATTTTTGATTTTTTTTTGTTAGTATAAACAAATAAAAAGGCTATAAATGCTCCATAATTCCCCTCAGAGATAATCACAGTATCAAAGATAAAGCTTCATAATGGTGCTCTTGATTGATGATTGAATGCAAATGATGTATGATCTTAGGGTCAAAAATTGGGGTATGACAGATGCCCCTATTTAAGTTTCTTCTTTCCGGAGATGTGAGGGTTAAAATCCTCAGCTCGACGTAATTGAAGAGACTTAAATATAAAACACACAATTTTTGAACCTAAGGTATAATGCGATGCTAATGGATGCATCAAGTATGATTATGGAATAGAGAGGAGTATAACACCACTGGGGAGATAAGAAAGGATTCCACTGGGGGAAAAGGTATGTGTCATCCAGGGATAAAACTTGGATTCCACAGGAGAAAGAGACAGTCAACAGAAGCTTTCAAGATAAAACATGATTGCACTTCGAGAAGAGAATATCTGAGGCCTGCATGAATGTGGCTACATCAAAATGAATATCAAGGTAAAACATGATTGGACAACATCAAATGACAACCAAGGTAAAACATGATTGGATATCGTCAAAGGATAATCAAGGTAAAACATGATTGGATAATCATCAACGGACAATCAAGGTAAAACATGATTGGATAATCATCACAGGTCCATCAAGGTAAAACATGATTAGATAATCATCACAGGTCCATCAAGGTAAAACATGATTGGATGTCATTAAGGGATAATCAAGGTAAAACATGATTGGATAACATCAAATGACAATCAAGGTAAAACATGATTGAAAAATACCAAATGACAATCAAGGTAAAACATGATTAGGTAACCAAGATAAAACATGGTCGAAAGTGATCAGGATAAAGCATGATTAGAGACAATCAAGATAAAACATGATTGAAGGGAAACAAGATAAAACATGGTGTAAGTGATCAGGATAAAGCATGATCAAAGACAATCAAGATAAGACATGATTGAAGGGAGACAAGATAAAACATGGTGTAAGTGATCAGGATAAAGCATGATCAAAGACAATCAAGATAAGACATGATTGAAGGGAACCAAGATAAAGCATGGTGTAAATCTTTCAGGAATGACACTAAAAGAAGAAAAGATACATCTAGGAACAACACTAGACGGACAAGACAAACAAGTATCTGTTTTGGATAGGTGCCAAGTAAGTTGGACTTTGATCTCAAGGTGAAGATGTTGATAGCAACAGAACCTCGAAAAATGCAAATGAGTATGAAATTTGTTTCAATGCATGATGTTGAATTTTTCTATGCATGATATATGATCAATGCAATGCAATTGTTTGTTACAACTGAGGGAGACTCTTTTGTGAGGCATGATAGGAACTCGATTCCTCAACACGGGAACTCTTCCAATTCTGCTTACGAAGAAGATGCTTGGACATACTTCTATTACACTGGTAACTGTATCAAAACGATGATCCTTTGAGAAGGGCTGATAAAACTGCTTGGGGATTGCTGAAGAAGATTGCCCCTGATTGGATCAATTGTTGTAAGTTAACTGATCATGGCTTCAGTTCTTGAAAGGCATGTTGGGATGGCTTGCCCCAGTACAAGTATTGAAATGATATTCTGATCAACAAATCTTGAATGAACATCTGAACAACAAGATCTTGAAGTAACGTGCCCCTGATAGGATCACTGATCAAGTTTCTCGACTGTTTGAACTTCCTGAAAAATGAATGCTTACTTGCAAATAAAATGTTCATTCAAGAATGGTAATTTTAATGCAATGCTCAAAGAATATTTTTGAAATCAAAATCATTTTTGGAAAGATGTTATTGATGTAAAGCAAATGGAATCACTGGTCAAAACATAAAGGTTAAGACATTCAAAGTGAAGGATAAAGCAAGGATATTGTATCAAAACAAATGATTGGAAAATATCATGGGAGTCAGCTTACGCAACCTTGTTGTAATATGCTTTCAAGCAAACCTTGCTTCAATTAGGTCTTTTAAAGGTTGTAACGTGGCCAGGTTCACGGTTTCAGAAACAAAGGATATAAGGCTCAAAATTTGATTGTACCCACCCCCTTCGTGATGATCTCCAGTCCTAAAACTCAGTTAATTCAACTTATGCATTCAGGTTCCAAGAGACTTCTGGAATTGCACCTTTGATAATGATGATATTTCACAAGCAAAGAGAACTTTTGAGATGGCGATCACTTCTTCCTTTTGATATCACAACATTTTGTTGTTTGGGGAATTTATTGACTTCTCTTTTTTTTCATCTTTTCTTTTTATATATCCCTAACTTTTGCCTGAACTGTTTATTTTGAACTTACAGTCAGCGGGATGCCCTTATTTTTGCCTAAGTCATCATTTTTGGTTTTGACTTAGCAGGCTTTTCTTTGTATACATTTTTTGATACATTTTTTTTTTGAAAGATAGTGACTGCCTTGCTTAATGATTGATGAACCATCATTGGCTTTTGATTGACATCTCCAACATTTCTTTGATGTATGCGGAGGAAAGCTTGCGATTGAAGCACTTGTTGAAAGGTGTACTAAATGATTCTCTTAAAATAGAATGCACAACCAAATTAACTGAGAACTACCCTGCCCCAGGTTTAAAATGCGGGTTTTTTCATACAGAAAGAAACACCAACTTCGAAGGCTAAGAGGGGTTGACAAAGGATTAACTTCCTTATTTCTCCAGTGTTTGGGAATTGAAACAATGCCTGTACATCATCAACAAAGTTTTATCTGAAAGCATACAATTCAACAACTTGGGTATTTCGTTGTCATCATCCTCCCTCCAATCTTTGCATAAAACACAAGTTTGATAGAGAAAGCAAAAGGAAGAAAAAGTTTTGTAAAAGAATGTATATACATAAACATAGTAGATGAATGAATTCAAAATATGCGATGCTCATTTCATTAAAATCACCATTCAGAAACAAACAAGATCTAAAAGTAAACCACACAATAAAGGAAATACAAACAGTACAGAAACAAGGCCTAGTGACTAATCAGCAACAAAGATGAGCTATCTTGTCTGAAACACTTGGCTTTAGGAAAATTGGGCTTTGACTTATCTTCAGCCACTTTGATCTGGCAAAGGATTAGTGACGACATTAGGACCCATATCTTTAAAAGAAAGCATCTTTGATCTCACCAACTCTTGAACTCTTTCCTTCAGAGGGAAACATCTTTCTAAATCATGGCCTGCTGCACCTTGATGGAAAGGACAATGAAGATTAGATCTGAAACCATCAGGGAGAGGATTTCGAGGAGGCGGCATAGCTCTTGTTGTAATCAACCCTTTCTGGACCAAAGCAGGATACAGTTCCGTATAAGTCATGGGGATAGGATCAAAGTCGATCCTATTACGAATTTGATTCCGCTTAACAGCTTGAACTTGCACAGGAGCAACAGCAGCTACATAAGGTTGATCACTGTTTTGAGGTCTACGACGAGATCCCCTTCTGTCATCAGACACAGCATTGGTCTCATTCTCTTTCTTCTTGTGGAAGTTTCCATAAGGTTTCTTCGATCCACCAAAGGATTCAGCAACATTAGAAACTTTCCCTTTCTTGATTCCCTCTTCGAGTCTCTGGCCAATAGTAACCAAGTCTGTGAAATTTGAGGACACACTTCCAATCATTTTCTCCCAGTAGAAAGGGGAGAGAGTATCCATGAACATTCTAGTCAATTCTTTCTCAGCCAATGGTGGCTCCACTTGAGAAGCTAGCTCTCTCCAGCGTTGAGCGTACTCCTTGAAAGATTCTTTCTCTTTTTGAGACATGTTTTGCAGTTGACGACGGTCAGGTGCCATATCCAGATTATACTTGTATTGTTTCATGAATGCATCAGCTAAATCTTGGAAGTTTTGAACACAACCCTTTTCCAAACTCATGTACCACTTCAACGAAGCTCCACTTAAACTGTCTTGAAAGCAATGAACGAGCAAATTCTGGTTGTTGGTGTAAGCAGTCATCTTTCTATAGTACATGGTCAAATGACTCCTTGGACAAGTATGCCCCTTGCACTTCTCAAACTCGGGAACTTTGAACTTGGACGGCATGACAAGATTTGAAACAAGACCCATATTATCAGCATTCACACTAAAGAAATTGCTTCCTTCCATGGCTCTTAGCCTCTTTTCCAATGCCTGATATTGCTCACGGACTTCTTCAACTTCACCACAATCTCCTTGACTAACACTTCCAGAACCAACAGAACGGTAATCATAGAGAGGATTGTCATAGCGAACTGGAACAGCTTAAGCAGTAGTATGAACAACAGGTGGAGGTTCAGAAAAGACCGGAGGTTGGAATATCTGCCTCGAAGTTTGACCCACCATAGAAGCATTAACATATGTTGGAGAGAAATTCTCAGGTAACCCAAATTCTGGCCAAGTAGAAGGTGGCTTCTGAACCTGTAAAGGATCAACAACAACAGTGGAGACTTCGGAAATAACAATCCTCTGAGGGGGATCAGTCCTAGCCATCAACACTTGCATCATCTCTGTAAGCTTAATCATGCCTGATTTCAACTCATCAATTTCCATTCTGACTTCCATGTTATGTTTCTCTTGATCTGCCATTCTTTGTCTAACAGCAGCTCTAGTTCCGTACTTGTGTGGAGGAATCAGCTTGACGGTAGACAACAACTCTGAAGATGGAGACAGACAAGGATAAGTTTTCTTGGACAACCTGGATGTATGTATGCAAATGATGCGATTGTTGTTTTTGTTTTTTTTTATTTATTTATTTGATTTTCAAAGAATTCAAGTTATTACTTTGTAAACATCAAAACATGAAGGAGGTAAATCCTATATTGGATCAAAACTTTGATCAAGTTATCATCAAGATCAATCATCCATTTTGGTGGATTAGAGTTTTCACCCCATCAACACCCAAGATCCATTGAGTTTGATGAAACTTATGATGTTTACAAAGAAAGACCTATGAGTTCCTTGGAAATAAAATGAATGCATGGATGCATGGTTTATGCATCAATCACAATCAAGATCACACATGGTCGCACAAATAGGGTTCAAAGGTTCGACGTCACGAGCATGGAGTCAAGGTTAAGAACCACCCACAAAGGTATGAACTAGGGAATTTTGTACATGCCGAACGGGTTCTACAAAGGTTCCCAGAGTTTTCAATCTTCTATCGGATACTACCGGCACGCACAATTGCTCATGGGCGCTAATAATATGCCTAAAAAGACCTCGTCTGAGCGTAGTATCGCATGACAACAAGCTCAAATTGGTACTTGATCTTGTTTCTGCACTACATCCTAAAAAGGCTTAGATTGGTTAAAAGGGTTCTAGGCCATTCAGCTTCTACGGACACTCACTATTGAAAGTAATAGCGTTATCACGATGATTCGTAACAACCTCTACTACCTTCCATGAGGCCTCCACTGATTGGGGTTCCACCATATGACGCTCATGGTAAGGATTGCTCCTGACATGCGACTATTGGTCTTACCGCCTCCTATCTCAAGTTACTCACCAAAGTTCGGGTTAGAACTTTATCTCTTCACAGAGGAACCATCGAGCACCAAAAAAGAAAAAGAAGAAAATAAACAAACAAAGCACACAACAATATATATACAGATAAAAACACACAGATAAACAAAAATAGGCTTAACACACTTAAAACTGGATCCCCAGCAGAGTCGCCATTTTTCTGTAGCGGGGAAAATCTGACATCGAAGCCATGGGATTGACTCGAATCAATATTTCAGTGAAAGTCGCCACCGCGCTTTTATTATTTCCAAAGGAAAAGGGAAAAGAACGAAAAAAACCAAAGTTTGTTTTTAAAACAAAAAGAAGAGATCTTAGGTACGGGTGTTGATTATATGAGGGGAAGGTTTAAAGCAACCCTCATATCTGTGGTACTCCACAGGAACCTTTTTGAAAATCTGTGTGTGTGTGCTAAAAAAGAGTTTGTTTTATTTTTAAAATAAGCTCGGAAAAGCGTTAAGCTTTGGGCCTACATACCTCCTCGGTGCAATGGAGAAGTCAGAGCTAATGTAGTTCCGCTTTTGGGAAAAAAACGTTTTTAAAACGAATAAACACTTTGTTGTCGTTAGAGAGAAATACTCAGCCATTGATCTTGAGCATGAGAACAAACAAGTTCTTTGCATCGCAAATGAAAGAAGGGCGCCAACTCGGATAAAATCAACGAGTATGCCACTAGCTCGCTCACGCGGAAAAGATCTCGTTATTATCAATCAATTTCAAAATCGTGGGGTATAACCACTCGTTTCGACAATTAACGGTGTCTAAACTTTTGAAGAAAAGCCACTAAGGGCGAAAGATATTTTTAAGAAAAGAAAAAAAAAGTTTTGAAAAGGTTTGCAAACATAAGAATATTTTGGAAAAAGGGAGAAGATTTTGAAAATTTAAGAATGGGAGGAGATGAAGAGGCTAACCTAATGCATAAAATAAAAGCTAAGGAAAGAAACGGTCTAACCAAATAAGAAGCCAACACTCGACATTAAGAGCCAAGGTAGTTTTCCCATCCTTTGGATTTATCAATACCAACACATTAACACTTGGGGATCCACATGAACTTATTGTCTTAGAACCACTTTGCATTAAGCACGTTAAGATTCTGACGAAAATTGGGCAGAGTAACGGCTGTTTTCGGGTAATATCCTTATATCAATGCCTTGGAATTAACCATCAAGGGCTTTCGAGGAAATACCTGCACACATAAACATACAACAGAACAATGCCAGACAGACAGAACAATCACAGGATAGTAATAGAATGAGTCTAGAGGTACTAGGTCCATAAGGCCGAATCTCCAAAGTGCTAGGGATAGTAACCGATAGTCCAAAGAGAACCTTATGTATTTTTTAGATTTTGGTTATTTATTAGTGTTTTAGCGAAAAAATAAAGTATGGTCCAAGTGGACAAAAGAAATATAACAGAAGCATAAACATATGTCCAAGTGGACAAAGAGAAAATGACGGAAAGTAAATATGATGAAATGATAAAGTAAAGCGATAAAGCGAGAAATATAAAGAGCGGTAATATAAAGAGCGGTATAGTAAAGGTGCGGAAATTAAAGTTAGTTGTTAAATGTTAAAGATAACCATCTTGAAACTTGTCAAGTATGTTATCAAAGTTAGTAGGAAGATCTATGGTGAGTGAATGATGTACTCAGATTTAAATTCAATGGGGTTTATCAGAAGCTTGATAAAATCATAGCGACTACACGATAAAAAACCTCCACAAGTCTTAAATCAACCGCATACAATTCTCTTCCATATTTGATCTTTTTTTATTCGGGACACGAAATATTGCGCTATGTTAAGCAGATCGCCAAGTGATTTATGTAGAAATCACCCTACAACGAGGCCGGTCAAAACTTTATGTGCTAATGCATGCGAGAAGAACGATATGTAGATCGCCTTCCAAAAGCAATACCGCACGAAAAGAAAATAGGTAACGATCTAGTCTTTACTAAGAATCCATAAGAATTCTCAAAGTATTAAGACTTTCATCGATCAAAAGAAAAAAAGGAGAAGGAGAAGATAAAATGCATAAAGATAATCAACTCACACTATCATTAATATCATTCATCTAATATTATGGATTAGGTCATTTCAAACCTATCAACATCCTAGATCCAATGATATTAATGAAATGGACGAAGAAGAATAAAATTCACAAAAGATAATCAACTCACACTATCATTAATATCATTCATCTAATATTATGGATTAGGTCATTTCAAACCTATCAACATCCTAGATCCAATGATATTAATGAAGTGGAGGAAGTAGGAAGCCAAAACAAGCATAAAAAAGGCAAAAAAACACATTCTGCCAGCAGGAAATCGATTTACCTCTGTAGGAAATCAATTTCCTGAGTGCAGAGTTCAAATTTTGAAAAAAAATAAGGTGGAAATCGATTTCCTACAGAGGGAAATCGATTTCCTGCACGCAGCATTCAAAAAATCAGCATTAGGAGGCATAAAACTTGACTTAAGCAAACATACAAACACCTTATGATCACATATCCATTGGAGCACGAATTTTCCATCAAATCACCGTCAAATAGCACCAATATAGCATCAAAGATGCATTGAACACAAGCAACAAAGATCTACATCTTAGAATTGAGAAATTTACCAATTCTTGAATTAAAGTGTTGAAGTAGCTTCAAGAACAAGCACAAAGTGTAGATCCTTCAAGTATGGAGATGAACAATCAAAGAAAAGAGTGAAATGTAGGAGGCTTAGTTCAAAATTAGAAAGATTCAATGTGAACCTTACTAATCTTATGAAAATGAACTTTGGGTGAGGGTTTTGGAAAGGGTGAGAAATGAATTTGCAAGCAATTTCTTGGCTCTCCAAGCTTGAGAAATGAATTTGCAAGAACTTTTTTGGCTATCAAAAGCTTGAGAAATGAATTTGCAAGAACTTTTTTGGCTATCAAAAGCTTGAGAAATGAGAGAGTAGAGGGCTCTATTTATAGAATTGGAGCAAGAGTAGTGGCAAATTGGTCTTTTTGTGTTTGGTGATTAACTTGTGTTTAATTGGTGATTAAAGTGGCAATTAAATGGTAAAAATGGTAAAATGAGGTTAAAGAGGGTTTAATGAATGAGTTAATTTTGATGAGGTGGAAAATTGATAAAATGATCAAATAAAAAGGTGCCAAAATGATGTCAAGCTTCCCTCCTTATATTTTTTTGAATTTTGCGCACAGGAAATCGATTTCCCACAGGGGTAAATCGATTTCCACCTTCAAATTTTCAAAAACTGTTTTCTTGCACTGTTTTGATTTTTGCCCGATCTTTCACCTGTAAAATATAAAGAAAAGAGACAAAACATATATTTTTGATTTTTTTTGGTTAGTATAAACAAATAAAAAGGCTATAAATGCTCCATAATTCCCCTCAGAGATAATCACAGTATCAAAGATAAAGCTTCATAATGGTGCTCTTGATTGATGATTGAATGCAAATGATGTATGATCTTAGGGTCAAAAATTGGGGTATGACAGATGCCCCTATTTAAGTTTCTTCTTTCTGGAGATGTGAGGGTTAAAATCCTCAGCTCGACGTAATTGAAGAGACTTAAATATAAAACACACAATTTTTGAACCTAAGGTATAATGCGATGCTAATGGATGCATCAAGTATGATTATGGAATAGAGAGGAGTATAACACCACTGGGGAGATAAGAAAGGATTCCACTGGGGGAAAAGGTATGTGTCATCCAGGGATAAAACTTGGATTCCACAGGAGAAAGAGACAGTCAACAGAAGCTTTCAAGATAAAACATGATTGCACTTCGAGAAGAGAATATCTGAGGCCTACATGAATGTGGCTACATCAAAATGAATATCAAGGTAAAACATGATTGGACAACATCAAATGACAACCAAGGTAAAACATGATTGGATATCGTCAAAGGATAATCAAGGTAAAACATGATTGGATAATCATCAACGGACAATCAAGGTAAAACATGATTGGATAATCATCACAGGTCCATCAAGGTAAAACATGATTAGATAATCATCACAGGTCCATCAAGGTAAAACATGATTGGATGTCATTAAGGGATAATCAAGGTAAAACATGATTGGATAACATCAAATGACAATCAAGGTAAAACATGATTGAAAAATACCAAATGACAATCAAGGTAAAACATGATTAGGTAACCAAGATAAAACATGGTCGAAAGTGATCAGGATAAAGCATGATTAGAGACAATCAAGATAAAACATGATTGAAGGGAAACAAGATAAAACATGGTGTAAGTGATCAGGATAAAGCATGATCAAAGACAATCAAGATAAGACATGATTGAAGGGAGACAAGATAAAACATGGTGTAAGTGATCAGGATAAAGCATGATCAAAGACAATCAAGATAAGACATGATTGAAGGGAACCAAGATAAAGCATGGTGTAAATCTTTCAGGAATGACACTAAAAGAAGAAAAGATACATCTAGGAACAACACTAGACGGACAAGACAAACAAGTATCTGTTTTGGATAGGTGCCAAGTAAGTTGGACTTTGATCTCAAGGTGAAGATGTTGATAGCAACAGAACCTCGAAAAATGCAAATGAGTATGAAATTTGTTTCAATGCATGATGTTGAATTTTTCTATGCATGATATATGATCAATGCAATGCAATTGTTTGTTACAACTGAGGGAGACTCTTTTGTGAGACATGATAGGAACTCGATTCCTCAACACGGGAACTCTGCCAATTCTGCTTACGAAGAAGATGCTTGGACATACTTCTATTACACTGGTAACTGTATCAAAACGATGATCCTTTGAGAAGGGCTGATAAAACTGCTTGGGGATTGCTGAAGAAGATTGCCCCTGATTGGATCAATTGTTGTAAGTTAACTGATCATGGCTTCAGTTCTTGAAAGGCATGTTGGGATGGCTTGCCCCAGTACAAGTATTGAAATGATATTTTGATCAACAAATCTTGAATGAACATCTGAACAACAAGATCTTGAAGTAACGTGCCCCTGATAGGATCACTGGTCAAGTTTCTCGACTGTTTGAACTTCCTGAAAAATGAATGCTTACTTGCAAATAAAATGTTCATTCAAGAATGGTAATTCTAATGCAATGCTCAAAGAATATTTTTGAAATCAAAATCATTTTTGGAAAGATGTTATTGATGTAAAGCAAATGGAATCACTGGTCAAAACATAAAGGTTAAGACATTCAAAGTGAAAGATAAAGCAAGGATATTGTATCAAAACAAATGATTGGAAAATCTCATGGGAGTCAGCTTACGCAACCTTGTTGTAGTATGCTTTCAAGCAAACCTTGCTTCAATTAGGTCTTTTAAAGGTTGTAACGTGGCCAGGTTCACGGTTTCAGAAACAAAGGATATAAGGCTCAAAATTTGATTATACCCACCCCCTTCGTGATGATCTCCAGTCCTAAAACTCAGTTAATTCAACTTATGCATTCAGGTTCCAAGAGACTTCTGGAATTGCACCTTTGATAATGATGATATTTCACAAGCAAAGAGAACTTTTGAGATGGCGATCACTTCTTCCTTTTGATATCACAACATTTTGTTGTTTGGGGAATTTATTGACTTCTCTTTTTTTCATCTTTTCTTTTTATATATCCCTAACTTTTGCCTGAACTGTTTATTTTGAACTTACAGTCAGCGGGATGCCCTTATTTTTGCCTAAGTCATCATTTTTGGTTTTGACTTAGCAGGCTTTTCTTTGTATACATTTTTTGATACATTTTTTTTTGAAAGATAGTGACTGCCTTGCTTAATGATTGATGAACCATCATTGGCTTTTGATTGACATCTCCAACATTTCTTTGATGTATGCGGAGGAAAGCTTGCGATTGAAGCACTTGTTGAAAGGTGTACTAAATGATTCTCTTAAAATAGAATGCACAACCAAATTAACTGAGAACTACCCTGCCCCAGGTTTAAAATGCGGGTTTTTTCATACAGAAAGAAACACCAACTTCGAAGGCTCAGAGGGGTTGACAAGGGATTAACTTCCTTATTTCTCCAGTGTTTGGGAATTGAAACAATGCCTGTACATCATCAACAAAGTTTTATCTGAAAGCATACAATTCAACAACTTGGGTATTTCGTTGTCATCATCCTCCCTCCAATCTTTGCATAAAACACAAGTTTGATAGAGAAAGCAAAAGGAAGAAAAAGTTTTGTAAAAGAATGTATAAACATAAACATAGTAGATGAATGAATTCAAAATATGCGATGCTCATTTCATTAAAATCACCATTCAGAAACAAACAAGATCTAAAAGTAAACCACACAATAAAGGAAATACAAACAGTACAGAAACAAGGCCTAGTGACTAATCAGCGACAAAGATGAGCTATCTTGTCTGAAACACTTGGCTTTAGGAAAATTGGGATTTGACTTATCTTCAGCCACTTTGATCTGGCAAAGGATTAGTGACGACATTAGGACCCATATCTTTGAAAGAAAGCATCTTTGATCTCACCAACTCTTGAACTCTTTCCTTCAGAGGGAAACATCTTTCTAAATCATGGCCTGCTGCACCTTGATGGAAAGGACAATGAAGATCAGATCTGAAACCATCAGGGAGAGGATTTCGAGGAGGCGGCATAGCTCTTGTTGTAATCAACCCTTTCTGGACCAAAGCAGGATACAGTTCCGTATAAGTCATGGGGATAGGATCAAAGTCAATCCTATTACGAATTTGATTCCGCTTAACAGCTTGAACTTGCACAGGAGCAACAACAGCTACATAAGGTTGATCACTGTTTTGAGGTCTACGACGAGATCCCCTTCTGTCATCAGACACAGCATTGGTCTCATTCTCTTTCTTCTTGTGGAAGTTTCCATAAGGTATCTTCGATCCATCAAAGGATTCAGCAACATTAGCAACTTTCCCTTTCTTGATTCCCTCTTCGAGTCTCTGGCCAATAGTAACCAAGTATGTGAAATTTGAGGACACACTTCCAATCATTTTCTCCCAGTAGAAAGGGGAGAGAGTATCCATGAACATTCCAGTCAATTCTTTCTCAGCCAATGGTGGCTCCACTTGAGAAGCTAGCTCTCTCCAGCGTTGAGTGTACTCCTTGAAAGATTCTTTCTCTTTTTGAGACATGTTTTGCAGTTGACGACGGTCAGGTGCCATATCCAGATTATACTTGTATTGTTTCATGAATGCATCAGCTAAATCTTGGAAGTTTTGAACACAACCCTTTTCCAAACTCATGTACCACTTCAACGAAGCTCCACTTAAACTGTCTTGAAAGCAATGAACGAGCAAATTCTGGTTGTTGGTGTAAGCAGTCATCTTTCTATAGTACATGGTCAAATGACTCCTTGGACAAGTATGCCCCTTGTACTTCTCAAACTCGGGAACTTTGAACTTGGACGGCATGACAAGATTTGAAACAAGACCCATATTATCAGCATTCACACTAAAGAAATTGCTTCCTTCCATGGCTCTTAGCCTCTTTTCCAATGCCTGATATTGCTCACGGACTTCTTCAACTTCACCACAATCTCCTTGACTAACACTTCCAGAACCAACAGAACGTTAATCATAGAGAGGATTGTCATAGCGAACTGGAACAGCTTGAGCAGTAGTATGAACAACAGGTGGAGGTTCAGAAAAGACCGGAGGTTGGAATATCTGCCTCGAAGTTTGACCCACCATAGAAGCATTGACATATGTTGGAGAGAAATTCTCAGGTAACCCAAATTCTGACCAAGTAGAAGGTGGCTTCTGAACCTGTAAAGGATCAACAACAACAGTGGAGACTTCAGAAATAACAGTCCTCTGAGGGGGATCAGTCCTAGCCATCAACACTTGCATCATCTCGGTAAGCTTAATCATGCCTGATTTCAACTCATCAATTTCCATTCTGACTTCCATGTTATGTTTCTCTTGATCTGCCATTCTTTGTCTAACAGCAGCTCTAGTTCCGTACTTGTGTGGAGGAATCAGCTTGACGGTAGACAACAACTCTGAAGATGGAGACAGACAAGGATAAGTTTTCTTGGACAACCTGGATGTATGTATGCAAATGATGCGATTGTTGTTTTTGTTTTTTTTTATTTATTTATTTGATTTTCAAAGAATTCAAGTTATTACTTTGTAAACATCAAAACATGAAGGAGGTAAATCCTATATTGGATCAAAACTTTGATCAAGTTATCATCAAGATCAATCATCCATTTTGGTGGATTAGAGTTTTCACCCCATCAACACCCAAGATCCATTGAGTTTGATGAAACTTATGATGTTTACAAAGAAAGACCTATGAGTTCCTTGGAAATAAAATGAATGCATGGATGCATGGTTTATGCATCAATCACAATCAAGATCACACATGGTCGCACAAATAGGGTTCAAAGGTTCGACGTCACGAGCATGGAGTCAAGGTTAAGAACCACCCACAAAGGTATGAACTAGGGAATTTTGTACCTGCCGAACGGGTTCTACAAAGGTTCCCAGAGTTTTCAATCTTCTATCGGATACTACCGGCACGCACAATTGCTCATGGGCGCCAATAATATGCCTAAAAAGACCTCGTCTGAGCGTAGTATCGCATGACAACAAGCTCAAATTGGTACTTGATCTTGTTTCTGCACTACATCCTAAAAATGCTTAGATTGGTTAAAAGGGTTCTAGGCCATTCAGCTTCTACGGACACTCACTATTGAAAGTAATAGCGTTATCACGATGATTCGTAACAACCTCTACTACCTTCCATGAGGCCTCCACTGATTGGGGTTCCACCATATGACGCTCATGGTAAGGATTGCTCCTGACATGCGACTATTGGTCTTACCGCCTCCTATCTCAAGTTACTCACCAAAGTTCGGGTTAGAACTTTATCTCTTCACAGAGGAACCATCGAGCACCTAAAAAGAAAAAGAAGAAAATAAACAAACAAAGCACACAACAATATATATACAGATAAAAACACACATATAAACAAAAATAGGCTTAACACACTTAAAACTGGATCCCCAGCAGAGTCGCCATTTTTCTGTAGCGGGGAAAATCTGACATCGAAGCCATGGGATTGACTCGAATCAATATTTCAGTGAAAGTCGCCACCGCGCTTTTATTATTTCCAAAGGAAAAGGGAAAAGAACGAAAAAAACCAAAGTTTGTTTTTAAAACAAAAAGAAGAGATCTTAGGTACGGGTGTTGATTATATGAGGGGAAGGTTTAAAGCACCCCTCATATCTGTGGTACTCCACAGGAACCTTTTTGAAAATCTGTGTGTGTGTGCTAAAAAAGAGTTTGTTTTATTTTTAAAATAAGCTCAGCAAAGCGTTAAGCTTTGGGCCTACATACCTCCTCGGTGCAATGGAGAAGTCAGAGCTAATGTAGTTCCGCTTTTGGGAAAAAAACGTTTTTAAAACGAATAAACACTTTGTTGTCGTTAGAGAGAAATACTCAGCCATTGATCTTGAGCATGAGAACAAACAAGTTCTTTGCATCGCAAATGAAAGAAGGGCGCCAACTCGGATAAAATCAACGAGTATGCCACTAGCTCTCTCACGCGGAAAAGATCTCGTTATTATCAATCAATTTCAAAATCGTGGGGTATAACCACTCGTTTCGACAATTAACAGTGTCTAAACTTTTAAAGAAAAGCCACTAAGGGCGAAAGATATTTTTAAGAAAAGAAAAAAAAAGTTTTGAAAAGGTTTGCAAACATAAGAATATTTTGGAAAAAGGGAGAAGATTTTGAAAATTTAAGAATGGGAGGAGATGAAGAGGCTAACCTAATGCATAAAATAAAAGCTAAGGAAAGAAACGGTCTAACCAAATAAGAAGCCAACACTCGACATTAAGAGCCAAGGTAGTTTTCCCATCCTTTGGATTCATCAATACCAACACATTAACACTTGGGGATCCACATGAACTTATTGTCTTAGAACCACTTTGCATTAAGCACGTTAAGATTCTGACGAAAATTGGGCAGAGTAACGGCTGTTTTCGGGTAAAATCCTTATATCAATACCTTGGAATTAACCATCAAGGGCTTTCAAGGAAATACCTGCACACATAAACATACAACAGAACAATGCCAGACAGACAGAACAATCACAGGATAGTAATAGAATGAGTCCAGAGGTACTAGGTCCATAAGTCCGAATCTCCAAAGTGCTAGGGATAGTAACCGATAGTCCAAAGAGAACCTTATGTATTTTTTAGATTTTAGTTATTTATTAGTGTTTTAGCGAAAAAATAAAGTATGGTCCAAGTGGACAAAAGAAAAATAACAGAAGCATAAACATATGTCCAAGTGGACAAAGAGAAAATGACGGAAAGTAAATATGATGAAATGATAAAGTAAAGCGATAAAGCGAGAAATATAAAGAGCGGTAATATAAAGAGCGGTATAGTAAAGGTGCGGAAATTAAAGTTAGTTGTTAAATGTTAAAGATAACCATCTTGAAACTTGTCAAGTATGTTATCAAAGTTAGTAGGAAGATCTATGGTGAGTGAATGATGTACTCGGATTTAAATTCAATGGGGTTTATCAGAAGCTTGATAAAATCATAGCGACTACACGATAAAAAACCTCCAAAAGTCTTAAATCAACCGCATACAATTCTCTTCCATATTTGATCTTTTTTTATTCGGGACACGAAATATTGCGCTATGTTAAGCAGATCGCCAAGTGGTTTATGTAGAAATCACCCTACAACGAGGCCGGTCAAAACTTTATGTGCTAATGCATGCGAGAAGAACGATATGTAGATCGCCTTCCAAAAGCAATACCGCACGAAAAGAAAATAGGCAACGATCTAGTCTTTACTAAGAATCCATAAGAATTCTCAAAGTATTAAGACTTTCATCGATCAAAAGAAAAAAAGGAGAAGGAGAAGATAAAATGCATAAAGATAATCAACTCACACTATCATTAATATCATTCATCTAATATTATGGATTAGGTCATTTCAAACCTATCAACATCCTAGATCCAATGATATTAATGAAATGGAGGAAGAAGAATAAAATTCACAAAAGATAATCAACTCACACTATCATTAATATCATTCATCTAATATTATGGATTAGGTCATTTCAAACCTATCAACATCCTAGATCCAATGATATTAATGAAGTGGAGGAAGTAGGAAGCCAAAACAAGCATAAAAAAGGCAAAAAAACACATTCTGCCAGCAGGAAATCGATTTACCTCTGTAGGAAATCGAATTCCTGAGTGCAGAGTTCAAATTTTGAAAAAAAATAAGGTGGAAATCGATTTCCTACAGAGGGAAATCGATTTCCTCCACGCAGCATTCAAAAAATCAGCATTAGGAGGCATAAAACTTGACTTAAGCAAACATACAAACACCTTATGATCACATATCCATTGGAGCACGAATTTTCCATCAAATCACCATCAAATAGCACCAATATAGCATCAAAGATGCATTGAACACAAGCAACAAAGATCTACATCTTAGAATTGAGAAATTTACCAATTCTTGAATTAAAGTGTTGAAGTAGCTTCAAGAACAAGCACAAAGTGTAGATCCTTCAAGTATGGAGATGAACAATCAAAGAAAAGAGTGAAATGTAGGAGGCTTAGTTCAAAATTAGCAAGATTCAATGTGAACCTTACTAATCTTATGAAAATGAACTTTGGGTGAGGGTTTTGGAAAGGGTGAGAAATGAATTTGCAAGCAATTTCTTGGCTCTCCAAGCTTGAGAAATGAATTTGCAAGAACTTTTTTGGCTATCAAAAGCTTGAGAAATGAATTTGCAAGAACTTTTTTGGCTATCAAAAGCTTGAGAAATGAGAGAGTAGAGGGCTCTATTTATAGAATTGGAGCAAGAGTAGTGGCAAATTGGTCTTTTTGTGTTTGGTGATTAACTTGTGTTTAATTGGTGATTAAAGTGGCAATTAAATGGTAAAAATGGTAAAATGAGGTTAAAGAGGGTTTAATGAATGAGTTAATTTTGATGAGGTGGAAAATTGATAAAATGATCAAATAAAAAGGTGCCAAAATGATGTCAAGCTTCCCTCCTTATATTTTTTTGAATTTTGCGCACAGGAAATCGATTTCCCACAGGGGTAAATCGATTTCCACCTTCAAACTTTCAAAAACTGTTTTCTTGCACTGTTTTGATTTTTGCCCGATCTTTCACCTGTAAAATATAAACAAAAGAGACAAAACATATATTTTTGATTTTTTTGGTTAGTATAAACAAATAAAAAGGCTATAAATGCTTGATAATTCCCCTCAGAGATAATCACAGTATCAAAGATAAAGCTTCATAATGGTGCTCTTGATTGATGATTGAATGCAAATGATGTATGATCTTAGGGTCAAAAATTGGGGTATGACACTTATTACGATTTTGTCAAAGAGCCATTGCGTTTCTTATCGTAATGATAATTGGTTTATAATTTCTTTTGTCGGGCTTTTGCTTTGTCCTCTTGTAAACAGGTTGGAGAACCTTTAGTTTTCCTTTATATGTGTTTAAAAAAAAAAAAAAGATTTTTACCATATAGTAGTATAATATAGAGGTCTGACTTTTGAATTAAATTCATTATTTCGTTAATTTTTTTCATGCAAATATTGAATACAATATTTCAATAATTCTTTATTTCTGTATTCATCATTATGTCAATTCTATTTTTATTACAACGACTCACTGCCTTTAAGAAAAAAACATTAAAGCATTCAAATATAAAAATTAGTAATAGATTTAATGCGATCAAATACTATAATAGGCCCTCATAATCTTGGCTATATATACTTCACTCATTCAAATATATCATCATCACTTATACATTTGAGGCAAAGCTAAGCATATAATTTACTGGTAAGTTTTCAATTATCTCTGTTTTTAAATTACTTTATTATATTTTGTATTAAAACAATATGTAACGTTAGGATTTTTCGTCAAACACTATATGATTGAGAATATTAATTTCTTTTCTCATTTTTATTTTTTGTAATAACACAGTTGTTGGTAATGTTTATTGAGATTTGATAAAACTAAAAGAAATAGTGATTGAATCCGTCAATAACGTTTTAGGATCTATATTGCAAAACACATATTGAGTTTCAATATTTTGTTTCAGTATTTGTTGGGTAAAAGAGAATATATCAATTCATAATATAAATTTTATATAATATTTTACAAACCTTATTTATTAAATAATTGATCATGTAACGTATCCGCATTGCATAATATTGTATCGTTTAGTTCATTATATTTTTTAAATAAGTGATGGAATTAAAGGGAGCAAAAGGGATGTTCCGCCCCGATACAAGAAGGAAAGCTTCTACCTCTCAAAACAAAGAAGAGGGAGAATATTCCAATAATAAAAACTACAAAGATTTACTCTCTTATGAGAGGCACATAACCACCTCCATGACTATAGAATAATCTCCGACATGCATTCGATAAAGCTAAAATCTTCCTCTTTAAAGATCACCGCATTACGCTTTAACCAAATAATCCAAACCGTAGCAAGCCAAACAGTACTCAGAATCGTACATTTATCTAAGCAAGGAATCTTCCCGAAATTATTAAGGCTAATTATCCTATAGTAATTTTCTCAATGTTTGAACCAATTTTTAGTTGATATTTTAGAATTATTTGATTGTTTTGTATTATTTATTAATACGTTTTCATTTTGTTATATCTTATTTTATTTATAGGTGTCAATTTCACACTTTTGAATATAAAGAAATTATAATGGAGTCAATATTCAAGAGTTGTGAAAATAAGACCGAGAAAAGTTTTGAGCAACCAATTAGGGTTAGTTCAAGACTTCAAAATCAACATAAACTTTCTTATAACCTCTACCACAAAAGAGGTATCAAATTTGAAGACAATTTTATTCAAAAAAGACCAAAGCTCAACCATTTGAAGAAACAACAAACATTGGATGATAAAATTCATGAAAGTGACCCTTGGTTAGAATCTATAGATTCAAGTTCTTCAAAAAGTACAGGTTTATTTGTGTTTGACGAACTTGACATGAGGGGCATTTTGTCTCTGAGACAAACATTTAGACTTTTCAATCTTCATAATCTTGCTAAGGTGCGTGATATAATATATTTTAATATTTTACATGATTTATGATAATTCTTTTTTTTTTTCATAATTATAATAATCTTACATTAGACTACTTTATTTTTTTATTGGTTATTTATTTTCTTGATTTTTTATATTATGAAAATAAAATTCATTTACACTTTTTTTTTTATAAATTTAAAAGTTATATGTTTATAATAACCAAGTAAAGCGGTACGAAATATTTATATTTTATAAGAGAAAATAAAAAAAATGTTAATCGATTACAGATGCAATTTTCTTAGCAGAGAAATTAATTACGATTATGCTATATTATTTTTATATCCTTTCATTAATGCTTGTAAATCAAATCTAGTGTTCCATATTTTAATTTAATTTTTTTTTATTGTTGAGTATTAATTAAAATTTTTAAATCAAAGTTGAGTTAACTTATGGATTTAACACTTAAACATTGTGTCTATTACATTTTAGTTCTAATAATGTGACCCATTAATTTTACAGGAAGAGACTAATAACAAAAAGGCCAATGCCTGGCTTGTAAGGGATAGCAAGGTCATCATCTTTATGACTTAATTTGATCTTGGTTATGAGTTTGACACTAATTTGCACTATTGTTGCACTAATGTTTTTCATGCAACACAATGAATATATGGATCTTCATTTTATTTGTTCTGAGTTGGAATTTATGAGACAATGAATATATGGATCTTATTTGCTTATAATTTATTATAGAAAGAATTTATTCAATTAATTTTTATTGTATTGCAGATTGTTGAAAATGGCATTGATAATGAACTTGTTATGGGACTCACAACATCAAAATATCTGATCAATAAGCTTCAGACACTTGCTAAAGTGGGAATAGATAAGGTGGTAAAATTTTATTTATATAATTTAATTTTTATTTTTATTTAATTAAAATTTTTAAGAGAGATTGAGTATAAATTTCATCAATAAAAACAAGAGAGAAATATGTAAGTGAGTTTATTTTATATACAGGTGGTTATATAAAACTGTTTGCACATTTTTTTTTTTTTAATAGGCAATTGATTAAAGAAATCGCACTAGGGGTGCAACTCTTACAACCAAAAAACTCTAATAAGAGTTGAAACTATTAAGTGGTAGCTTGTACCAATCATAGAAAATAAACCTAGACTTAGTGTCACTATTACATAACCACCTCCAAGAGTAGATCATAATGTTATAAATAATCACTTCATAGCTAAAGGAAGCATTTTCAAAAATAATGTTGTTTCTAGTGTTCCAAATACTCCAGATAAGAGCCAACCAAATGAGATTGATTTTTTCTCTGTTCTTTATATTTTTCACCTTCTCTTGAATGCTTCCGAAATTCTTGAAATCTTCCAAAGAAAACTCCAATCCATCGCCCAACCAAAGATAAATTCTATCCCAAACCACTTTCAAAACAAGACAATGGAAGAAGAGGTGTTCCAAAGTTTCCGAATGATTTGAACAAAACACACAATCTAGGGAGGGAAAATTAGACATACCTCTATAAGCCAAAAGATCTTTTAAGGGAAGTCTATTGATAAAGAATCTCCAAGAGAAAATTTTTATCTTTTTTGGAATATTTACCTTCCATACAACTTCCAACAATTTGATTATAGAAGTTGTCCAAGCCAAATCCTTAGCGTTAGACACCGCCGTAGAAACACTAGAAACCGAAAAACAATCGTTAGAGGTTAGATTCCATTGGAAGTCATCAACATCGGTGTTATCCGGCTCAATTCCGTTTAATAAAACTTTTAAGTCCCTCAATTGAGAGGCGCCGGCCAAGTCTCCCCCAAAAGAACCCGGAGGAAGCATTCGCTCGATACCTACAATGGCATCAATGTTCCAAGAAAAGGTTCCGTTATTCCAAGAGACCACCTCACTAACCCGGAGGAAACATTTTTTTACTATTATATGTTATTTCTGATCTTTGCTGATATATTTTTGTTCCATTTATAAAGTGAAATTTTAAGATTATTTTATATTACTCCAGGTCCATTTTATGAAAGGTCAAGTCGCTAGAGCTATTTCTTCTTCGCCAAGGTATTTATTAACAAATTTCTTTTTATATATAATATTATTAAACTCTGATGATATATCATATTTATAACTGAATTATAAAAATATTATTATTTTTAGTTTGGTATGCAACGACATTAGTGATGGACAAGAAGCTATTAGCATAATTGCAACCAATGAATTTGATGATCCTCCCACTGCTCCTATTGGTAAGTTTATTCACACTGCTGTGTTGAAGATGTGTAGTGATGTTTCATTTTCTTTTTCTAATATATAGTCACTTTTTTAAAAGTGAAATATTGTGCTATCACTCCTTTTTTTTTTAATATAAAAAGTATATGACATTGATGATGTTTTTAAAATTTTAGGTTTTACCTATATTATGTCAAATAAAGTTTCAAAACATGTCAAGATTCCATCAAGGACTCATGGATGTCATTGCCAAGGAAGTTGTAGAAATATTAAAATATGTTCATGCACTAATTTTTTTAATGGCTTTAACTTTCCTTACACAAACGATAATAGGTAACATTTTTCGTTTCATTCTTCTTTCTTTCTTATATATGATACTAGAAGTGTTTGATATTTAATATTCTTAAAATTAATAACTAACTTTTAATTATTTAATGTTTTTAGATTAATAGAGCCTCGAGACATCGTAGTGGAATGTGGGCCGCAGTGTGGATGCGGGCCTAACTGTGGAAATAAAATTTCCCAAAAGGGTTTGAATTATAGACTTGAGGTCATTTAACATTTTAAACAAACTTTTAAATTTTATTATCATTGTTGTCTATAAATATGTTAATTAACTAAAATACTAATCTTTTATACAGGTTTATCGTACAGTCAAAAAAGGATGGGCTGTTAGAACATGGGACTTTATACCTTCTGGTGCACCAGTAATAGAATATATTGGTGTACTAAGTAGAGACGATAAATTAGATAATTCAATTATCAATGACTACATATTTGATATTGATTGCTTGCACACAATCAATGGATTGGATGGAAGAAATGTAAGAATACAAAAATTTATAATACCACTATGATTTAATTAGATTTGCTCTCCACCCGATATTTTATCTATCTAGTTTATTAATTAAAAAAAAATATGTACTCTTTATCATTATGTAGTTTTTATTTTATTATAAATAGTATATGAAAGTAAATAAGATTAATATTAATATTTTTTTATTATTGATATTTTTCAGAAAAGGATGGGCGATGTAATACTGCCTAAAAGCAAATCATATCAAAATAAAGTCAGCGAAATAGAAAAAGATCCCGAATTTTGTATTGATGCAGGTTCTTTCGGAAATGTTTCAAGGTTTATCAACCACAGTTGTGAGCCAAACCTTTTTGTACAATGTGTTCTCAACAATCACCTTGATGTTAGACTAGCTCGTCTGATGTTGTTTGCAGCACATGACATACCTCCCTACCAGGTAATTATTTTTATAATTTTTTGTTATGATGTGTTAACTTTTTTTATGGTGATGATCGAACATAAAAAGAAATTTATGTATTTATGATCGTAATGAAAATAAATCTTTTAGCATTTTCTATTGTAACCAGAAATGACCGTAGTTTTTAAATTCAAGAATCACTTATGTTTTACAAAAAATTTAGTAAATTTTTCACAAATTTTTAAAAATAAAATAAAATAAAAAACCTGCCGCAAAGTTAGTGAATCATAAGAAATTTATATTATCATTGTTCATGTTATCTTTTATATTTCTATAATAAATTCAATTTAAATCTTTAATTATATTTAAATTTGTATTTTGGACATGTGCCTCTTATATTGTCGACAACTTGTTTCGTAGGAAAATTTAATAAGAAAATGTTAATTTTTTTTATTTAACAGGAACTGACTTATGATTATGGATATAGACTTGATAGTGTGGTTGATTCAAATGGAAAAATCAAACAGCTTCAATGTCATTGTGGTGCAAAGAAATGTCGTAAGCGTTTGTACTAGTATGGTAAAAATCATACAAATTTCATCAAATTAATATGTATTAGACATTTAAGGGATTATCTATAGAGAAATATATTGCAAAATTGTAATAAATATGACAATAAAATGTAATTTTGTGTTCTACAATTTTTCTTAAAGAGATATAATGATCGACAATATTGCCTCTTATAATCACTTAAATATATTTAAAATCAATGCAACAACACAAAAAGAAAACACTTTATCAATGCTAATCTCCTTCAAAATATATCTTCGTGGTTACAATAGAGTTAACGAAAAGAATCCTACATATTTAGTTATTGTATTTAAAAATAAAACCATATTTTGAAACAATTAAACGACACCAAACAACACCCCACTAAATTAAATAGTTATTTTTTTCTTCTTTTCCCCAAACCAAAAAAAAGGGTCAATATGTAATTTTCAAAAATAAAAGATTTGTAGTGTAAAAACCAACAAATTTAATGTATTTAAGTTAATTAAAAAAATAACATTTTTAATTATTAAAATATATTATTTATTATGAACTACCATAATATGAACTTTTTTTAAAATGAAAAACAATTATTGAAGAATGGAAAATATTTATAGGGAGTATCAAGAGTACCTAAGATTACAGCGGAATACATTAAACAAAAATCAAAACACCACTTGAATATGTAAGAACTAGGTTGGCAACCCTAAAACAATTGAGGTGTTCAATTTTGATCTACAACATTACTTTATTGCTTCTAGCAATACTTTTTTTTGCATCACCTATAAATTGTTGCCTAAAAAAAGATTAAGCAACATTTATTACGTGTTGCGAAGACAATTCTCGCAACATGTTACAAATGTTCCCTAAATTATTTATGGGAAAGATTTTCAAATGTTAATATAATTTATCTTTGGAAATAACTAATAAATGTCCCATTAAATGTGTATGGGAATAATTTTATATTGTTGTATGATTCCTAATAAAAGGTTACATTTTTAAATGTTGCATAAAAATTTTAACAAAACAAAAATTATTTAAGAATAAAAAAATATTTTATAATATTAATTAATAAGAAATTTTTCATTGCGCATATATTTAACATGAATGCATTTTTAAAGCTAATCTTTCATTCAAATATATAAATATTCCAAATTTTGTCTTTAATTTTTAAATAATATATAAATATAAAAATAAAATAATTTTGTAATGCCTATAAATTTTGAAAGGATACCAATATTCAAGTTAAATTTGTTTTAAATTTTAGTTAAATTTAAAAATAAATTATTATAAATTTTTTTTTTCATAATATGAAAATTATTTGATGTCCAAAATTTTAGAGAATTATTTTTAAAAGACAATCAAAATATATTTTTTCGTTAATTTTTTTATAAGAAAGTTTATTTAATTTAATAACATTAATACTAATACTTGAATATTACTACACAGAACATATTGAATGTTTTAATTTTAATAATAGTTATTTTGTGATAAAAAAATTATTAATAGTTTCTTTAAAAAAAAAAACAAGTCTACTTACGTAAAAAAAGAGATAAATAATTAGAGAAATAAAATAAAATAAGAATGAGGAGAGATGCAAGTGAAACCCTTCAGTCACATCTCGTTTCAATTCAGTGTTCGCCGTTCTTCCATCTAAAAGACTATAACCTCATCTTTTTCCAATTAGTCGTTTCTTCTCCCAAATTGATTTCCCTTAAATTATCAACACATTCAAACCGATGTCATATTCAGTCGTCCTCGCATCCAGTTCAAAACCCTATTGCATGAATGAAAACCTATCGGCGAGTGTGGCGTGCTTCATTTCGAGTCGGTGACGGTTAGAGAAACAAAATCGACGTTGTTGTCTATTTCTAGTTTTCCAAATTTCTAGTTCTTTCAATCTTTGTTGCGAGAATTTCATTATGCCAAATTTGTCTTTTAGCAGCACCCCTACTAAAGCGCTTTTAGGAAAAAGCGCTGGTATAGGTTTAGCTAAAAAAACACGCAAAAAAAGCGCTCTGGAAGAGGGGGTTACGAAAGCGCTTTCAAAAAGCGCTCTTATAGGGGGGGTACGAAAGCGCTCTTATATGGGAGGGGTACGAAAGCGCTTCTCAAAAGCGCTCTTATAGGTTGCTTTATGAAAGCCCTTTCAAAAGCGCTGTTACAGGGGGTAGGGTACAAGAGCGCTTTTCCCCTAAAAGCGCTGGTATAGGTACGTCTACTAAGGCGCTTTTCAAAAGCGCTCTCATAGCCTGTTTTAATTAAAAAATTTAAAACCAAAATTTGATATTACGCGTTCAGAATCCCTAATTCATCTTTTTTCTCCCATTGACGCTAACTTGCCCAGAAAACCCATTTTGTCTCCCCCATCTTTTTTCTTCCACTTCGTCTCCCCCACTTTGTCTCCCACAACTCAAAGTTCTTCACCGCCGCCGCCGCCGCCGTGTAGCATCTCGCCTCCACCGCCGCCGTCATCTTCATCTTCATGTATGTCACCTTGTTTTCTTTTGCTTTATTTTTAATTGTTTTTGTTCGACTGGCTATGTTTCTTAATAGGTTATAATCCATGAACATAATTTCTTGTTGCTTTGTTGTTGGGTACTGAATGTGTTGTGCTGAAGAACACAATTTTTCAAGAATAGAACACATTAGTGCCATTATTTTAGCTAAAAACAGAACTTTGATATTTTTATATCTAAATTGCAAACACATTTGTCAAGAATGGAACACATTAGTGCCATTTTCGTTTTTAATTATAATGGGTTGTTTGAAATGAAAGCATGAAATGAAAGCTATAGTATATGATATGAAATGAAAGCTATAGTATATTATGAAAGCATGAACTACTTGCTGCATAATTTCTTCTTTGTCATATCATTGAGTTATTTGAATTGTAATGGGTAGTTCAATTGAGGGTTAATAACTTGTCTACACCAAATGATTATTAAGAGAAACTACGTTCACTTTAACGTTTTATAGTTTTACTTGATTCTAAAATATGAGTGAGGATTCTTTCATTTCTTAAAAGGAGTAGAGTTTTGAAAAATGGAGACCTTTGTTACTAAAGTTTGTTTAATTGTATAAATGCATATATATTTGAAAGTGATAATATGTATTTTGTCTAATTTGATTTCTTATAATCTCAAAGCATTACTAATTCGATATTTATTTCATTTCATATTAAAAGTAATGTATGAAAATAAATTAAGATTCTATTTTAAAAAGACTGTTAGTTATCACTTAATCCTACTAGTGGTTATGTTGTAAGTTAGTTATAAAGTTAGACTGTTAGTTGAGGTTAATTGTTAGGACTAATGAACTAGCCTCTCATTTACGAACCAATGTATGTTGAACAAGCCGTGGTACACATGTATGCATCTGTTCTTTCTCTTGTTTGTAGTTACTAGCTAATTGATAATTGATTTCATATCATTTTAAATAATTGAGTTCTAGATTGGGTTTATTTTGATATTTGTTAGTAGTGGTGTATTTAAACGCATGGTGTGTGTGTTTAATTTTACAGTTACTTTGAAGTCTCTGGTTTCTACTTGTACAACGCCGATTCAAACCTACCCATCTCCCACATCAAGTCTAACTCAGGTTACTATCCCTTTCTTCTTGCTTATAGTTTGTTATTTTCTGCTTATATAGTTTATTGTTTATGGTTCTATTTAATATCAATTTAGTGTCTCTCAACCAATTTTTTGGTTTGTGGACTTATATTACCTTGAAATAAGGTAATGTCTTCTTTAAGAATTCGGGTATTCTGATTAGGTATTCTGATTAGGTATTCTATTATGATGATAGCTATTTATTATCTTGACAGAATTCCTTAGTACCTGATAGAGAAACCAAGAAGCATTTGTTTAGCTTAATTAAGACATGGATAAGACATGGATGAATTCAAACCGATTGTCGAAACAGTACGAGAAAGGGGTATGGGAATTCGTTGAGTTTGCGGTTAAGCACTCCGAAGACCCGCTTCGAATGCCGTGTCCTTGCTTGGGTTGCTGTTATGGGGGTAAGGTTGACGGGGAACAGTTGGGATCCCATTTACTACGGTTTGGAATTGATAGAAGTTATACATGTTGGACAATGCATGGTGAGAAAAGTAACGGGAATGCTGAGTCGAGGTGTAATAGGAAGTATGCTTCAAACGACGATTGCACAGACACATACGATTGCGATCGAGTCGAAGAGATTGCAGAAGCGCTTGAAGAAGATCTTGCGGATTGTCCCAAAATGTTTGAGAGGTTGGTAAGCGATGCAGAGAAACCGTTGTATGATGGTTGTTCAAAATTCACAAGATTGTCTGCGGTGTTAAAGTTGTACAACTTAAAGGCGGACAATGGATGGTCGGATAAAAGTTTCACAGAGTTATTAGCCCTTATGAAAGATATGCTACCAGAGGATAATGTTCTTCCCAATCGAACGTATGAAGCCAAAAAGATGTTGTCCTCTATTGGCATGAGCTATGATAAGATACATGCATGTCCAAACGATTTCGAAAAAAAAGAAGGAAAGAGGCTAATTGGAAATAAAGTTGTGACAGTATCAATGGTCGAACGGGATCAAGCGCACTTGTATGTTCTGCACAATGAGATTGAGGTTGAGCCGTATGTTGAAATGCACAAGGTTGTTCTCCGAGATTTAAATCCAAATAGAAATGAGAACTGGATAGTACGAGAGCACAATCGAAGTTTCATACCGTGGTTTAGGGATCATATTTATTCAAAGTATCGTTCAGATCCTGCTTCAGTAACAAAAAGGTTGAGATGTTTAGCCTATGGTCCAACTGTAATTGTGCTTTCTTATAGCGCATACGCTATTAATGGATACACACTTTATACCAAAGAACAGGATGATAAAAGTACTATGCAAAATAGTGGTGTTACCTTGGTAGCTGAAGCAATGCACATATCAAGTGCGAATGACTTAAATCCGAAATTTGCAAATTTGTCATATTTTGGGGTTATCGAGCGCATTTTGGTGTTTGATTACGCGAAGTTTCAGATTCTTGTATTTGGTTGCAAGTGGGTTGAAAATAATAGTGGCATACGAATGGATAAGTCAGGATTTTTGCAAGTGGATCTCAATAGGGTAGGGTACAAAGATGAGCCTTTCATTCTAGCCTCTCAAGCTAAACAAGTGTTCTATGTCAATGATCCGACAAGTACGAAATGGTCTATAGTGCTTTTATCTAACAAAATAGTTGATGAAAACATTGAAGATCAAGGTGATATTGGTGTTGGCATTGAATCTTGTACAAGAAACGATCAAAATGAGAATGAATCTTGTACTAGAAATGATCATAATGAGGGTATTTGGATCAATCCAACCGTCCGCGTTGTTAAGAGACGCGTAGAACACAATCCTACCAAGAAAAGAAAGAGACGTTAGTGATAAAGGTAATAGTATACATATTCCGACTAATTTGTTTTATTCAATTTGTACCGATTGTTTTAATCAATAGTATAGTACTTATTCAATTTTGGTGCATATTCTCGTTTTGTACATAACTTTTGAACCATGTATCCGTTTGTCGACTTCTTTACATGTAACTATACTATTTTGACGATTCCGGAGCTGCTCATGCACTTATCTTTACATTTCGGGACTGTTTTTTTATCGGTTTTGCTTCTGCCCGTAATCAAAAGTCGGGCTTAGGGTCTGAATTTCAGAAAACCGACTTTATTTTTGAGTCCGTGGGGACGTTTTACCATAGCCATGTAAATTTCGTTCAATTCCGACAACTTTCTTTTTTGACGCTTATTTTGATTTGTACCGATTTCGTTTCCGATACACTTGTACATGCATGGTTTGACTTCCATTTTACTTGTATAGATTGTTAGCTTATTAATAGTGTACTAATGTGCTTTAGTTTGTTTGATACAGGTTAAATGGCTCCGGATAGAGATGCTCCACCTGAAAACTCACAAGAAAACTCACAAGAAAGAGATGCTCAAGAAAGATGTAACACCCCAAGTTCTACCCGAAATTATAATACAGAAAATATCAGAGTATTTAAATTTTCAAACAACACATTGGAGTATCACATATCACCTTAAAACTTCAACTTGAATTTCATTCAACAATGATACATAGCATTCGAATTAACAGTCAACTATCAGCTTATCTCAACTCAAATAACTTGGAAGTATAATAAGTACTTCATATTATTCAACTTGGATTCAACGGTTATAATAGCGACAACTAAAAACATTAACAACATAGAATAACAATGTAAACAACCCCCGAGTGCTACGTATCAGAGCGACACACCAACAGGACTCGATGAAGCAACAAACTTCCACAGCTATACTTGAGTACCTGCCCATTTCCCATGGTAGGGGAAATATCAGCAGCAAGGGTGAGATATCAAACTATATAAATAGGATCATGATAAATCATATATTAGGTAAAGAATATAAATGAATCACCGCCTCACACAACATCAACATAAACAATACAAGAACATCATCAATAAATAGTCATGATATCAACATATAAACATATTATACAGGTCATCATATAAGCATCATCAACAAGTCAACACATCGACATCTTTATTATATATCAGAAATTAGGCATATTCGGTTAATCGCATTCACAAGTATTAATATCATCACTCTATTCAATAAATCACATCTTCACATCTTCACATAATTCCATCATTTAATAAGTCACAAAAATACAATCACTATGTAGTCACAAAACGTCACAACTATGAATCACATAAGACACATGGGACATGACTCATGTATATGCATGCGGTACCAATCGGAGCTTCAGCCCCCGTCACCAATTGCCATTTGGCCCGTCATGTTTGCCATAGTTTTCAGGCCGTCATGTTTGCCATAGTTTTCAGGCCATCACAGAGTATGCATATGGAATGTGACTCGACAAACAAGACAACACAGCATACTCATCAAAATCACATATCGTCACGAGGCATAAGCCTATATCACAATCACATTACCATTTATTCGAGGTAATTCACGTCACCATAATATTTCACCTTCATTTAATCACAAAATCATCATCACAAATATATACAACATCACGTACTACAAATCGTCACAAAAACATCGTCATGTTTCGACACATCATCGCAATTATACAACTTCGCATATAAACAAGTCATTACATATATATTCTCATGCTTCGGCATATCACAACAAACATACAACTTCGTGTATTAACAAAATAGTCACGAATATACAATTCGCATATCATCAAGACTATTACAATTATCATCATGTTTCGGCACATCGGCTCAATTACTCAATTTCACATATTAACAAGTCATCCAAATTAAAACCACAATTTTCGACCAATTCGTAAGATAATCTCAACATACCAATTTATCAAGTAAACCGAATCAACTTCCAATTATCAACTAATTCTATTAGACATAATATTATTTATCAAGACAACAACATTGGCATAGCAATATATTATTCTCAACATAAATATTCAACCAAATCACGATTACGGTCAAATTCTCAAGATACCATAATTTACCGATAAACCGATTAATTTATCCAAGTCTAAGTATATTCCAACTAATTTAAATTATTGAAATTAATTCTACTATTTAATTTAATCAACCGATTAATGTCACACTATATTAATTCCAATTCCCTTTATTCTATTCCTAAAATTTGTTCAATTTCCAACACAAAACCAACATTTATTTATAAAGAATATTTAAATCAAACACAATTTCGGTCGATTCGTAAAATATCACAATTTCAACAAAATATCACTATCACGTTAACCTACTAATTAAACTTAGCTATCACGTAAATTTTCATCAAATTCCAGACAACTAATTATACCGTTTAATTCGAATATTTCGAGCAAACGGACTGTTTTAGTTCCCACTCTAGCATACTATTGTTTCCAATTTAACTTGATTTCACGTTTCTTTCCAGTTTTAATACTAATATATTTTCATTCTTATAACTATTATATATTTCTATTATATAATCATATTATATATTTCTATTATATATATCTATTATATATATTAATTAACTTATGAAAAATGGAAGACAGAAGAAAACAAGTTTACAAAACACATTGCACACGTTTCATGGCATATAATAGGGAATATCTCATAATGACAACAAAGAACCATCTAGTATATAGCCTAAAACGAACACACATTGCCGACTCACGCCTTAACTCAGTCATAGCACTTCTCAACAGTATAAACAAATTAGATTTTCAGAAACAATTTCTTCTATTTCTTATTTAATCAGTAGCAACAACATGAACAGAGACTCAATTGAATATTAAATTTCAACAACAACACAACCAGTTTAAACACAACACAATGACAAATCTATATCATAAACCCACATCCAATTCATCATATTCCTATTTAGGTAGTAAGAACCCCCCTTTACCTTGGATTAAGTGCAGCTCTAAGAAACTTCAATGGAAATTTTGGGAAAAAATGACACTTGAGAGCAACCCCTTGGTCTTCTTCTTCTCCTCTCCACAACCCTAAATTCCTTCTTTTTCTTTCTCTTATCTCGGTACTGATTTATTTCCCCAAAAGAAAAGTGATACCACCACTTAGCTATTACCACTAATGGGCCTAATATGCATACCCCCTTAATACTTAATGACACCATAATATAGGCCCAATATATTTCTACACTTAATGTAAAAATAATATTTCCACTTATATTCCATAAAAATAAAATCCGCTTATTTTAATATACCGACTTATTACTCAATGTCTCATATTTCCGGTCTAATCTTAATTATTCGGAAAATTTCCAAAACGCTAAACATTAACTCATTAATATTTTTAATACTAAAAATATTAAAATCTTCAGTTAAATATCTATCTGTTATCTCGAACTAATACCGACTAAATCGTCCCAAAATGCGAAAATTTCAATTAACATCTCAATAAATAAATAATATTATTCTTAATATTATTCTTCCGACTATCTGACTAAAATCCAACTTTAACTTAATAAATCCAAATACGCCTCTTAAAATAATATTGACCATCCAATTTCGACTAAATCCAATATTTAAATACTTTAATAATTTAATTAACCAATTAATTAAATTCGGGGCGTTACAACTCTCCCCCACTTAGAATATTTTCGTGCTCGAAAATTCACCCAACACAATCATCCCTAACATCGCGTCCTCGTCCGACTTTCTTATTCTCAAGTTGCGCTTGACAACACTCCGACTATTACTATTCCGATATATCTGTATCTCAACACGACTTGAATCCAAAACTCATACGTCAATCTCAAAATTATCCTTGCAACATAATCATTTCTAACTTGCTAACCATTTCAACAATATCTTGGAACAACATCTTACGACATAGCAACAACCTTCACTCGGTATACTTGACGATACAACATTGCTTCCTTATCTCAACAACATACTCAACACCGATACACATATACAATCTTTATTTCCATACGAAGCACCAACTACCATATTCAAATCCAATACATGCTTGCTAGTCGTGCAACACCTTCGCGGCATAACCGTTAGTAACTTACTAACCACTCAACAACATCCTGAAACATTAACTTATAAGAACATCCTATTTCATTCAGTACTGTTCACAAGAAAACACAACACTCTGACACATTACGCTTCAGCTGCACAACTCTGATCATTCGCCTTCATTCACTATCCTTTATTAGAGTTTCTATCAACTTATATGATTCACAAGCTCCAACCAAGTTTTAGTCTCTTTTTAGCATCCATCACTTCACGCACCATTAAGATAGTAAGATAAGTCTGTAACATCCAATACAATTTCGTCTACTATCAACAAGAGATTAAGGGTGATCAAGTCCTCAATTTGTCAATAGACAGCCGACAATCATAATAGAGTATAACCATCATTACCAACTATAACAACGTTCCTTTAGAAATCGAACTTACGTCACCAAAATACCATACTTCAACAACTTGCAAAACTATCCAAACCTGCTAACACTGACGTCTTGCAGCTACCTACTAAAACACCTCTAACGATACATTAGAACAAAATTTCTTCACACCAATATCAACACTTCTCATCATTGAAATCATACTCATCTCTTCGCATTTCCGACTCTTACTCGCAATCCATAATGTTTCAACAACTTTGACAGCTTCTACCATAATTCCAATCACTTATCAATAATCCTACAGCAAGGCCTACAACAATACTTCACTTAATTGTTGTTCCTTCGTCAACAGCTTACACAGGACTACTTACACAACAACATGCTCGGCTTAACTTTGTTTCGTACAATTGCGCCAATAACCGTTTATATTCAATATAATTCACTCCTACTATATCCATAACAATCCTATAAGGTAGACTATAGTCTCACCTCTTCGTAGGCTCAAACGGTATGTAAATCCGACACTCGACGCTCAAGACACAATTCTCCGACGTTATCCGAAATACAAACATCAACGTCATGCTGCGATAATCCTTACGGTATCTCTCAAACTCTTCAAATGACACACTTGATCTTAAAATTGCTCCTCAACAAACCTTCGAATGACTTCTTCAATTCATTCATCTCTGACGCTGACGTCCTGCGCGATACCAACACACAAGTCTGTTTTCCAAGGACAAGCGTAACCGCTAACTTCACCTCTTTCCAACACCATCTTGTCACAAATAAATCTACTTACAGTTGCGGCATCCATTCTTGTATTAAAATTCGCCTCGTTATCTTTCCGACGCTTCAAATAGAATATCTGACAATCACTTATGCGAGTCCAACATAAAGTCCACCGCAACTTCTTCACTCTATCACTTTTCCAACACCGGTACCTTTCACAAAGGCTAATCGCACTGACAACTTCACAGTTCATCCGCAATGCTGAACCCAACAACTTTCTAAATTCCATCTTCTAGGATTTATTCTTGGTACTTAACGGTTACTTCCTGAAACATCATGAGTTTGCACCATACTTGCAGATCAACAACTGCTACACTGTTCCTCATCCTTCGAAGAGTAAACATCAATAATTATTGATCATTCTCCTTCTACAGACACTCCAAGCTTGTTAAACAACCAAAAACTTGAATCCGCATCAATAAGCTCCAACAATACTTGTACTGTCTCCTTAAGCAGTACATTTCACCAACAACTTACGACTGAAACATATTCGAGGAGCAAAGCTTCTCCCCCACTTTGCTCAAAATACTTCCTGCAACAAAACAAATAAGTACCAACAATGTTTCACACACAGGTCGCGTACTACAACATAAAACACTGACAGCATTCAACTGTCGCACAACTCAACTGACTCGACAACTTGGCCGGACGGACCGACCTGCTCTGATACCACTAATGTAACACCCCAAGTTCTACCCGAAATTATAATACGGAAAATATCAGAGTATTTAAATTTTCAAACAACACATTGGAGTATCACATATCACCTTAAAACTTCAACTTGTATTTCATTCAACAATGATACATAGCATTCGAATTAACAGTCAACTATCAGCTTATCTCAACTCAAATAACTTGGAAGTATAATAAGTACTTCATATTATTCAACTTGGATTCAACGGTTATAATAGCGACAACTAAAAACATTAACAACATAGAATACAAATGTAAACAACCCCCGAGTGCTACGTATCAGAGCGACACACCAACAGGACTCGATGAAGCAACAAACTTCCACAGCTATACTTGAGTACCTGCCCATTTCCCATGGTAGGGGAAATATCAGCAGCAAGGGTGAGATATCAAACTATATAAATAGGATCATGATAAATCATATATTAGGTAAAGAATATAAATGAATCACCGCCTCACACAACATCAACATAAACAATACAAGAACATCATCAATAAATAGTCATGATATCAACATATAAACATATTATACAGGTCATCATATAAGCATCATCAACAAGTCAACACATCGACATCTTTATTATATATCAGAAATTAGGCATATTCGGTTAATCGCATTCACAAGTATTAATATCATCACTCTATTCATTAAATCACATCTTCACATCTTCACATAATTCCATCATTTAATAAGTCTCAAAAATACAATCACTATGTAGTCACAAAACGTCACAACTATGAATCACATAAAACACATGGGACATGACTCATGTATATGCATGCGGTACCAATCGGAGCTTCAGCCCCCGTCACCAATTGCCATTTGGCCCGTCACGTTTGCCATAGTTTTCAGGCCGTCATGTTTGCCATAGTTTTCAGGCCATCACAGAGTATGCATATGGAATGTGACTCGACAAACAAGACAACACAACATACTCATCAAAATCACATATCGTCACGAGGCATAAGCCTATATCACAATCACATTACCATTTATTCGAGGTAATTCACGTCACCATAATATTTCACCTTCATTTAATCACAAAATCATCATCACAAATATATACAACATCACGTACTACAAATCATCACAAAAACCTCGTCATGTTTCGACACATCATCGCAATTATACAACTTCGCATATAAACAAGTCATTACATATATATTCTCATGCTTCGGCATATCACAACAAACATACAACTTCGTGTATTAACAAAATAGTCACGAATATACAATTCGCATATCATCAAGACTATTACAATTATCATCATGTTTCGGCACATCGGCTCAATTACTCAATTTCACATATTAACAAGTCATCCAAATTAAAACCACAATTTTCGACCAATTCGTAAGATAATCTCAACATACCAATTTATCAAGTAAACCGAATCAACTTCCAATTATCAACTAATTCTATTAGACATAATATTATTTATCAAGACAACATCATTGGCATAGCAATATATTATTCTCAACATAAATATTCAACCAAATCACGATTACGGTCAAATTCTCAAGATACCATAATTTACCGATAAACCGATTAATTTATCCAAGTCTAAGTATATTCCAACTAATTTAAATTATTGAAATTAATTCTACTATTTAATTTAATCAACCGATTAATGTCACACTATATTAATTCCAATTCCATTTATTCTATTCCTAAGATTTGTTCAATTTCCAACACAAAACCAACATTTATTTATAAAGAATATTTAAATCAAACACAATTTCGGTCGATTCGTAAAATATCACAATTTCAACAAAATATCACTATCACGTTAACCTACTAATTAAACTTAGCTATCACGTAAATTTTCATCAAATTCCAGACAACTAATTATACCGTTTAATTCGAATATTTCGAGCAAACGGACTGTTTTAGTTCCCACTCTAGCATACTATTGTTTCCAATTTAACTTGATTTCACGTTTCTTTCCAGTTTTAATACTAATATATTTTCATTCTTATAACTATTATATATTTCTATTATATAATCATATTATATATTTCTATTATATATATCTATTATATATATTAATTAACTTATGAAAAATGGAAGACAGAAGAAAACAAGTTTACAAAACACATTGCACACGTTTCATGGCATATAATAGGGAATATCTCATAATGACAACAAAGAACCATCTAGTATATAGCCTAAAACGAACACACATTGCCGACTCACGCCTTAACTCAGTCATAGCACTTCTCAACAGTATAAACAAATTAGATTTTCAGAAACAATTTCTTCTATTTCTTATTTAATCAGTAGCAACAACATGAACAGAGACTCAATTGAATATTAAATTTCAACAACAACACAACCAGTTTAAACACAACACAATGACAAATCTATATCATAAACCCACATCCAATTCATCATATTCCTATTTAGGTAGTAAGAACCCCCCTTTACCTTGGATTAAGTGCAGCTCTAAGAAACTTCAATGGAAATTTTGGGAAAAAATGACACTTGAGAGCAACCCCTTGGTCTCCTTCTTCTCCTCTCCACAACCCTAAATTCCTTCTTTTTCTTTCTCTTATCTCGGTACTGATTTATTTCCCCAAAAGAAAAGTGATACCACCACTTAGCTATTACCACTAATGGGCCTAATATGCATACCCCCTTAATACTTAATGACACCATAATATAGGCCCAATATATTTCTACACTTAATGTAAAAATAATATTTCCACTTATATTCCATAAAAATAAAATCCGCTTATTTTAATATACCGACTTATTACTCAATGTCTCATATTTCCGGTCTAATCTTAATTATTCGGAAAATTTCCAAAACGCTAAACATTAACTCATTAATATTTTTAATACTAAAAATATTAAAATCTTCAGTTAAATATCTATCTGTTATCTCGAACTAATACCGACTAAATCGTCCCAAAATGCGAAAATTTCAATTAACATCTCAATAAATAAATAATATTATTCTTAATATTATTCTTCCGACTATCTGACTAAAATCCAACTTTAACTTAATAAATCCAAATACGCCTCTTAAAATAATATTGACCATCCAATTTCGACTAAATCCAATATTTAAATACTTTAATAATTTAATTAACCAATTAATTAAATTCGGGGCGTTACAAAAGAGATGCCACGGATACAAATGCTCCACCTGATACTGAAGCAAAAGAAGTTGCACGAGGCATCACTATTATGAAGGGAATCGTTCGACATAGAGACCAAGGATTAGTATACCGTTTGGATTGGAATTCTGATAAACAAGCAATTGGTCCTAATTCTGCAAAGTTGACCTGCTATATTGGTACACTTGTTCGTATGCATATTCCGGTCTCCACAGCTAAATGGAATTTGAAAAGCGATGAGTTGGATGCGAAAAAAAAGCGATTTGGGACGAGCTTCAGGTATATATCATATATGGTTAATTGTTGTTATTATCTTGACGATAAATTGTTTAAATTACTTATACTAACACACTATTGTTTACGGTGATTTCCGGTAAACAACCGCTAGTCTTCCAAACTATAATAAATATGATTTGGTTACTCGCAGGATCGACTAGATTGATCCTAGGACACATAGTCAAAAAGATTGTTATCAATGTTCATTCGAACCATATTCATGATCCGTCTTCTTCAACAGGCGTTGTTCGATTAAAGAACAAATAATCTTGATAATCACTTTGTTATATGTAAGTATGATTTCAACGCAAAGATAAGTAACATAACATATCAAATTAAAAGGACTATTAAAACGTAAGGAATCTTAAAATGCAGAAACGTTAAAGACTTTGAAAGTAAATAACATGAAAGTAATTTGAATGTAAATGACATTAAAGTAAAGATACAGAAATGTAAATGGCAAGAAGTAAACGAAATGCAGTAATTCTGGAAGATATTTGAAAACGAAAGATAATACACATGTATTAAAGTGGTGGTGTCATACGTACATTTTCTCAGCGAACTCTTTCTCTTAACGCTTGATACTTGAGTAAATATGTGAGTGATTTGTACAAAATGAACACACAGAATCCTAACATTAAGACTCCTATTTATACTAGTTTTGACCTTAAAGGTCCTACACTAATCTGCTGCCACGTCTCTCATAAGAACTTCTAGTGACGCCATCTGTTATTTGGACAGTTACGAAACCGTCTTCGAATTTCAAATCTTCCCGCCTGAGTCCGTCTTCGACGCGTGGCAGTGTATTAAAAACACTACGAAAACACGCTAAGTAGTAATACTTGAATATATTTTATAAATTTTGTCTAAGTCCCCGAAGACACATACTTTCACTAGCTTTCAGTATTCACTATCTTCATAACGAACTTAGAAATCTTTATTCTCGAAGCATGACCATCAGTAGCCATTCTTTTATTTTTAAGGGATGGCCATCAGTAACCATCTTTCCTTCGATTTTCCACTTCTTCGAAGGACAAATATTACAAAACGAAATCTTCAGCTAACAACTATGCGTATGTTTTTTTGTAGAGGACTTTTGAGATACCAGATGATCGTAAACGCTACATACTTAGTTTGGCCGGCAAAAGATATAGAGGGTGGAAAGCCTTTTTGACAAACACCTATCTTAAGGATAAAGATGGAAACTTTCTTGAAGAGGCACCGGGACGGCCAAAAAAGTATGAGATCTTCATTGGTGAAAAAGATTGGGCTGAGTTTGTAAATCAAAGAGATGAAGATTTTCGGAAAAGGAGTGCCACGAATAGTGCGAGAGCATCCAAACCCGCGTATCCATACAAAAAATGGCGTATGGGATATGCACGCTTAGAGGATAAACTTGTAAGTAAATAGAAATGCATTTTAATTAATTGTCTAAATGTGTTTTATTTGACGATTTTATCATTTGTGTCAATGCATAGTTAGAGGAGTCTAAAAGTGAGGAAACCTCACTTCCTGTACATGTGTTGTGGAGGGAAGCTCGTGTGGGCAAGAGTCAAGCTGTCGATCCCGAAGTTCAGAGAGTTTTTACTGAATGTGTAAGTATAATACTGTGTCTTTAATTAAATCAAATGTTTTTTAATATATAAATGATTTTTTAATGTAAATGAATTACAGGAGACCTTGTCGCAATCGGCATCCACCGGTGAGGGGAGCGTACTTAGTAGAGCACTAGATGCTCCTGAGTATCCCGGTCGGGTGAGGGGTAAGGGTCATGGTGTGACTCCAATCTCTTTTTACAAGAGTCCTAGGAGAAGAAATCCTTCAAATGAAGAAGTGTTGCAAAAGTTGGCGGAATTGCAAGCACAAGTCTCTGAATTGCAAAGAGATAAAGAAGCGTATATGAGAGAAAAGTGCAACACTTCATCGGTGAAAGAAACTAGTGATAAGGCTAGTATCAACTATCAAAGGAAATTTCCCGAGGTAATTATAATTTTTTTTCCTTTTAAATTTTTCTATTTTATTAATGATAATGACTTTATATTTACTATTGGTTTAGGGCATTTCATCTTGCCAACTATACTTATCGGAACCGAATTATCGACTAGTTGGCAAGGGAAAAGTGCACAACACTTTGGGAGATTTACTTCACCATAGACCGCTCCCGGATGGCCACCTGAAAGTATCGGTGGATGTTGTAGTAGATCATGATGCGATGCTACCGGTACCTGACATGGTCTCAGAGACGACATTGCTGCGAGATGCAATAGGATCATTTGTTGCATGGCCCTCGGAGCTCATTACCATTAGTGATGAGGTATATTGAAAACGATTATGAATCATTTAGTTTTCGAATGTCAATTCTAAACTGTTTATTAATTATTTTTTACATTTTAATTTTAGACTGCTCCTATAAAACCCACAGTTAAGGGTAAAGGGATTTTACAGGAGGAGGAGTTCGTTGCATCACTAAAAGAGGTACATTTAAAGTGTTAATAATTAATCTGAATCTAAATCTGCATGATTTTATATTTTACCTAACTTATATGATTTTTAGGCATCCGCTCGGGAGTCACAACAAGTGACGCAGCAAGTTCGTACCGTACCACCCACTGGTCCTCCGAAGCCAGCGGGAAAAAAAGGCGGTGCTTTTGTGCCTCGGTACCGGTCGACGCTCGCAACAATGGTTGATATGTCCGATTTGAAGGATGGTGCTTTACGTGAAATCGTTATGGATGAAAGTGTCTTCGGTATTGAATTCAAGTCACTTATTACAATTGATGACTTGGAGGAGATTTTTAAGCATGATCAACTAGGCGTCACTAACATGCACTCATATATCCGGTAATATTCACTCATCCGATATATTATTTAATTAGTCCCACAATATAATTTATTTACACATTTCAATGAAAATAATCTAATGTTTATTATGTTTTTATTTAAGGTTGTTGTATGACAGAGTGTTGCGCGGGACTCCGTTGTCTAACAGATTCCGTTTCGTGTCTTCCGCCCACTGCAGCGGAATGGCAATTGCTTCGGAACCGGAATCAGTTAGACAGCGCTTAGTATATAGATTCATGTCCACCGGCAATACAGAAAGTCTGCATCTTTGGGCGTATAATACCCGACCAGTAGGGTTAGTTTCTCATTCTTTGTTCATCTAATCTCTGTTTCTTTTGTGTATAGCAAAATTTTCATATAACCTATTGTTTTAATTTATAGAGCACACTGGTTGCTGCTTGCTATCAACCCTATAAGGGAAGTCGTGTATTATCTGAATTTGGTAAATGGTGAATGGACCAATTATCAGGCCATGAAGGACATCGTTGATTTGTAAGTGGGATCGTTCTAAATATATATTCGTGTATATTTATATATTTACTTATTTGTGGGATTGATCTAAACATATGCTTTTATATATTTGTTAATTAGATCAATACAAGTGTTCCGAAGTCAACGGGACGCACAGGTATCCCGAACTAAATCTAACAACATTACTTGGATCCAAGTGCAGGTACATTATTTTTCACAATGTTGCTTATAATATATTTATGCTACTTGATAAAACAAGACAACTATAGAATCTTATTTGTTTTTCTATGTAGTGTCCGCAACAGCGAAACAGTTACGATTGCGGATACTTTGTTTTGAGGTATATGAAAGAAATCCTTCAGGCGAATCAATTAGAGATTCCGCTCACGATATGAATTTATAACTTAAGATAATTTCATATAATTTATTACATTTAACTAAATATATCATTCATATTATGTTTTTGTTTTGTAGTACCTTGACGAATTCCGTGCTACTGCGTACCCGAAGCTTAAGTTGGAAGAAATCAAAGAAGATTTGTGTCAATTTTATATTAAGCGCTTTTTCATGTAGGATTTGTGTCGATTTGAACTATAATATTATTGATGTTGTAATGATGTATATATATAATTTTGGATATTATAATGGTATTATATTAGTATATATATATATTGTCTTACTGATGGCTGAAATAATATCGTCGAAAATAAATTACAGGTCGAAAATATTACAGGTTGAAAACATATTACAGGTCGAAAATATTACAGGTCGACTGGGAGGATTAAATTACAGGCTGCACATTAAAATACCTCATTTAGCAACTAAAGCGCTTTTGAAAAGCGCTCTTAAAGGCCCACCTACTAAAGCGCTTCTTTGTAAAAGCGCTGCCAAAGATTAATAAAAAAGCAAAAAAAAAAAAAAAAAGCAACATACTAAAGCGCTTTTGGAAAAGCGCTCTTATAGGGGGGGCTATCAGAGCGCTTTTTCCAGAAAAAGCGCTCTTAAAGCCCACCCTATAAGAGCGCTTTTCCAAAAGCGCTTTAGTATGTTGCGTTTTTTTTTTTTATTTTTTACTCTCACAAGGGGGCCTATCACAGCGCTTTTCTGGAAAAAGCGCACTTAAAGGGGGGCCTACCAGAGCGCTTTTTCCAGAAAAGCGCTCTTAAAGGGGGGCCTACAAGAGCGCTTTTACCAGAAAAGCGCTCTTATAGGGGGGGCCTACCAGAGCGCTTTCAGAAGCGCTTTTGTTAGCTACGCCAGCGCCACCTTTCACAGCGCTTTTAAGCGCTTTTAAAGGCTATAAAAAGCGCTTTTAAAGCCCTTCCTCGTTGTAGTGTTTCTATCTTTCATTTTTTTTTTTCATTCTATGAAACCCCAATTTTATTATTGAACTCGTTTTTGAAATAAAGGCTCTAATTCAAGCAAGTGACAATAAATTAAGCATATCTTCCTGATCTATGGCAGGATATGCTTGGGAGTTGGAATATTAAAGCAAGTGATCCCGGAGATAATCTTAGCATATCAATTTCTATTAATCATCGTGAGTTTGGGAACTATTTTCCTGCTAGTCTGAAAGCCAAAAAGCTACCCAAGTCATCACTATCAGATCATGCCGTTTTTTTTTTTTGGTTGATGACTCATAATGTTTCCGTATGGATATGTAGTTTTCTTTTGGTTGATGACTCATAAGGTTTCCGTATGGATATGTTGGCTTGTAAGCTTAAGTTTTCTTTATTATAAGCATTTTTAACATTTGAAGTCTTCATTAGATCTTGTTTTAAAGTGGATGGGTGAAAGTGAAAAAACTAATGTATTTTTAAGAGATCAATAAACTCAAATATTATTTTCTAGATTAATGCCAAAAAACTAATGTATTTTTCCTTTATTAATCATTCATGTAATTTTTAGATAATGTATGTATTTTTATCCTTGATGTAGTACTCTCAATTTTTGAATAACGTCATGCATGTGTTTGAAATGTTCTTAATTTGTTAAATCTTAATAATTACTCTTTAATATGTAAATGTAATAATGTGTTTGAAATTTGTATGTATGTATGTATGTATGTATGTATGGACATGAAGGTTTGAAAGAGAATCTATGGGATTGTATCATATCTCTTCAGCCATTGGTTTCACCTACTGGAAAAGTGAGTTTATTTTCAGACGATTTTCTTTCACTTTTTATTCTATAGCTACTTTGAGAGTGATAGATACCATTTAAACCTTTAACTTTTTTAAAACATTAAAGGTTAATTAAATCTTTACCTTTATTAAGTTTTGGGTTAAATATGTTTTAATTCTCTATAAAATTATCATTTTTTATTTTTAGTCCTTATAAAAAAATATTGACTTTTATTCCTTATAAAATTACTTTTGCACGCAGTTTTAGTTCCTCTACAGGGACTAAAACTGCGTGTAAAATTAATTTTATAGGGACTAAAAGTCAATTTTATTTTTATAGAAACTAAAAGTTAAAATTGAGATATTTATAGGGACTAAAAACATATTTAACCTTTAAGTTTTTAATGGATACACAAACTCAAAGATCAATGCTTTGAAAAAAATACACAATGAAAAAGTCTCTACATTGAAGCACAATTTTGAAGATAAGATTTGATAGATTGTAGAATACTTTTAAAACATTAATGTAACATTGCAATTATTAAATTAATATGGAATTAATAGAATATTTGTTAGGAAAAGGAGAGCGGCCCACAAAGAAGTGGCCTAGATTTTTGTAAGAATTATCTTAGGTTGATTTGTTGTCATTTTCTTATGCAGTATCGCATCAAGAGGACGATTATGAGGATGAAGTAGGTGAAGAACTTCAAGAAGACGACATAGGTAATAAATTTCAAGAGGAAGATATAGGTATTAGATTTCAAGAGAATGATTAGTTTGACAAACTTAAATGAGTTGGATGTTATTGTTTTAGGCCTATGCTTAAGCATTATACTTAAAGAAACTATACATTTTGTCATTTTGGTAGACTTAAATTTCCAAGTGTTATTCTTATAGTATTAAGTAATGTTAAATATTATGTCTATTGTGTGTACGCAATTTAGTTAATGTTTAAAGTTATGTATTTGAGTTAATGCTTAAGCATTAAGCCTAAAGAAACTACGCATTTTGTTATTTTCCAAGATTTTATAAACACAACTTTTTTGGTACATGCAATTTATGTTTATTTTAATTCTTGTTTGAATGGTTTACTTTATAAATAAAATATGATAAAAAAATATTCTTAAGTAACTTATAGACATATTTATCAAGTGTTATCACTATTTCACGTTTAAGGAACAATTGGTAATTGTTGTCAGATATGATAACATTTGAAAATTATCTCCAAAGAGGGTTCTCACTCTACCACTTTTAGGGGACATTTCTTAGATGTTGCAATTCTTAGCAACACTTTAAAAACGTTCTCTAAGATGTTACGGAAAAACATCCCCTTTTCCTATAGTTTAGGGGACGTTTTAAGAAAGTGTGCCTAAAAAGCAAAAATAAACTACCCCTTAAATAATAGGCAACGCTCGCACAGAGGACGGCTGAAAAACATTCCCTATTATTTTAGGAAACGTTTTTCTCAATTCTGGCAACATTTTCCAGTTGTTGTCAAAGAGGAAAAATGTTGTATATGATTGTATGACGATCATTGTTATAAGATCGTGGTCTTGGTTATTTTCTTTTTGTAGTTTAGAGGATGGATGTAATTTTTCTATTTGAAAAGCTCTTCCTCTTCTTTGTTTCAGGAAATAAGTGGGTCTTGCGTTGCCTATTATTGACGTAGCTATAAAAACGTGTCTCATAGTTTCGTATTGATATAAACATTTATTTTGACATCCAAAAAAATTGAGTAGGTAAGTTTGAATAGTAAGATTCATGTCAGTGTCCAAAATTCAGAGAACAGGACAATGACAAGAAAATGGAAGTTCTCATTCTTCCTCAACTCTCTCGTGATTACGTAATTTCAGTTTTTTGATAATATTTGTGTGATTGTTTATAAGATACGTGCAAGTGTTGTAGAAAATGTGGCTTGCTATTTAAGGTATAGAATGACAATGATAGAGTGAGAAAGTTTTTGAATTATCTAACTCAGAAAGCATACTAAAACTTGACACTATAGAATGAGAAAGTTCTGACATATTTAACAAAAAAACATGTTTAACATTGACACAATATTGACTCGTTTGGCACACTACTACAAAAAAGGGATTTAACAACGGTTTAAATAGCTATATAATCATGCAGGTCCAGGCGTTATTATGTAGTGTGTTGTTGTTTATGTGGTACTTTCAATCACGATCATGTGATCGTTGTAATAAACTGCAAAGCGAGCGCCATATAATAACTGTTAAACCTAATAACCATTGTGATATTGCTTATAAATAAATGTCCATTGTATCATACTAGAATCAACAATACACCATTTTTGGTTTTTAAACTTCCAAGAGTAGAAGATGAAGAATCAGATGGAACAATATAAATGCGGAAGAACCAAAACACAAAAACAACTTCATCCAAAGGAATCAAAATGAGTTCTCCTGCCCAAGCTACCAACAATGTTGAGAATGAAGATGTTGATGTTATAGAGGGTGATGTGCTCTAAAACCATCCTCAGAATCAAGATGTTGTTGCTGTAGAGGTTGTTGTGTTGCACCTGCAGTTTCCACATCAACAATGCAATTCAAACCCTAAACCCTAACATAACATCTTCAACTATTATATTTTATAATAAACATAAAGGAGATAACAAAACATAACATCTTCAAATTTTAGTTTGTTTTCAAATTCTTGTTCTTCTTTTTTGAATTTCATACATAGCCCTTAAATAGCCCAAAACTTCCAACTCAGACTTCATAATACTCTCATCTTCATTTCTCCATTTTCTACCATATCGTCATCCCTTATGAACAAATTACATGTTTCATCACTCCTCCAAAATGGACATCTCCAAAATAGTCTTCCTTTATTTTGTCCCTTCTTGCATTGGTACAAAACCATACGACCATCACAACCACATGAATTTTCAGATCGAGATTTTACAGTGGAATAAGACATAGAAACACCTTTGGATGAGTTTGTCTTCAAATGCGACATTGAAACGAAACTGAACAACAACAATGTCAAAAATATTTGATGTACCTTAAAGTAGAACACTGTGTAGATGTTGTTGTCTTATTCCCGATGATGACTACGTCGTTGGTGTTACGGTGGTTTCTTTTATCAGCGGAAAAATGGATACTTAGTGTTTAATATATATATATATATATATATATATATATATATATATATATATATATATATATATATATATATATATATATATGAGGAGGGATCAAATTACACCCGAAGAGTTACACCACGAGTTACACTCGTTCAATAACTACATCTCGAAATAATATTTTTTAAATTCAACCGTTGGATTGAAACATAATATCATATAGATCATACATATAAAGTTTGAGCTTAATCTATAATGATTTACTATATCATCAAGATATCCAAAGATTAACGTCAAAATGAGCTTTCATATAACGTTAATTTTGATGTTATTCAATGACATAGTAAATCATTATAGATTAAGCTCAAACTTTATAGGAATGATCTATATGATATTATGTTTCAATCCAACGGTTGAATTTAAAAAATATTATTTCGAGATGTAGTTATTGAACGAGTGTAACTCGTGGTGTAACTCTTCGGGTGTAATTTGATCCCTCCTATATATATATATATATATATATATATATATATATATATATATATATATATATATATATATATATATATATATATATATATATATATATATATATATATATATATATATATATATATATATATATATATATATATATATATATATATATATATATATATATATATATATATATATAAAGAAGCGCCGGTGTGTATGTTTACCATGAAAATTGGTAAACAAGCGCTAGTCCTCCAAATATACTAAACATTTTGGTTTCTCACATGATCGACTAGATTGATCCTAGGACATGTGCTTTATGTTTGATATATTCTGTTTATAATAAAGAATACTTCGACACAAGCCACGTTCATGTTCTGAAGATTGTTTGATTTACATAAATCCCTAAAGTAATGTAATGGCTTGTAACAAAGAGTAAAATAAAGCAAAAGCAATTGTAAATTGAACTGCAATAACGTAAATGACAAGAACTTAAAGATTCTGAAAAAGTTAAAGTTGTATAAAACTGTATAAACAAATGATAAAATGGTGTAATGATACGTACATTCTTAGAATGACTCGTTTCTCACACACTCATACTTTGAGTGATTTTAATGAGATTTTGTACCAAATGAACACCCTTAATATATACATTAAGATCCCTATATATACTAATTCGATGAAACTGTTTCTAACGGTCTTTAGATCTGAACTCGCCACGTTGCACCATGCATGTTTCTTTCCTCCCCTGAAACTCCACATGTCTCCAAGTACAACAGATCATGACAAAAAATAGTTATACTTTCGCTCCGACTTAACTTCTCTGTCGAAGTAATCCCTCCCATGAATTCAAGTTGTCTCATTCGTACAATACCCGCACAAGCCGCAAGAAAAGAATGGATGATTTGGAACAAGAAAATGGAGAACTTAGAGAAGAAGTTGCTACATTGAAGGAGTCTCTGGAAAGACTTAACAATATGGTGGAAGCATTGACAACTGCATAAAGCCTGCCCTCGCCTGTGATTTCGGAAATTATTTCTACACTGATACCTGCAAGTGTTCCTCAATACAACATGTCATCCAACCGTCATTGAGGCATGCCTTGCAACTTTATGCCAGAGGGTTACAAACCTCTAGAAATTGAAGTACCAAGAACAATTATACAACTCTGCTGCTAGTGAAAGTTCCGGAGTATATGAAAGACTGTATGAGTTTCAAGAACAATTTCTGCAAATGCAAAAGGAACTCAATGCTCTTCGAGGGCAAGATCTGTTTGGAAAGAATGTTGTAGACCTTTTTCTAAGTCCAAATGTTAAGATTCCTCACAAATTCAAAGTACCTGACTTTGAGAAATACAAAGGAAATTCTTGCCCACAAAGCCACTTGGTAATGTATGTCGAAGGATGGCTACCCAATCTAATAATCAACAATTACTGATTCATTACTTTCAAGACAGTTTGACTGGTGTTATACTCAAATGGTAAATGGATTTGGACAATTCTATGATCAGTACATTCAGTGACCTTAGAGAAGCTTTTGTGAAACAGTACAAGTACAACTTAGATATGGCTCCAGACAGAGATCAACTCCGATATATGTCTCAAAAGGATAAAGAAAGTTTTAAAGAATACGCTCAAAGATGGCATGAGGTTTCCGCTCAGATTTGTCCTCTCTTTGAAGAGAAAGAAATGACAAAGATCCATTTGAAAACTTTAAGTCCATTTTAGTACGGCCGGATGGTTGCAAGTGCACCTAGTGATTTCACTGAAATGGTGAACATGGGAATACAACTTGAAGAAGAAGTTCGAGACGAACGGTTGACCAAAGAAACAGAAGTATCTACTGCTCCCAGGAAATATGGAAGTTCCTTCTAGAAAAAGAAGGATCAAGATGTCCGTGCCATTTTACAAAACAAACTAAGAAGGATATACAAACAACAAGTTTCCATGGTTTCTCCTATTGATAGCTCAGTGCCAGCTTCTCAACCACAAGTTTCTCAACAAAAACCTCAACAACAAGCTAGGCCACAAAAGTACAACAAAAATCGATTTCAAAGGTCACCTAACTTCAATCCCATACCAATGTCTAACGTGGAGTTATTTCCAGCCCTACTAGAAAACGGGCACGTTCAAACAAAAACTCGTCCAGTTCTTCCAAAGGATACTCCCTACTGGTTCAAAGCTTGTCAGTTTTTCCCCTATCATCAAGGAGCGCCAGGTTACAACATTGAAAACCGAGGTTGGTGAATAACGGAATGTTATCCTTCAAAGATACTAATCCCAATGTTCAACTAAATCCATTTCCACATCATGAAAAAAGCTTCAGTAAACATGGTACAAGGATGCCCAAGAGAGTTCTGCATCTATGATGTACGCTGGATGAGGTGTGATTTAGTACAAATACATGCAACAATGGGAAAAAGTACCAATTTGCAAAAGCACAACTAAGATTCTTGTCAAACCTGCTACAGAAACCTTCAAGGGTGTTCACTGGTCAAAAGAGGTGTGCAATACCGACTAGATCAAAACATCATTCAAGTCCCAAGAAACAAAGACGAGAATGAAATCAATATCGTTGTAGTTGTCCAGGAGAATCTCAAGTTTTTAAGGTGGAACATATTTAGGGATCAATAGTCCAATTCCACAAAACTTTGAAGAAACTCGCATATTTTGGTTCAGAGATTCACCAATACAAAAAGTGTAAAACTTGTCAAAGAAATCAACAGGGGTGCCCGCATCTCCGTAGCGACATCCAAAGTTTGATTGATCACAAAATCATCACAGTTCTCAGAAACAGAGAAGAGGAAGATGTTTTCGTCAAAACTCCTTAAATCAAAAAGATTGAGCCAATGGAAATTGAGTATGGTAGCGGAAAATCAACAGTTGCTCCACTAGTCATCTACTTGCTAGGTCCTGTACCATATGCATCTGAAAATGTTGTGCCATACAAGTACAACGCCACCTAGTATTACTTTACTTTCTTTATCAAATATATATATATATATATATATATATATATATATATATATATATAATTCAAAAATATTTTGTATTTAGAATATTCATTTTCTTTCTGAATGTTTTCATAAAACTACTAAAAAATTGTTTTAAATGCTTGCTTTCTTTTATTAGACTTTTCATAATTTTTCATGATCTCACTTCATCTCCTTTATCTTAATTTGTGGGTGAAAACTTTGAGGAGTTCATTGTGTGGAGTTTATGGTCTTATCATTCCTCTAATGAACCATCCAAGTGAAGTCCCATGATGGTTAAGAGAATTCTTTTATTTCTTTTACATGTGTTGCAAATGTTAGGAGAATGATTTACATATCATTTTTAAAAAAAAATATTGAACACATAAATTGTTATTGACCGGCATTATTATAGGGTGACTTCTATATAATTTACTAGGCTATTTTTTAACATAGCGCTAAATTTGTCCCGAATTGAAAAATGTCCCGCATCGAAAAATGTCCTATATCGAAAAATGTCTCCTATCGAAAAAATAACAATTTGTGGCCTAAACCTATGTTTATAAGCCCAAGGATGGTTGAATATTTTACAATTGGCTCAATACTTTTGGAAACTTGTTGCGTGGAGGCTTTAGTCTTATCAATCCTCTGATGAGTTTTCATAAACTTTGACCCAAGGTTCATTAGTCAATCATCATTGATCATTCGTATTGGCTACTAACTTCTAACTACTAATTATTAAGTTTTATTTTTATGCTTCTTTTATTATTTTTGCTTTATTATATTCTCTATTTTATCTTATTCTTTTATTTTACCATTCATTATCCATATATCATCTTTATGTTTATGTCCATTTTCCTTTTTGTCCATTTGGACATAGGTTTATGCTTATGTACTTTTTATTTTGTCCATTTGGACCTTTTATTTGGTGCTTAAAATATTAATAATCAACTTGAACCATAAAAACTTAATATGGACTTGGACTTTGGTTACTATACCCTGATATTGGAGCATGACCTTGACTGTGATTATATTCTGTTTGTATTCTAGAAGTCCTTGAAGTAAAACTCCAAGGTATTGGGTTGTTTTTTTCTTTGTGTGTCAAGTGATTCTGTATAAAGTCTGAAATTCTGGTATGACAGAACCCAAATGTCATATACGATGTCGTGACATCTAGTCTGTTATAAATGCAACAATGGTAGGATAGGATGATCTTGAATTATGGTTCAACACCAGTATGCTAAACTATCATAATAATACTGGAACCATTTATGCATAGTGATAACTCAGTTATCACAACCAGATTTTAATCTGAGGTGATTCTATAAAAGCACAAGCTTTGGAAGTATTCCCTGATGTCATATTGAATGTCGTGACATATGATCAGACATTATAAAATAAACAAGGTAGGCAAAAATAAAACAGTGCAGAAAATAAAGAACACATCAGAATTGTTCACCCAGTTCGGTTCAATCAACCTACTTTGGGGGCATACCAAGCTAGGAATGAAGTCCACTATTAGCAGTATCAATTTAGAGCTAAACTCCCAGTTTACAACTCCTCACTTAATCACTACCCAATGACCCCTCTACCTAGGTTCTCCCTAGATATGGAATATCTCCATTCCACTCCCAATCACAGCAATGATGTCTAGCAGTCAACAACTCAGCCACTGCATCGACGGCCTAATCACCAAGAATTTAAATATACATAATGGAGTCGTTCCAAAAAAACACAATCTTCACTCATTGCTTCATAGCTTCTGAGTGAATACAATAAACCTCTTACCTACAGGCTTCGAGGCACAAATCAGTGACCTTCCCACAAACCGGGAGGTTCACCTACACGGCTAACCCTAATGGTTACATCTTTCTAAACGCCGGCTAGCTTAATAATCTAGGTTACAAAGTTTCCTGTTTATAACTTATTCCCAACTGGACTTCGGCTTACAATCACAACATTATTTGCTGTTACAAATCACAGAAAACTTTCTGCTAAAAACAAGGTCTTCAATCATAAGTTTCCTAATTTATATTCATAATTAGAATCTGCATAATTCTCCAATATTCTAACTTGATTCTCTTGACCTTTAAACCTGCGCCACATAGGATTGCATAATATTCCATAGAATATTCTGCATCTGTTGAGTACTTACTGAATCTTTATATTCCAGCTTAGCAGGCGCGTGACAACTAAATATAACAGTAACTGCTGTCAAATACTGATGTCACAGAGCATGTCGTGACATTCCATAGAACATCTTGCTGTTGTACCTGTTCTGTACAAACCACAGCAAACAGTATTCTTCACTTCAATTCTCTGCTTCTCACATATCAGGGTGCCAAAAAGGCAACCCATGATTTGTTCTATTACTGATGTACAATCAGCATAATCTTTAGTTTCCTAAAATAAAGACTGAGATAAATAAGGAAACATAATAGAAACAGAACAGAAAACGTAACAGCTACTGCTCTCAAACACTGATGTCATGACATCGGGCATGACATCCAACTAACACAACATGTATTAGCTTACACAACCAGAACCTGCATAACCTTTAACACTACACACCACATGTCATGACCTTAGTCAAGACAACATAATACACAAGAATGTTTTACCACAACATGCAGCCAATCAAAACATCTACAATCTCCCCCTTTGGCAAATTTTTGGCTAAAACATCTTGTCACCACATTAGGGAAACACAGCAGCAGAAAAACAACTAGCAAACTACCAGTTATGCAGAGTTGCTAAAGCACATCAAAACATCAAACCTGCTGAACAAGTTCCACAAGCTACACTATCACATAACATGAACAGAAACAACTTGTTCAATATGATCTGGGATGACAATATCTTCTCCCCCTATTTGGCCATAAATGTTGCCAAAGCAACGTACATCCCCCCTTAAAAGTTACTGTGTCATACCAGAATTTTCAGTTAATTAAGGTATAGAATGACAATGATAGAGTGAGAAAGTTTTTGAATTATCTAATTCAGAAAGCATACTAAAACTTGACACTATAGAGTAAGAAAGTTTCTGACATATTTAACAAAAAAACATATTTAACATTGACACAATATTGACTCAAATACAAGAAACTTAAAAACAATCTTGCAGTTGAAACACATAAACTTAAATCAGAGAATTCTGATCTTAAAGAAAATAATCTTAAACTCATAGAGGAATTCAAAATTCAAAAGATTTCTATGTCAGATAGTGTTTCAAGTTCTAAAGATATTATGAAAGAATATGACGTTGGCTTTCAAAAATTTCTGGCTAAAAGTATAAATAGAAGCAAGATAGCTTCTATGATTTATGGTGTAAGTAGAAATAATAGAACTGGAATTGGCTATGAGACACCCAAGGGAAAAGAACCATATCAACCTAAACCAGTTGATGAAATGAAAATCACATATAAACCCTTGCACACACAATTTAATTTTGAACACACTCATGACATCAAATATATATCCTATTCTGATAGTTCTCATGCTAGACCTAAGTTCAAACAGAACTTTAGGCACACTAACACCAAAGGACCCAAAAAGATATGGGTACCTAAGGAGAAAATAATTTAAGTTGCAGATGTCTTTAGTAGTGAAGTTAAAACACCAGTCATGGTACCTGGACTCTGGATGCTCGCTTCACATAACGGGAATAAAGTCTATTTTCCAAAGCTTGGAACTTAAGTCAGGCGGAGACGTTAGATTTGGAGGGAACCAAAAAGGAAAGATTATTGATTCAGGAACTATCAGTAACGGTAACTCTCCCTCTATAACTAATGTTTTACTGGTAGAAGGATTAGCTCATAACTTGTTGTCTATAAGTCAATTAAGTGACAACGACTATGAAATAATCTTTAATCAAGAGTCTTGTAAGGCTGTTAGTCAGAAGGACGGATTGTAAGAGAAGGAACAACATTTATAAAATTGATCTTTCTGAACTTAAAACTCAGAAAGTAACTTGTCTCATTTCTGTTAATGATGAGCAAGGGGTTTGGCACTAAAGATTGGAACATGTTAGCTTGAGGAGATTATCTCAACTCAACAAACTCAATTTGGTAAGAGGTCTCCCAAATCTGAAGTTCAACTCAGATGCTCTTTGTGAAGCATGTCAGAAGGGAAAGTTTTCAAAAACTTCTTTTAAATCTAAAAATGTTGTTTCCTCCTATAGACCATCAGAACTTCTGCATATTGATTTATTTGGTCCAGTTAAAACTGCATCAATCAGAGGCAAGAAGTACGGATTGGTTATTGTTAATGACTACAACAGATGACATGGGTAAAAATTTTAAAACACAAAGATGAGTCACATAATGTGTTCTTTGACTTCTGTAACCAAGTTCAAAATGAAAAAGAGCTTAAAATCATAAAGGTTAGAATTGATCATGGAGGAGAATTTGAGAACCATCTCTTTGAGAAGTTCTTCAAAGATAATGAAATCTCTCATAATTTCTTCTGTCCTAGAACTCCTCAACAATATGGAGTTGTAGAACGTAAGAGCAGAACATTACAAGAAATGGCTAGGACTATGATAATGAAACTAATATGGCTAAACATTTCTGGGCAGAAGCAATAAACACAGCATGCTATATTCAAAATAGAATCTCCATAAGACCCATTCTTGAAAAGACTCCATATGAACTGTGGAAAAATAGAAAACCCAACATTTCATATTTTCATCCATTTGGATGTACTTGCTATATTCTAAAGAACATCTGAACAAGTTTGATTATAAAGCACAAAAGTGTTTTCTGCTGGGATACTCTGAACGTTCGAAAGGCTATAGAATATATAATACAAAAACCTTGATTGTTGAAGAATCAATCAATATCAGATTTGATGATAAGCTTGGCCATCAAAAGCCAAAACAATTTGAAAATTGTGCAGATATGGAAGTACAGGTCACAAACTCTGAAGACCCAGAAGCTGAAAAATGCATCAGAAGTTCCTCCAATCACAATTATGGAGAACTTAAGAAATTCTGAAGAACCCTCTCTCAGAAGATTTTCAAGACTCACTACTCATCATCTAGAAGATGTCATTTTTGGAAACAAAGATGACCCCATCAGAACAAGATCATTTCTCAAGAACAATGAAAACTCACTATTTGGATTAGTTTCTATGATTGAGCCAACTTCAATTGATGAAGCTCTTCAAGATACAGATTTGGATTATTGCTATGCAAGAAGAACTAAATCAGTTTACAAGAAATGATGTAAGGGATCTAGTTCCAAGGCCTGAATGATTCAATATCATTGGAACAAAGTGGGTGTTCAGAAACAAACTAAATGAGCAAGGTGAAGTCATCAGAAATAAAGCACGACTGGTTGCACAAGGATATAGTCAACAGGAAGGTATTGACTATAATGAAACCTTTGCCCCAGTCGCCAAGTTAGAATCTATCAGACTATTAATTGCTTATGCTGCTCAATATAACATCACTTTATATCAAATGGATGTTAAAAGTGCATTTTTAAATAGTTATATTGAAGAAGAAGTTTATGTTCATCAACCCCCTAACTTTGAAGACTCAAAATATCCAAAAACATGTTTTTAAACTTAAAAAAATTTCGATTACTCAAAAGAGACTAATATAAAGGAAGATAATAATATAATTATCTATGAATGGTCAAAGCTAGAATAAATCAAAGAAGAGTGGTTTCAAAAGAAATAATAAAGAAATCATAGCAAAATATGATGACTCTAAACAATCCTTTTATGAATATTATGAGAAGAAAAATGTGGCTCTCACAACCAATGATTCACGTGATATTGAAGACAATGAATCATGATATTATGAAAACAAATATTAGGTATTTCCTAATCTATCTTGGGCTAAAATTATCTTATATTTGTTTGAGTTGTTAATAAAAAATTAAAGGATTTCCAATAAACAAAAGATTCTAAAAAAGATTCAAGATATTCCACTATAACATAACAACACACTTAAAAGGCGATGTGCAATTTTAAAGGATGAAAATAATTTTTTTTAAAATGAAGTTTTCAAACGTTATAAAATAAGTAAGTTTAATTATTAAAATAATAAAAATGATTTATAGGAATTCCTTCATAACATCACAAAGATAAGTTATTAGCTTATATGAAATCTAGAGTTAGCGGAAACAACAAAAGAGGCATTAGTTTTGAAAAATATGAGAAAGTTTTAAAAGTTCATGATCTATGTGCTCCATGTTCTTTTCACATTAAATGAGGTCAAAATAAAATCTAGGTTTTGTTGGATCTTTTAGTGTTAGCTCTAGGTATTTTTTTCTTTCCGTGTCTAACACTAAAAGATCAACAAAACCTAGAGTTAACACTAATTATAGTACTTGAAATGTTGGTGTTTGCGTCACATGATAAGAGAAAACATCATATTCCAAAGCTTAACATTCAATGGTTTTTGAAAAAATCAGAAAAGTAGAATTAATAGTTTTAGAACCATATCTATAAAACAAATACGCGAATTATTAAAACTCCATAAATTAAAATAACAAATTACATTATCGGTGTATTTGTTTGATGGATTAAATTTACAATTATTAAAATGTTATTCCTAGACATATTATTGTTCATAATATAATTCCCATCAAACGGTTTGGCAACCTATTTAGATTCCTAGAAATATTTTAAAAATTTATTTTATTTATAACTATAAAATTTTAAAAATAAATACAAAAGTGTTAAAATGATATATAAGTGGATAGTTATAGTTGGTTACTTTTTATTCTCACGGAAATGTAAAATTTCATTCCTTTGATATAGAAATGATTTGTTAAAACTTCAAACAAACATGAGAATATGAGATTCCTAACCTCACATTCCTGAAAATCTTATTTGAATCCATCAAACAAATTAGATTTGAATCTTATGGAGTGTTTAATTGCTTGTAATTTGATAGAAAACTAGACTTTTTTATTACTTCCATTTTTTCATATAATTCGTTAAATTTTTTTGGCACTAAATTTATTTAGATTAAAATTAACATCAAGTCATTAAAATATAATAATATAAATTTCGTAAATTTAGTATTTTCAATTAAAAAATATCAATATACTAAAAAATTAAGGTTCAAATTTACCGTCACATAATTTAAGACAAGTGAAGTATGAGATTCTTCTACAAATATTAGAAAACTAAATCAACTTGAGCATGTGTATATAGTACTCCCTCCGTCCCAAAATATAAGAGAAAAAAATGCATTTTTCTTGTCCCAAAATATAAGAGAAAAAAACCATATTTTATATTTTCAAGATAAAATTAAATGCAAATTGCATTTGGTTTACATTCTCTCTCATCTTTTCTATAATCAACAACCAATCAAATTTATTTTGACATCTTTTTAAACATTTTATTTCATTTAACCCACAAATTAAATGATAATGTTTATACTTTTCTTAATAAGTGTGTTTTTTGTTTTTTCTCTTATATTTTGGGACGGAGGGAGTATATTTTTTCTTCTAATTTAGTAAAAAAAATACACCCTAATGAATGTAATTGATGGTGATGGTGTTTCTAATTTTAATTTATGTGTATGTAGCTTATTTTTGCTTCTAATTTAGTCCAAAAATTCACTGTCATGAATGTAACTAATGGTGATGAATTTCTAACTTTAATAGAATTAATTAATGATTTAACACATATGTTTTAATTTGTATTTCTTTAAAAATTATCAACAAAAATCAATTAATGGTACACTTTAAAAAATTAAATTAAAAAAAAACAATATAGTAATATATTGAATATTATATTTTAAATAATATATGCTATCAATAATGAAATATATTGGTATAGTGAAAAAAAAAAATTTGCCTAAAAAATATTAACTTTTGGATAATTTATTTTTGTAAAAAATTGAAAGACCCTGCCATTTGAGACGAATCTAAAAACAACCCTGTAAAAATATTAACTTTAGATAATTTATTTCTATAATTTTTTATTAATTTTTAATTGATTTTTAATTTTCATTTTTATTTACGTGTACAACCAATGCTTGAAGAAATTGAAAGTTTTAAAAAACTAAATAATGGGGAGCTTACCACTTAACTAATTTGGTTTTTATGTTTATAAACGTTATTTAATTCCATAAAAGGTTAATTTATTTAATTCCATAAATTAAAATGTTATTTATATAATATATTATAATTAAATTGAAATAAAAAATTAAATAATTATCAAACAAACATTATTTTAATATTTATTATTTAAAAACTGAAAATAGTAAAATAATAATAAACTGAATATATAAATAAAATTTAGAATAATAATAAAATAATAATAAACTGAATATGTTTCTAAAATTATATTTCTAAAAGAATTCAATAATAATAAACTGAATTAATTTATAAATTTAAACTAAACTAATTAAAAATAATTAAATAAAACTAACTTAATTAAATTGAGTTAAAAAAAACACATTTTAACGTTATATTATATTTATAAAACCTAACTTAATTAATACATTTTAACGTTAAAAAACTAAACAAAATTGAACAAACTAAATTAATATTGTTATATTTATTTTTTAACGTTAAAAAACTGAACTAAATTAAAAAAACTAAATTATATTAATAAAATAAAGTAAATTAAATAAACAAACTTAAAAAAATTTATATTAATAAAATAAAATAAACTAAATTAAATAAAAAAAATTAAAAAAAACTAAAATATATTTATTTAATTAGTTTCAGTTTAATATATTTAATTTAGTTTTTTTTTTAGTAAGCAAGAGATACTATATTAATGAAAAAGGAGAACAAAGGGTTCTCCAAACCTTTACAAGCGGATACGGGAAGAAACCCGACCAAAAGGAAAATTACAAACCAACTACTACAACGAGAGGAAAAACAAAGGATCCGTTACAAACTCGTAATAGGAGAAATTGGGATGTGTAATTTTACTGCAAAACATCCACTTCCAATCTAAAGATTTAATATTCCAAACAATATCGTTAACACTCCACCTCTCCTTCCGAAAACGCACACCGTTTCTAAGGATCCAAAGAGTCCAAACACAAGCAAGCCAAATCATTCCCTCCTTCCCTTTTGTCACTTTCTTCAAACGGAAAAAGTTATACCACTCCAAAAAATTAGCTTTACAATCTTCCTCTTCCTTCTCCTTTTTTCCCACCCAAACGGCAACTTCCAACCACACTTTCTTGACCACCCCACAAGAAAAAAAGAAATGCCTTTTGTTCTCCACACAATTATCACAAAGAATACAATTTAAACTATCTGCGGGAATAGTCATGCCCCGTCTCACCAAGAGATCTAAAGTAGGAAGTCTATTTCGGAATAGTCTCCAACCAAACGCCTTCACTTTAAAAGGAACCTCCGATTTCCAAAGAATCCCAAACGCCTCATGATTTTTTTCAAAAGGCCCATGAGGAGTCTGAAGCCTCCTAATATAGTCGTAGCATGAGGCAACCGAAAAAGTCGAGCCCGCATCCGCCTTTCCCAACCACACCACGCCATCCCTACCTTCCTTCATTCCCCCAAATTCCTCCAACCGACTCTTAAGAGCGCCATACATGCTATCGGCCCCTTCATCCCCCAACACCCCTTCTTTCACACCTAAATCCCCCCACTTCCATAAACCCTCTTCCCAACCTCTCATGGCCGCAACCGAAACCTTTTTCAAACACGACTTATCAAAGATAACCGAAAAAACCTCTCTAAGGGGTCTCTCATCCAACCAAGAGGATTCCCAAAACGGAGTGGAAAAACCGTTAAGCACTTTAAATCTACACTTATCAACAATGGGATCATTAGAGGAAAAAGAATTAACTTTAAGTAAATCCTTCCACCAAAAGGAACAATTGTAGGAAACTTTACTCCCTCTTCCATCATCGCAAACAATGGGGGTTAAGTCACCGTACCTAGATTTCAAAACCTTGTACCATATATAAAGAATTACTTCCTTCTAGAATTCTCCATCTCCATTTGCAAAGGAGAGCAAAATTGAACAAGTTGATATTTTTCACTCCTAACCCTCCATCCTCAAAAGGCAAAGTAACATCGCTCCACTTTACCAAATGAATTTTCCTCTTTTCCTCCACTCCCCCCCCCCCAAATAAATTTGTTTTGGATACTAGTAAACTTCTTCACCACTCTAGACGAAACCTTGTAGAAAGACATGGTGAAGATAGCTAAGGAGCTAAGCACGGACTTTAAAAGAGTAATTCTTCCACCTAAATTCAAGAAGCATTTTGTCCAACCTTCCAATCTATTCTTCATTTTAGCCACGATAGGATTCCAAGTAGATTCCTTCCTCGGATCGCAACCAATCGGAATACCAAGAAAATGAAAGTTAGACTCTTCTAATTTGCAAGAAAGAAAGTGAGACGCGGCCTCCAAAAAATGAACATTAGTATTAATCCCAATCAATTTGCTTTTATGGAAATTAATGCCTAGCCCCGAAACAATTTCGAAGGCCCTAAGCACCGCTTTCAAAGCACGGACATGTTTCCAACTCCCTTCCCCCATGATCAATGTATCATCCGCAAATTGAAGAATGTCCACACTACAAGAATCACTTAGCGTAAAATTTTGAAGTTCTCCGATATGGATAGATTGCTTCACAAGACCCGTTAATCCTTCCGCCACTAACACAAAGAGGAAAGGAGAAAGAGGGTCTCCTTGCCTCAAACCCGTATGAACCGAGAACTCTTTTGTAGGGTGTCGCTACCGCGAAAATTAACAGAGTCGCCACTAACATATTTATCCTGAAAAGGAAGGGAATGCCAGCAAACCTCAAAACAAAACAACGGTCTCACGACCAGAGAAGAGGGTAAGGGAGTCGGTTACGCGAGGGGAAGGTATCAGCACCCCTCACGCCCATCGTACTCGATGGTATCCACGCATGTGTCTAAATCTATGGGTGTGTAAGCAAACTACGCTAATCTGGACTAAAATGAATGCAAAATGTAGGGAAAAGAAAGGATTGTGCTCGCACGGGCCCTACCCCGCTGCCTACGTATCTGTTTTGCAGAATCAGAGCTACCGTAGCTCGGCTAACTAATTTCTATTTGTTTTGTGTTTTTTAAGTGAACGAGTTACATTCACACTCCGCTGCTCGACCTTTGGAGACTTATGCCTGGGAATGGAGAGGAAATAACAAGTTCTTAAGAAAAGAAAATCAAAGAGTGTGGTTTGTGTTTTAAACAATGCATGAGGAAGACCTAAGCTAAGGGGGAAAGCTTGCTACCTAATGTTATCATACAAAGGGTACAAGTCTAAACTAAACTAAACAACCTACGGGGGAAAAGCGAATGCAAACAATATAGCACACAAACGAGCATCCACTCGTGAAACAAACAAACCAAAGGCACTGGCCAAGTGGTAGAAAGGCGGTCCCGCCATAGCCAAGGGGAGCAGCTCAACCCAAGTCAACCAAGCATCAGACCTCGCGAAAATGATCGGGCCATAGACAAGAAGGCGGACCCTTCTCAGCAACCAAGCCGTCACGGATCGTAAAGGAAAACGGTGCGTGCGTACACCGAGCATCAACGTCGAGCGACGCGAGCTATAAGAAAGGCGGGGGTCCGATTGCATGAACCCTTTACCTGACATACTCGATAACAAGATCTTTTGCACGTTCGGAAGCAAGCAACGTGAGGCGTGCGCATACCAAACAGACTCGATGAGACTAGGCGGGGGTTGATTACGAACCCTTGACCGCATGCCTTCCATGAGGACTTAACGGAGTGCCATATAGGACTTATTACACCGTGACTCCCTGCCGCAAAGCACAAATGTAAACACACCAACAAAGACAGAGCCTCTTTCGAGGGCTTGGCCAGATGCATGTCTAATTCCTACTTCTCATGTTAAGGGATGATGCGAGAAAGCGATAAAGTACAGAAAGAGGTAAAAGGGAATAGGGAACGATACCAAACGGATAGCAAATCCGCAATGAGCTAGCAAGCGTAAGCAAAGAAGAAACTTCACGTAATCTAACATCCAGCAAAACCAGGAGTCCAGCATGAGCGTCAAAGCGATGCGGTGTGAAAATAAATCACAACCGCTATGTGGTGCGTATAAAACACAAGCACACAAGCAACCTGCAAGAAATACACAAGCCAGAAGATACAGGAATATACATCTCAATGAATGAGAGATCGATTGGAAATACGTTCGTGTCCCACAAATAAAGTGGAACACGATGCAAATCAATCGTACCGGAAGCGAATTCGTGTCCCACAAATAAAGTGGAACACGAAGCAAGTCGAGTCACAATTGAAGGCTCCCTCGAAGTATCTCGCACATCTCAGCAAACAAATCATTAATAACAAGGAGGCATGCACCCGCCATAGAAAATAATAGAAATTAAATTCTAAGTAAATTCTAAAATAAAATCTAACAAGAGCAAATTGTATTTTATGACATTTTTATCTAAAACAAAAGAACAAAACTATGTACAAAACAATTAAAGTCTAACAAGCAAAAGATTACATGTTTTCGATTATTATTTTATATCATGTTAAGAAACTAACAAAATATTGTTTTTCAAGGCATTTCTATCATCTAAAAATCTAACAAAATAATTGTTTTCATGCATTTTTCTATACTAAAAAATAATGGATAACAAACTTGTTAAAAAGAACAAAATCTAATATGAATTAAGTGAAACAGGGGGGTTTATGTTGAGAATATGGTGTAAATAGAATACAGGGCGCAAGGCCCAGACAAATTGGTCCATCAGCATGTTTTTTATTCATTTTTGGCACAAATGAGAATGATGCATGGGCTCATGGAGGTGTAGGAAGCAGATTCGGTACATGGCCCAAGGTTGTTGTGAATTGATCCAACATTCAGTTAATCCAAGTTCTAAACCAATTAGATTTTAATGATTTTCCAGATTTTATTCCAATTAATCATCAATTAACAACTAATCTAATTTCAGAAGTTAAGGAAGCGTGAAAGAGGGATTAGGTTAGAGTCTTACTCGTGAAGCATCAGTTCTTCTTCCTCTCTCCGTTCATGCGACGGCGGCTCGAGTTATCCTCCGATCAGAGACGGCGCACATCTCCATCTCCGGCGAAGTCTCTCTCGATCTCTGCTCGTCTCAATCGATCCACTCTCCGATTAAGAACGCGGCGGTCCTCCTTCCCTCACGAATTGCAAGGGCGCTCGGAATCACAACACAAATCATCATCTCCGATTGGAGCTCCTTCGCCACTGTGACCAAAAAAATGGAGTTCTCTTCTCTCTCTCTGAATCAAATCAAGTCTCAGTCTCTCTCTTGCGATCGTCTCTTCTCCTCGTCAATCTTAATTTTCGATCGCAAATCATTCCAAAGTAAGTGATTCTATCTTTTCGATATCTTCCTTCAATCCGCTTGTGCCTCCCTTTACCTCTTCTGATCCTCGCGCTTTTCTTGTGGTTGTTCCGCCGAGATTTCACCGCGAAGATGATGTTGAAGTTGCTTACAGATTGAAGCTTGTTAAGGAGTAAATTGCAACCGTGAAGATCTTCAGAGAAAGGTAGTTGAAGATTGATGATCGAAAGATGAAGAATGTTGATTCAAGAGTTTGTTATAGGTTGAATCTTTTATGTTATCGATTTTCTGGTTTTCTTATTTACAGATTGAAGAAGGTTTGAAGGAAGATTGAAGAATCGTGTTGATGGTGAATGAAGATTGGAGAAGGTTCAAGATTCGGTTAGAGGTTGATGAAGATGAATTGAGACGATGAAGATGAAGAAGATTATGGATGATCGATGGTGGAGTTGGTTATGAAGATTCAAGAGAGGATTGAAGGATTATTGAAAAATGATGGAGAGAGATTGAAAGATGATGATGAATTGTGAAGCGAATCGATGCCGAGATGGTGAAGATTGAGTTGGATCTTGAAGAAAGTTTGTTACGTTTCGGTTCAGGTTTGTTACCGATTTTTCTTTGTTCTCTCTTCTTTTTTTTTTCGATTCCATTCTGTTATGCTCCCATTTTCTGTTGTTCGCTTTTTGGTATAATCGAATCCTTTCCTTATGCTGAGCTGTTACCGAACCGGTTCGGTTTGTTTGAATTATGCTAATGAAAATAACCGGTTTTCATTCTTGTGGTGCAGGGATCGGTTTTTTGCGTTTCTGCTGCACGAATTGTTGTTCTGTTTATTTACTATGTCAGTCATCTGCCAAAATGCTACACATTGATGTATCAACACTTTCGACTATTATTAAATTGCCTAACACATCCAACCTGAGTTTTTCACTCAACACGTCCAAATGTAGGAGAGAACTCATGAGCAGCTAATTTTTCATCTTTGTTTTTGTTGAATTTTTGGAAATAATGCAACCTTGGAATGTATCAATTGGAATGTAATTTTCATGGTGAAACTTTGTGATGAATGACGAATTGTTCTTGTTTTTGACTGAATCTAATGAAAACATGTAAAAAATGTTTGAATATTGAAGGGACTTTTGCAATATTGTTGTGATGATATTGTATGAATACATGAACATTTGAATCTCTTTTTGAACTTTCAAATTTTCTTGGCAAACATGAACATTTGTATGGTCTCGAATAATTTGCACTCGTGGCATCAAGTAATCACCAACAAATTCGAATCTTTTATTTAATTAAAACTTGCCTTCAATTCTCGAACCATAAATGACTTGAACTTCATAACCACAGCGCTTTGAGGACCTCTTTAATGGAGATAAGGATTGAGACATAGAAACACCTCCTAACATGAAATCCAGTCATTCTATGTAGACAAACTTGTAACTTGAAGAAGAAGTCCATGAACCAATCCTATTTCACATTTCAATGCACACAGAAGAATCGATTGAAATAAACTTGAACGAAGATGAGAAACTCTTTTATTATTTTCTTCAATTTTCAAATGGTGAAATAAACTCCATCCATAACTTATAGCACAAATAAAGAGGGCAAATTTTGGGGTGCAACAGCTGCCCCTATTCAAACTTCTTGAACCTGACGAGTGAGAAACGAAAGTTTCGAACTGTTGAGGTGGAAGGAGATTGAATACCAGAATGAACTCGAAAATTTGCGCTCTTGATCAATAGAAGATTCCATCTTGCAATAAGAAGGAATGTACCACCCCGGAGGCGAGGAGAAAAAAACTTCGATTGATCCGGATAATAAATATGCTCCACCTTGTGAAAAAGGAGGAACGGGCACCCACAGGCAGGGGAAAACACTTCAAATGACCTGGGCATCAAGAGAAGGAACATCTCGACTGATCTGAATATCAGACGTAGCAGATGTCTCCGAACATGCATCGGGATAGATGTCTTAGGTCGATCTGGGAATCGAAGGAGATACATCGGTTGATCTGAATATCAACGGGTAATAAGTATCTCTGATCTGGGAATCATGATCTGGGAATCTGGGCAGACATCTCTTCTGATGCAATTAAATCATCAGGTAGATATTCCTACTAATCTGGGAATTAGCGGCTAGCTCCTTCGTAAGACCACGGGGATCCGGAGGCGGTTCCTTCAACTGAACTGGAAATCAGGATAGGAACAATATCTCTTCCGAACTGTGTACGCCGGGGAAAGAATGCCTTTAAACTGATCTGGACATGATGCCAGAAAATAAGTAGGACAATCTTCATCTGAAAGACAAAGTCGATCAGGCAGACATCTCCATCTGATCTGATGATATCAGTGGCTTGCTCCTTCGTAAGATCTTGGGAGATCCGGAGGCGGTTCCTTCAACTAATCTGAAACTGGATATTAGGATAGGAACGGATGTTTCTTCCGAACTGTGTACGCCGGGTAAAGAAAACGTCCTCAACTGATGGTTAGGCATCAGGACTGGGCAAACGAGTTTCTTCTTCTGAACGAACTAAATCGTCAGGGAGTAGATATTTCCAACTGATCTGATGTATCAGAGGGCTTGCTCCTTCGGAAGATCTTGGGAGATCCGGAGGCGGTTCCTTCAACTGAAAGTCTGATTTATCAGGAATAGGAACAAATATCTTCCACCGATCTGGGGGCATCGGGAATAGGAATGTCTTTGAACTGATCTGAACGGCGCCAGAAAATAAGTAGAACAATCCTCTTCTGATTCAAAACATCAGGATAAGCGCCTGTAATGACTAGGCGAATATTGCTCTCTAGGGAGCATTTGAATCTGGATAACTTTCCTGTAGAAAGAGACATCAGATATGATATGATTTATGTATGATGCATGTATGAATGTGTATGGAACAACGTTTCCGAGAAGGAAGACGCTATACGCTTTTGAGAATGCAATGCAAATGATGCATGATTCGAACGTTGCTTGGGGAGACAACGGAGGAGCACTGAATTGCTGAAGAAGTCCTGGAGAGAGTATGGAACTCTGCGGGGAGGACAAGATGAGTGACTAGAAGTCACAAACTACGAGCTGACAGAGATGAATCGAAAATCTGCTGGAGACGATCAAATCTGGATTCGAGCTCTGCTTGGGGAATAAATCTTGCTTGAAGATAAGAACATCCCACTTAACTGCTTGGGGAAGACCCTGGCAACTTCATTGGAGAAGCAAATTCTCGACACCCTGGGGGTGTGGAGATAAGGGCAAGTCATGCAGACAACTCTGATGAGGAGTAACAAACTTGCTTGCGTAGAACGCATTCCGCTGGGGAAATCCTTGAAGGACACAGATTCTGCTGAGGATGCATGCGAATCTCTGCTGAGGAAAGACTCGGCGGGGAAGATGAATACTTCTGCTTAACGATCTGCTAAGGAGATTAGAAATCCACTGGGGATAAGGCATTCGGCATAAGAACCTCTTGTTAAGATCACTCCACTGGGGAATAAGATAACTCTCTTGGGGACAACAGGTCAATCTGTTGGGGAGAGAAACACTCTACTGGGGAAAATGAGGCATTCGGGCAAAGAACCTCATTAAGAGCTTGCTAGGGGAATCAGACACCATTCAATCATGATTCAACTGGGGGAGAAGACATTCCACCTGGGAATGAGACTTCTGAAGCACAGAGAATGCATTAAGATGTGCTTTACTGAGGATATGAGAATCTTGGAACAAAGAAAACCTCATCTAGATGCACTCAGCTGGGGAATGAGAATCTCTCACTTGGCTAGATCCGCCACTGCGCTGACATGATGCACTCAAAAGGATGTACCTGTGAGATAAACAGATGGAAATGCCCCAAGATATAGCATAACATCTTTACGGGGTTTCCTCACATGACAGAGAATAGTAATGCTCACCCACAATGGGCAAATGCAAGAGCAAAGAGATTGTCAGACATCTTGGCTTTGAAACTTTCCAAACAAGCAATGGATTCAATGAGTTGACAAGCAAGCAGTGATTAGAACACCAAACAAGCATCGGCCAGAGTATCCAACAGGCACTGATTTTCTGAGAGAGTGCCATCAGGAAGTGGGCTTAAGGGGTCAAGCAAGTATCGACTTCAAAGAGACCAAACAAGTATTGGCTTTCAAAGAATTCTGCAGATTCTCATTGATTGTGAGGATGCCAACAAGTATTGGACTTTCAATCTCAGATCAATGTTAAGGATGACGATCCTGACTTTCAACAGCCTTCGAGTTCATAAGTTGTTTAGCTAACACCTGAACTTTCAATTGAACACCTCCTGATGAGGAAAGAATGCCAATGCATAGTGTCTTGCCCCAGCCTGTAGGGACTTTGAAGAAATTGGTCTCGTAAGGACTTCTTGATATTCATGCAATCATAGCCAACTTGCCCCAGTATCATGAATGTTAGAACCATGCCTTGATTGATCAGTGTTGGAGGTAACTTCAACTGCACTTGGGTGAATGCCCCTGATTGCTTAGCACTTTGAGAGATTCTTCGAATCTTGACCTGATTGCCTCAGATTGATTGAAAACTTACTCGATAGAGTAATCAAATGCTTTTGTGCCCATGAGGGGATCAGACTTTGAAATATTCTTGCTTCAACTCAACGGAGCTCGGAAGACAACTTGTCCTTCGGGAGGAATAAACTTTTCATCTGAAGTTCATGATGGAAACTTTCTTGATGTTAAGCACTTGTTCATATGCAAAGAATGTTTATTATGAGAAATATAATTCTAATGCAAAGAGTATGTTTGTCTTGAAGTTTAAAGAAACTTTTTGAAAGGATGTCGTAACATCAAGTTTTTTTATGAAAGAAAGAAAAGATGGTGTGATACCAACTCAAGCGTTTAGCGGATCTCCTAGGAGTCAGCTTACCGTATTCTCGTGTATAGTCTGCTTTCAAATTAACCCATGCTTCAGTTAGGACTTTTAAGGGTTGTAACGTGGTCAGGTTCACGGTTTTTTAGAAAAAAAAGATTTTTAGGCTCAAATTATTTGGTGCCCACCCCCTTCGTGATGTTCTCCAGTCCTAAGTTCAGTTAACTCGGTGCGAGCATTCATCCTTCAAGAGGAACTTGAGATGGTTGAGGAGTCAATGAGGTCTTCTGGACACGGCAGTCACTTTACCTTTCGTTTCTGGTGTCTGATCACACGACTTTGTTCTTTTGATGAGGATTCTTATTTTGTAATCCTTGTTTTTCACTTTTGCTTTTCTTTTTATTTCCCTAACTTTTGCCTGGACAAATTCTTTTGAATTTGGATTTGGATGTCCAGCGGGATGCCCTAATTTTTGCCTAAGTCACATGTTTTCAAGTTGTTGACTTAGCGGGCTTTCTTTTTTTTTTCTTTTTGATTCATTCTTTCCTTTGAACAAGTCGTGTGATCCTGAATATCTGATTTGTTGGAAGTGCATAGTGACTGCCTGAGTCATTGATTGATGAAGAATTACCATTGTGGTATCATCATATTTTGACCTCTTGATGTGAGGGATAAACCACAACGGATTTGATGTTGGTCTCGACCTCCTGATGTGAGGGATAAATTTGATGTCTCGACCTCATGAGGTGAGGGATAAATGTTGCTTCCTCAATCTTTTGAAAGATAGCCATTATTGTATCCTTAGATGTGCACTCCTGATGAATTTTGAATGCTCAACCAGGTTAACTGAATACTACCCGCCCCTGGGTTAAATGTGAGGTTTTTTTTTGAAAAGAAACTCCTACTTCGAAGGCTCAAAGGGGTTATCGAGGGTCTATCTCCCTTATATCTCCAGTGTTTGGGAATTTGAAACAATGCCTGTACATCATCAACAGGGTTCTACTCAAAAGCATACCATTTGAGGTTCTTGGTATTATGCTCATCATTCTCCCTACGGAGTTATCATGCTATGTTAACAAGAGTTGAGTATCACAAAAAAGCATAGAAAAACAATATAAGAGCAAAAGCGAATGGATTTTTTCAAGACAAACATATCCAATGCATTATGATTATGGTTCAAAAACAAACAAGTTTTACATGCAAACAGTATTGAACAAAACAAGAAAGCTTAGACATGAACATGCATGATGAATTCAGAATTGCCAATGTTGAGGAGATCCTCTCTGTATGGACTTATTGTTTCAGAAGATCCGCTAAGTCAAAGGAGAACTTCAATTCTGGCTTTCAAGTGCGAATGTGATAGCCTTTGAATCAATCAGGTCTTGAACCTTTTCTTTGAATGGCTGACAGCCTTCAATCAGATAACCAAGTGCCCCTAGAGTGGAAAGCACACCCAACAACAACATATGTTCCTGTAGAACACTTTAGATTACTTCTTAGAAGAAGATTTTGGCGAGGCCATATGAAAGTTGTAAGTGCTCAGCTTTAGGGATTTGAGATGTGCCAGTGGTGCACAAACTCAAGATACAAGGCGTCTTGCTTATCCCTCGGTCGGGAGCCCCAAAAAAACAGCTACTAGAGTTTGTGAATGCTTTAGGGATTTGAGCCGCCAATGATGCAAACTCAAGAACACGGAGTCTTGCTTATCCCTCGGTCGGGAGCCCTAAATATAGCGACTGAAACAGAAAACACCATCATGAATGGAGGAAAATTGTATTACTATCAGCGAACAACAATAACCTCTAACGCTTGGTCATCAAAGTTGTTACTTGGAACACACAACAGTTGTTGGGAAGGAAGCCTCTGGTAGTACCAATTGCAAGTGATTCTCATGAGTTACTCCTCGAGGAAGAACAATCATTCTACTTGCGGAAGATGAAATGGGATCGACCAGTAGAAATCATTATGAATAAAATCAAACATCTCTGCATCGAGCAAGTCTTGGACTCTTTGTACCTCAACACCTTGTAAGGTTTGACATTATGATCAGGTGCCTCGAGAATGGAAAACACCGAGTATTGTCATCGAAATCAGGAGAGCTATCTGTGGTGAGAAACACCTAAAGCAACCAACTTAAATTCCAACAAGCAAGGAAGTAACTCGAATACAAGGCACTGGGAGTACATCAACTTGTTTCTCTTACTCTTTCCGTCTCGATTGACAAGCAAAGGATACTGACAAGGAAACTCCAAGAGAGGAGGTGACTCTGGATATGAAACAGAACCTTGAGAATGAGAGGTGCTTTTGCAGATCACTCTTAATTACTGTCTGGTAGAAGACTCTGGCAAAGTCACACGGAATTTGTAAGTGCTTTAGGGATTCGAGCAATGCAAATGGTGCAATGCTCAAGATAGACAATGTCTTGCTTATCCCTCATTCGGGAGCCCCAAGCAATTTCAAAGACTTGTAGATACTAACATCACGACCAGGTGCCTCAGAATAAAACTCACACCTAGCGTTATCATCATCAAGCAGAGAATTCGCAAACATCAATACAGTATGGAGCTTAATCAGTTGCAAATAAAGCAAGCATGGAAGCACATGAGCATAAGAAAACCCAAATGAGCTTTCCTCTTGGTCACCCCACAAAGTTGTTTCATGACTAATCTTTGAGCATATAACAGTAACAAGTCAAGTACGTGAGTCTGGTGAGAGTATCAAATCTGAATAAGAGATCCTCGACCCTGAACACCTGTTATGCATGAAATGTATGAGATGCATGATATGAATGCAATGCCATGTTCATTCGATTTCCAAGGAATCCTCATATTTTGAAATTTTTTTTAGCAAGCAAAGATGGAAGAGCTCGACACGAGGCTTAAAGATATGATTCCTTTGAAATGGAAGGAACATGTATGCTAGTTATTTTTTTGTACATCATTTTTTGGAAAGTAAATATGCAATGATGCAAAGTGGTGGGAACCACAATACTGGATATATCTGATGATGCCGAGAAATCACACGGCACAAGTTCAAAGGTTCGGCATAGTTTCGGACCACCACACAAACCACAAGTCACCAACGGAGCAAGTTACCATCGGAACCAGAACATATAATCACCAACACACTGGAATAGAACATAGATTACCACTTGAACAAGAACCATAGTACCCCACGAACAGGAACCAATAGTACACTCGAACGAGAACAGCGGTAACCCAGGAACGAGAGCAGCGGTAACCCACGAACGAGAACAGCGGTAACCCACGAACAAGAACAGCGGTAACCCTCGAACAAGAACCAAAGTCACCATCAATGTACCTGTTAAGCAATGATTGATTCCCGCCCCACTCACGGGTAAATCTAGGCCAAGGTAGGTCAAAAAAAGCCAACAGAGGATCGAATGTAGGCGCTATCATACGATATTGCCTCATTCCACCAAGCTCTGCCCGTGGATACGTGATCAGATCAATCAGGCATACGCCTTCTGTCCGTCACGGCCACTCTATTCCTAGTTCCTATGGTATCACTCATAGCCTGGGTATTGGGCCTTTTACCTCTTGAAACACCCACCCACAAATAGAAATCCAGACAGTCCAGAATATGATGCAGAAAAGTAAAAGCGCACATAGAATGCAATGCAAACAGATAAATATGCAAAGCGATAAAAACACCCAAAGATAAACACACAAGCGCTAGGATCGACTCGCTAGGTCCGGACCAGCAACAGGTCGAGACGTCCCCAGCAGAGTCGCCAGCTGTCGCTACCCCGCGAAAATTAACAGAGTCGCCACTAACATATTTATCCTGAAAAGGAAGGGAATGCCAGCAAACCTCAAAACAAAACAACGGTCTCACGACCAGAGAAGAGGGTAAGGGAGTCGGTTACGCGAGGGGAAGGTATCAGCACCCCTCACGCCCATCGTACTCGATGGTATCCACGCATGTGTCTAAATCTATGGGTGTGTAAGCAAACTACGCTAATCTGGACTAAAATGAATGCAAAATGTAGGGAAAAGAAAGGATTGTGCTCGCACGGGCCCTACCCCGCTGCCTACGTATCTGTTTTGCAGAATCAGAGCTACCGTAGCTCGGCTAACTAATTTCTATTTGTTTTGTGTTTTTTAAGTGAACGAGTTACATTCACACTCCGCTGCTCGACCTTTGGAGACTTATGCCTGGGAATGGAGAGGAAATAACAAGTTCTTAAGAAAAGAAAATCAAAGAGTGTGGTTTGTGTTTTAAACAATGCATGAGGAAGACCTAAGCTAAGGGGGAAAGCTTGCTACCTAATGTTATCATACAAAGGGTACAAGTCTAAACTAAACTAAACAACCTACGGGGGAAAAGCGAATGCAAACAATATAGCACACAAACGAGCATCCACTCGTGAAACAAACAAACCAAAGGCACTGGCCAAGTGGTAGAAAGGCGGTCCCGCCATAGCCAAGGGGAGCAGCTCAACCCAAGTCAACCAAGCATCAGACCTCGCGAAAATGATCGGGCCATAGACAAGAAGGCGGACCCTTCTCAGCAACCAAGCCGTCACGGATCGTAAAGGAAAACGGTGCGTGCGTACACCGAGCATCAACGTCGAGCGACGCGAGCTATAAGAAAGGCGGGGGTCCGATTGCATGAACCCTTTACCTGACATACTCGATAACAAGATCTTTTGCACGTTCGGAAGCAAGCAACGTGAGGCGTGCGCATACCAAACAGACTCGATGAGACTAGGCGGGGGTTGATTACGAACCCTTGACCGCATGCCTTCCATGAGGACTTAACGGAGTGCCATATAGGACTTATTACACCGTGACTCCCTGCCGCAAAGCACAAATGTAAACACACCAACAAAGACAGAGCCTCTTTCGAGGGCTTGGCCAGATGCATGTCTAATTCCTACTTCTCATGTTAAGGGATGATGCGAGAAAGCGATAAAGTACAGAAAGAGGTAAAAGGGAATAGGGAACGATACCAAACGGATAGCAAATCCGCAATGAGCTAGCAAGCGTAAGCAAAGAAGAAACTTCACGTAATCTAACATCCAGCAAAACCAGGAGTCCAGCATGAGCGTCAAAGCGATGCGGTGTGAAAATAAATCACAACCGCTATGTGGTGCGTATAAAACACAAGCACACAAGCAACCTGCAAGAAATACACAAGCCAGAAGATACAGGAATATACATCTCAATGAATGAGAGATCGATTGGAAATACGTTCGTGTCCCACAAATAAAGTGGAACACGATGCAAATCAATCGTACCGGAAGCGAATTCGTGTCCCACAAATAAAGTGGAACACGAAGCAAGTCGAGTCACAATTGAAGGCTCCCTCGAAGTATCTCGCACATCTCAGCAAACAAATCATTAATAACAAGGAGGCATGCACCCGCCATAGAAAATAATAGAAATTAAATTCTAAGTAAATTCTAAAATAAAATCTAACAAGAGCAAATTGTATTTTATGACATTTTTATCTAAAACAAAAGAACAAAACTATGTACAAAACAATTAAAGTCTAACAAGCAAAAGATTACATGTTTTCGATTATTATTTTATATCATGTTAAGAAACTAACAAAATATTGTTTTTCAAGGCATTTCTATCATCTAAAAATCTAACAAAATAATTGTTTTCATGCATTTTTCTATACTAAAAAATAATGGATAACAAACTTGTTAAAAAGAACAAAATCTAATATGAATTAAGTGAAACAGGGGGGTTTATGTTGAGAATATGGTGTAAATAGAATACAGGGCGCAAGGCCCAGACAAATTGGTCCATCAGCATGTTTTTTATTCATTTTTGGCACAAATGAGAATGATGCATGGGCTCATGGAGGTGTAGGAAGCAGATTCGGTACATGGCCCAAGGTTGTTGTGAATTGATCCAACATTCAGTTAATCCAAGTTCTAAACCAATTAGATTTTAATGATTTTCCAGATTTTATTCCAATTAATCATCAATTAACAACTAATCTAATTTCAGAAGTTAAGGAAGCGTGAAAGAGGGATTAGGTTAGAGTCTTACTCGTGAAGCATCAGTTCTTCTTCCTCTCTCCGTTCATGCGACGGCGGCTCGAGTTATCCTCCGATCAGAGACGGCGCACATCTCCATCTCCGGCGAAGTCTCTCTCGATCTCTGCTCGTCTCAATCGATCCACTCTCCGATTAAGAACGCGGCGGTCCTCCTTCCCTCACGAATTGCAAGGGCGCTCGGAATCACAACACAAATCATCATCTCCGATTGGAGCTCCTTCGCCACTGTGACCAAAAAAATGGAGTTCTCTTCTCTCTCTCTGAATCAAATCAAGTCTCAGTCTCTCTCTTGCGATCGTCTCTTCTCCTCGTCAATCTTAATTTTCGATCGCAAATCATTCCAAAGTAAGTGATTCTATCTTTTCGATATCTTCCTTCAATCCGCTTGTGCCTCCCTTTACCTCTTCTGATCCTCGCGCTTTTCTTGTGGTTGTTCCGCCGAGATTTCACCGCGAAGATGATGTTGAAGTTGCTTACAGATTGAAGCTTGTTAAGGAGTAAATTGCAACCGTGAAGATCTTCAGAGAAAGGTAGTTGAAGATTGATGATCGAAAGATGAAGAATGTTGATTCAAGAGTTTGTTATAGGTTGAATCTTTTATGTTATCGATTTTCTGGTTTTCTTATTTACAGATTGAAGAAGGTTTGAAGGAAGATTGAAGAATCGTGTTGATGGTGAATGAAGATTGGAGAAGGTTCAAGATTCGGTTAGAGGTTGATGAAGATGAATTGAGACGATGAAGATGAAGAAGATTATGGATGATCGATGGTGGAGTTGGTTATGAAGATTCAAGAGAGGATTGAAGGATTATTGAAAAATGATGGAGAGAGATTGAAAGATGATGATGAATTGTGAAGCGAATCGATGCCGAGATGGTGAAGATTGAGTTGGATCTTGAAGAAAGTTTGTTACGTTTCGGTTCAGGTTTGTTACCGATTTTTCTTTGTTCTCTCTTCTTTTTTTTTTCGATTCCATTCTGTTATGCTCCCATTTTCTGTTGTTCGCTTTTTGGTATAATCGAATCCTTTCCTTATGCTGAGCTGTTACCGAACCGGTTCGGTTTGTTTGAATTATGCTAATGAAAATAACCGGTTTTCATTCTTGTGGTGCAGGGATCGGTTTTTTGCGTTTCTGCTGCACGAATTGTTGTTCTGTTTATTTACTATGTCAGTCATCTGCCAAAATGCTACACATTGATGTATCAACACTTTCGACTATTATTAAATTGCCTAACACATCCAACCTGAGTTTTTCACTCAACACGTCCAAATGTAGGAGAGAACTCATGAGCAGCTAATTTTTCATCTTTGTTTTTGTTGAATTTTTGGAAATAATGCAACCTTGGAATGTATCAATTGGAATGTAATTTTCATGGTGAAACTTTGTGATGAATGACGAATTGTTCTTGTTTTTGACTGAATCTAATGAAAACATGTAAAAAATGTTTGAATATTGAAGGGACTTTTGCAATATTGTTGTGATGATATTGTATGAATACATGAACATTTGAATCTCTTTTTGAACTTTCAAATTTTCTTGGCAAACATGAACATTTGTATGGTCTCGAATAATTTGCACTCGTGGCATCAAGTAATCACCAACAAATTCGAATCTTTTATTTAATTAAAACTTGCCTTCAATTCTCGAACCATAAATGACTTGAACTTCATAACCATAGCGCTTTGAGGACCTCTTTAATGGAGATAAGGATTGAGACATAGAAACACCTCCTAACATGAAATCCAGTCATTCTATGTAGACAAACTTGTAACTTGAAGAAGAAGTCCATGAACCAATCCTATTTCACATTTCAATGCACACAGAAGAATCGATTGAAATAAACTTGAACGAAGATGAGAAACTCTTTTATTATTTTCTTCAATTTTCAAATGGTGAAATAAACTCCATCCATAACTTATAGCACAAATAAAGAGGGCAAATTTTGGGGTGCAACATAGGGCTTCCATTCACAAGCACCAACATCTTACTATTAAAAATCAACAATTCCATCCACCTCATCCATTTATCACCAAATCCCATCCTTTTTAGCATGTATCTTAAGAAACTCCAATTAACCTTGTCATAAGCCTTCTCAAAATTGACCTTGAAAAGAAGACAATTTTTCCCTCTTTTCTAGCAAAATCTACCACCTCATTCGCCACCAAAACCCCATCCAACAATTGTCTTCCGGGAACAAAAGCACTTTGAGAACTTGATATAATCGAATTTAGCACCCCCTTTAATCTACCCGCCAAAAGCTTAGCCGCCACCTTGTACATGCACCCCACTAAACAAATAGGTCTATAATCGTTCAAACTCAAGGGATTTTTGCATTTAGGGATAAGAGTAAGGAATGAAGAACTCACCGCCCTTGAAATGAAATTCCCTTCGAAGAAAGATTTGAAGAAATTAACGAAATCATCTTTGATAATATGCCAACACTTCTTTAAAAACAAGAAAGAATACCCATCCGGGCCCGGACTTTTGTCCCCCCCACAATTCCAAACCGCCTTTTTTATTTCATTTTCAAGGAAAGGTTTTTCAATCTCCGAAGCTTCACCTCCACTAATAGACCTAAATTGAATTCCGTCAAAAGTCGGTCTCACCCTATCATCTTCGAAAAAATTTTCATTAAAGTGATTGAACACCGCTTCCCTCACTTCCTCCACCTTCTCTACCATCTTCCCCTCGTGATTTAAAGGACCTAAGTGATTCAACCTTCTTCTTTGTTTCATAATTTTGTGGAAAAAACCACTATTGTTGTCTCCTTCTTTAAGCCAATTCACTCTAGATTTTTGAAGAAACATACTTTCCTTTAACCTTAAGTTCTTCCAAAATCTACCACATGCTTACCATCTCAAGCACATATTCACATCAAAGTTAGCATAATCATCCTCCGTTAACTTCTCATCGGCTAAGTTCATCTCACGGACCCCATCCTCCATCTCCAAATCTATCCTCCCAAACACCTCCTTATTCCACCATTTAAGTTTGTCTTTTAAGAGCCGAAGCTTCTCTTTTAAAACAAAATCACCTCTTCCCTCTAACTTCATACTCGTCCACTCTCCCTCCACGAACGGAATGAAGGACTCAAAAGCGAACCACTCATTATTGAATCTAAAAGGTTTAGGCCCCCAATTCACCTTGTTCGACTTCACCTAAATAGGACAATGATCCGAAACATCCCGATCTCCAATGAATTATCCAATCACCTCCCATCTACTCACAACCTACTAGATAAAAGGAACCGGTCAATTCTACTTTTTGACTTTCCATCTCCACTAAACCAAGAAATTTTTTTCCCTTTACAAGGTATGTCCACCAAAAGAGTCTTATCTATGAATTCCGCAAAAGAATTCATCTCTCTTTGATTCTCCGAAACCGCCCTCCATTTTTAATAGCGTTAAAATCACCTCCTAAAATCCATTCCCCATCTTTGAATTTCTCCATCAATCCTAGAAGATCCTTCCACAACGCTTTCTTTTTTCTATGCTCACAAGGAGAATAAACATTAACCACATAGTAGAAATGATTGTTCCACGACACTTTGATTCCCACAAAACCGTCCCCTTTAAAACTATTCTCGACATCAACAACGTCCTTTTTCCACATGGTAAGAATTCCCCCCGAACGCCCAAAATAAATGGAAAAGGAATACCCCGCTTCCGTATCTCTCCAAAAACTTTTAGCCGTAACATCGTCCATACACACAACTTTTGTTTCTTGAATTAAAAAAATATCTGCATTACCCCTCTTAATCAAAGACGAAATTCTCCTTCTCTTGAGAACATTCATCCCCCCTCTAATGTTCAAGGAGCCTATGATCATTAGGAACCGTTGTTTGACTCCCTCCTTACCTTCCCTTCTTTGTCCTTCTCTCTTTCTAGATCCTCAATTCTACTAAGAAGTTTGCTTCGCCCCTCCTCCTCCACCACACCAAACGCCACTATCGCCAACCACAACTTATCGGGATCATCATTTTTTAAGAACTCCCATTGTCTAAAATTACTTCTTCTTATATTGGAATCCTCCCCTTGAGTGCCATAGAACAATGATACCGAACCACTGTTTTGTCCCCCACCTTCTTTATAGATAAACTTATCTAATGAGCCCTTCTTGTTACCCTCATCCAACTTCTCAAAATTGTTCCTTCCTCTTGTTCTTTTAAAATCCTTCCCGGACCTTCTTTTGTTCACCCACCCCTTACCTAAACCTCCCACACCATTCAAACATTTCATTCTAATTTTCTTCCTCCCACACTTGCAATTCTCCTCTAAAGAACCAGTCACCTTCTTATTTCCACTTCCCTCCAACGGAACACCAAGTCCTTGTAAATCCTGCACCCTCCTGAGACGACATAACTCCCCGTCAAAATTCCCAAACACGGTCTCGCTAACTCCATCTCCACCTCCCACGGCACACTGAGTTTCAGCAACCAACCCAATACTGCCCGCCAGCCCCTCAGAACCCACCATATCGTTTTTCCTCCCCACACCAAAACCAGAAGATGCAACATTTTTATCCTCCGACCCCACGAAAACTTCCGCCACATCCTTCCTTCTATCGCCATGTCTGCCATACACAGAACCGCTGCCCTCACTTCCCACCTCCCTCGAACCAACAGAATCATTAGACGGAACAGAATGAACCGGCGAAACAGGTCATAAAATAGGACCGTTCCTACAGTCACTAATAGAAGGAGAACAGTGTCTAATACTTTTCACAGAAGAATCAGATTTATAAACTATGTCGAGGTCGCAGCTATTGTTATCGGATTCAGAAGAATCAATCTCAGAAGAAGAGAGATATTTAGGTTTACTTGGAGAAAGCCTGAATTGACCCATAGTATCCTCCCTTATAGATAGCTTGAAAGGACGGCCATCGACTAAAACGTGAATAGAATCCCAGAATTTGAAATGAATAGGAACTTTTAGCAGGATTCTGGCGACATCGAGAACCTTGCCTTCCGCCGTCTTCTCATCAATGCAAGAGAACGATCCCCAAAATTCTGCCAAAGATACAAAGAACTCCGGTTGCCACGCTATTGCAGGGATGCCGTAAACCCTCACCCACGCGTCTCTGTGTTCGTCAATGGAGTCTGCCTCCCACTTCTTTACCTCACTAAACCAAGGACTCCACCAGCAATCATTCGACCCGAGAAAATCCCCAATGTAACCTTCTTCCAGTTCTTCCATCAGGCAGATATTCCCACCAAGCGGAGATACCTTGACTGCGAAAATTCCTTCCATCAACAAAGTGAACCTGGATATTATATGCCGCACCTGGTAATATAGTTCTACCAACATACGCCTTCTGGAATCTCAGTTTCTACACTTCAGAGGTTGTGAAAGAAAAAGCCACCTTGGGATCTTTGTTCTCCCCAATTTCCACCGTAGAACCCGCCACGATGTCAGCATAAGATCGATTGACTCTTCGCACCCCCAAATTGGAAAACCTGCCCTCGTTCTTCCTCTCCGCAAGACCTCCATTACCGACCTCGACCCCCTTCTGTGAAAAACTCGCCTTTCCTCCAACCTTTCTCGCTCTCCTCACGAATCTGGGAAGATTCACGTGGATCTTCTTCCCTAAAATCGAAATATTATCGAGTTGAACCGCTAGCAGCCTACCGTCATCCACCTATGCAAATCTTGCAAACCCAAACCTTTTTCCTATGTCGTTCCTCTTAGGCGAAATAGAAACCTCCACCACCGAACCTTCACACCCGAAGAGTTGAAACAAATCCCTAGCTGAATAGGTATCCGGAAACTCTGAAACATAGAATGATGTCAACGGCGCTATCTTCCCCTCCCTTCGCACCTGATTCCCCCCTCCCCATTGAAATGTGTCCCAAATCAGAAGCGAACCACCTCCTCCCTTTCGATACGAAACCCTCTTCCACCCACCTTCACTTTGGACGAAATCAGCTGCTACCATGAACCAGAGATGAAGACCCTAACTCTCTTCTAGAGAGAAGTTAGAGCGACATATTTTAGAGAGAGAAAAAAAAAGCTATATTTAATTTAGTTAATTCAGTTTAATATATTTAGTTTTAGTTTAATATATTTAATTTCAGTTTTAAACATTTTAGTTTATATTAATTTCAGTTTAATATATTTAATTTATATTAATTTCAATTTATTTTATTATAGTTTATATTTAATTTGAGTTAAATATAAATGAAAACTTTTAAATAAACCAAAAGGCTATGTTAGGATACATAAAAAAAAAGGAGCCGAATGGAGCGGAGTGAGATGGAACGGAGCAGAATGAAATAAATATGTCTTTCAATTGTTTGGATACGTCATGATGGAATAGAGTAGTTTTGTCATTCTGCCCAAATCGGAGATACAAAAAATGATAGAAAGTTATAAAATAGGATGGAATGCATTCCATCCGATACCACTCCATTTCATTTTTTTTAATCAATCCAAACGATAGAACATAATTTTATTACATTTCATTCTGCTCCATTCCATCATATTCTATCAATCCAAACATACCCTTAGGAAAAGAAAACTTATTTTTCCTTTTTAACATGCTTGGTGGACGACAATAGAACATTCTCGAGCTCCTCTACGGTATCAACCTTATAGCATTTCGGCTGAGTTAGGCCTAGGCTGTCGATAGTAAGATCATAATCAACAGAAGTAGAGACAAGTCCCTACATTGACATTTTAAATAGATTTCTATTAGGAAAAATAATAAAAAAAACTTAAATGAAAATTTGCCAAAATAGATTAATAGAATTAAAGAATAAGTCGGACGATCCTCTTGTGACAACGGCTCAAACACTTGAAGTTTCGATGTGTGTTGTATTGATAAATAAGGAAAAGTTATTTCTAAAATACATCTCTGATATAGATAAATTTGATATTTAATAATACAACAAAAATTAAATCGATAACAAATTACCTCTTGAGACTTAAAATTGCCCCTTATCTTCTTAAGTCCATCTTCATTATCCCTGAAGCCAACAACAAATAACCTGCCATACTTTGGTTGAAAGACAACCCAGATTGTCAACTCTTTTTTTAATAATCCATCGAGGTCAAAAGGAAATTCAAGTGGGTGATCTTCACCGACCTGAATTTATAAGAATTATCTTTTTTTAATCCATATTTTGTATATGAAACAATATATGCATCTGTGTTGAAAAGAACATAAAAGAATCTGAAACAATGACATTGGTATGAGAATCTAAAAAAATATCCTTTTTACATTGTTTACCTGATAAAGAAGAGAAAAGATTATGAATAAGTTTAACACAAAAATATCCTCTTTCTCTGTTATTTTCTCTAAGACTCTCTTCTTCCGCTACAACTATGCTTATTCTCAATTGATTCTCAGAATATGTTTTCTGAGTTTCTAACCTAAGTGGTTTACTGCATCACTATTTCAACTTGGGACTAATCAATTCTCACACACACAGCTCACTCATCCCAATTAATTTAATTAACACACACCCCTTTCTAGCTCTTAACTCTCAATTTTCGGTCTAATCTTAATTACTCGGAATATTTCCAAAATGCTAAATAGTAACTTATTAATATTTCTAATACTAAAAATATTAAATTTCTTGACTAACTATCGCTCCGCTATCCCGAACTAATATCGACTAAATTGTCCCAAAACGCGAAAATATCAATAATTATCACAAATGACTAAATTAAGCAAATAATTGTTTTTCCGGGCGTTACAATGGGTTTTTTGGGAGGACTTTGGGGAGTTGGGTGTAGATAAAGATGTGGTGGAATGGGATCTTAATCGGGAAGAAGGGTTTTTGGTATCTTGTTATGGGGGTATGCGAGCAGGCGTATTTTTTGGGCCTTTTTGTTGATTTCATGAGGCGAAGGGGTTGGTTTGGAAACCGGAGGTGCCGTTCAAAATTAAGGCTTTTAAGTGGAGGCTCCTTGCTAATAGGCTTCCAACAAAAAATCTTTTGGTGCATAGAGGTATTCCTATCCTTTTTGATCATTTAAAGTGCTCTTTTTGTAGTATTGATCTAGAAAATCGAGATCATACTTTTTTTGTTTGTTCTTTCGTAAAGAATATTTGGAGGGAGATAGCGTTATGGATAAGTAAATCGGGGATAGAGGAGGAAGAGTGCTTGTCAAGTTTTATGGATTGACACTCATTTTGTAAATCTAAAAAGGTAGATGTAAAGAAGTTAGATGTGATTTGGTTAGCCACAACTTGGTCCATTTGGTTGGTTAGGAATGATGCTTGTTTTCGTGAGGTGGATTGGAATTTTGATTATTTGGTTTGGAACATCAAAATTTTGGTGTATAGGTGGTCCTTTTGTGGAGAGATTACTCGTTTCAATTATCCTTATTACGATTTTGTCAAAGAGCCATTGCGTTTCTTATCGTAATGATAATTGGTTTGTGATTTCTTTTGTCGGGCTTTTGCTTTGTCCTCTTGTAAACAGGTTGGAGAACCTTTAATTTTCCTTTATATGTGCTTAAAAAAAAAAGAAGGTTTTTACCATATAGTAGTATAATATAGAGGTTTGACTTTTGAATTAAATTCATTATTTCATTAATTTTTTTCATGCAAATATTGAATACAATATTTCAATAATTCTCTATTTCTGTATTCATCATTATGTCAATTCTATTTTTATTACAACGACTCACTGCCTTTAAGAAAAAAACATTAAAGCATTCAAATATAAAAATTAGTAATAAATTTAATGCGATAAAATACTATAACAGGCCCTCATAATCTTGGCTATATATACTTCGCTCATTCAAATATATCATCATCACTTTATACATTTGAGGCAAAGCTAAGCATATAATTTACTGGTAAGTTTTCAATTATCTCTGTTTTTAAATTTTTTGTATTAAAACAATATGTAACGTTAGGAATTTTCGTCAAACACTATATGATTGAGAATATTAATTTCTTTTCTCATTTTTATTTTTTGTAATAACACAATTGTTGGTAATGTTTATTGAGATTTGATAAAACTAAAAGAGATAGTGATTGAATCCGTCAATAACGTTTTATGATCTATATTGCAAAACACATATTGAGTTTCAATATTTTGTTTCAGTATTTGTTGGGTAAAAGAGAATATATCAATTCATAATATAAATTTTATATAATATTTTACAAACCTTATTTATTAAATAATTGATCATTAACGTATCCGCATTGCATAATATTGTAATGTTTAGTTCATAATTTTTTTTAAATAAGTGATGGAATTAAAGGAAGCAAAAGGGATGCTCCGCCCCAATACAAGAAGGAAAGCTTCTACCTCTCACAACAAAGAAGAGGGAGAATATTCCAATAATAAAAACTACAAAGATTTACTCTCTTATGAGAGACACATAACCACCTCCATGAGTATAGAATAATCTCCGACATGCATTCGGTAAAGCTAAAATCTTCCTCTTTAAAGATCACCGCATTACGCTTTAACCAAATAATCCAAACCGTAGCAAGTCAAACAGTACCCACAATCATACGCTTATCTAAGCAAGGAATCTTCCCGAAATTATTAAGGCTAATTATTGTATTGTAATTTTTTCAATGTTTGAAACAATATTTTGTTTCAGTATGGGTAAAAGAAAATATATCAATTCATAATATAAATTTTATATAATATTTTACAAACCTTATTTATTAAATAATTGATCATGTAACGTATCTGCATTGCATAATATTGTATCGTTTAGTTCATTATTAAGGCTAATTATTCTATAGTAATTTTTTCAATGTTTGAACCAATTTTTAGTTGATATTTTAGAATTATTTGATTGTTTTATATTATTTATTAATACGTTTTCATTTTGTTATATCTTATTTTATTTATAGGTGCCAATTTTCACATTTTTGAATATAAAAAAGTTATAATGGAGTCAATCAAGAGTTGTGAAAATATGACCGAGAAAAGTTTTGAGCAACCAATTAGGGTTAGTTCAACATAAACAATATTACAACCTCTACCACAAAAGAGGTATCAAATTTGAAGACAATTTTATTCAAAAAAGACCAAAGCTCAACCATTTGAAGAAACAACAAACATTGGATGGTAAAATTCATGAAAGTGACCCTTGGTTAGAATCTATAGATTCAAGTTCTTCAAAAAGTACAGGTTTATTTGTGTTTGACAACTTGACATGAGGGGCATTTTGTCTCTGAGACAAGCATTTAGACTTTTCAATCTTCATAATCTTGCTAAGGTGCGTGATATAATATATTTTAATATTTTACATGATTTATGATAATTCTTTTTTTTTCATAATTATAATAATCTTACATTAGACTACTTTATTTTTTATTGGTTATTTATTTTCTTGATTTTTTATATTATGAAAATAAAATTCATTTACACTTTTTTTATAAATTTAAAAGTTATATGTTTATAATAACCAAGTAAAACGGTACGAAATATTTATATTTTATAAGAAAAAATATTAAAAATGCTAATCAATTACTGATGCAATTTTCTTAGCAGAGAAATTAATTACGATTATGTTATATTATTTTTATATCCTTTCATTAATGTTTGTAAATCAAATCTAGTGTTCCATATTTTAATTTAATTTTTTTTATTGTTGAGTATTAATTAAAAATTTTAAATCAAAGTTGAGTTAACTTATGGATTTAACACTTAAATATTGTTTCTATTACATTTTAGTTCTAATAATGTGACCCATTAATTTTACAGGAAGAGACTAATAACAAAAAGGCCAATGCCTGGCTTGTAAGGGATAGCAAGGTTATCATCTTTATGACTTAATTTGATCTTGGTTATGAGTTTGACACTAATTTGCACTATTGTTGCACTAATGTTTTTCATGAACACAAAATAGGAAATACTTGAACTTCCTTTTATTTGTTCTGTGTTGGGATTTATGAGACAATGAATATAAAAAGAATTTAGTCAATTAATTTTTATTGTATTGCAGGTTGTTGAAAATTGCATTGGTAATGAACTTGTTTTTTTTTTTTTTTTATGGGACTCACAACATCAAAATATCTAATCAATAAGCTTCAGACACTTGCTAAAGTGGGAATAGATAAGGTTGTAAAATTTTATTTATTTAATTTAATTTTTATTTTTATTTAATTAAAATTTTTAAGAGAGATTGAGTATGAATTTCATCAATAAAAACAAGAGAGAAATATGTAAGTGAGTTTATTTTATATACAGGTGGTTATATAAAACTATTTGCACATTTTTTTACTATTATATGTTATTTCTGATCTTTGGAGATATATTTTTGTTTCAATTATAAAGTGAAATTTTAAGATTATTTTATATTACTCCAGGTCCATTTTATGAAAGGTCAAGTCGCTAGAGCTATTTCTTCTTCCCCATGGTAGTTATTAACAAATTTCTTTTTATATATAATGTTATTAAACTCTGATGATATATCATACTTATAACTGAATTATAAAAATATTATTTTTTTAGTTTGGTATGCAACGACATTAGTAATGGATAAGAAGCTATTAGCATAATTGTTGTTAGAACAAGAATTGTTCTGATCAATATTCTTAGTTTTGATGATAACAATGTATATGAATTTTGCTTAAGACAATGTAGTACTCTAATCCTATGCAATTTCCATTTCAGGAAATATATAAAGAGTATGCACAAAATCAGCGCAAGAAGCACTGACTCAGAAGGTTCAGTATGCAACATCAGAACATGCTCTCGCAAGACATCAGAAGATGGTCAAACAGAATCAGAACATGGTCTATTGAAGCATCAATAGAACTTGAGATCAGAAGCAGAAGCACTGAAGTTCTTATGGTATCACGTTAGAAGCACTTCAAAGTCAGATGACAAGAAGATGCTCTGCACCAAGCTGTTTGACTCTGATTAATTCAAACGTTGTATCTACAAACATCAGATCAGAAGCAAGTACAAGATGGCAGGCTACGCTGACTGACAAAAGGAGCGTTAAAAGCTATTAAAGGCAAAATTAGTAAAAGCAGGAAAAGCAAGGCTCGAGGTAGTTGACAAAAGAGTGAAATATTAAATGCAATGTTGTACGGATCACGCAACGCATTAAATGCTCCCAACGGTCATCTTCTCAAAACGCCTATATATAGTGAAGTTCTGATCAGAAGCATGGTTACAACACTTAACGCAAACAACTTTGCACAAACTTGCTGAAACGCTGTTGAATCAAACTTCATCTTCAACCTCACTTCATTGTAATATCTTAGTGAGATTTTAAGCTTAGAACTTAAGAGAAATATCACAGTTGTGATTATAGCTTTATAAGAAGCATTGTAATACTCTTGTAAGAATTTGTTTACATTCATTTGTAAAAGGTTCCTAGAGTGATCAAGGTGTGATCAGAATACTCTAAAAGACTTAGAAGGTATCTAAGTGGAAATCCATTGTAATCAAGGTTGATTAGTGGATTAAATCCTCGGGTGAGGTAAATCACTCTAAGGGGGTGGACTGGAGTAGTTTCTTTAACAACGAACCAGGATAAAAATCATTGTGCAATTGTTTTTATCTTAAGAGTTTTTAAAGTAACACTTATTCAACCCCCCCCCTTCTAAGTGTTTTTCTATCCTTCAATTGCAACCAATGAATTTGATGATCCTCCCACTGCATCTACTGGTAAGTTCATTCACACTGCTATGTTGAAGAACATGTGTAGTGATGTTTCATTTTCTTTTTCTAATATATAGTCACATTTTTAAAAGTGAAATATTGTGCTATCACTCCCTTTTTTTTAATATAAAAAGTATATGACATTGATGATGTTTTTATAATTTTAGGTTTTACCTATATTATGTCAAATTAAGTTTCAAAACATGTCAAGATTCCATCAAGGACTCATGGATGTCATTGTCAAGGAAGTTGTAGAAATATTAAAATATGTTCATGCACTAATTTTTTTAATGGCTCTATGTTTCCTTACACAAACGATAATAGGTAACATTTTTTGTTTCATTTTCTTTCTTTCTTATATATGATACTAGAAGTGTTTGATATTTAATATTCTTAAAATTAATAACTAACTTTTAATTATTTAATGTTTTTAGATTAACAGAGCCTCGATACATCATAGTGGAATGTGGGCTGCAGTGTGGATGCGGGCCTAACTGTGGAAATAAAATTTCCCAAAAGGGTTTGATTTATAGACTTGAGGTCATTTAACATTTTAAACAAACTTATAAATTTTATTATCATTGTTGTCTATAAATATGTTAATGAACTAAAATACTAAGCTTTTATATAGGTTTATCGTACAGTCAAAAAAGGATGGGCTATTAGAACATGGGACTTTATACTTTCTGGTGCACCAGTAATAGAATATATTGGTGTACTAAGTAGAGACGATAAATTAGATAATTCAATTATCAATGACTACATATTTGATATTGATTGCTTGCACACAATCAATGGATTGGATGGAAGAAATGTAAGAATACAAAAATTTATAATACCACTATGATTTAATTAGATTTGCTCTCCACCCGATATTTTATCTATCTAGTTTATTAATTAAAAAAAATATGTACTCCTTATCATTCGGTAGTTTTTATTTTATTATAAATACTATATGAAATTAAACAAGATTAATATTAATATTTTTTTATTATTAATATTTTTCAGAAAAGGATGGGTGATGTAATACCGCCAAAAAACAAATCATATCAAAATAAAGTCAACAAAATAGAAAAAGATCCCGAATTTTGTATTGGTGCACGTTCTTTCGGAAATGTTTCAAGGTTTATCAACCACAGTTGTGAGCCAAACCTCTTTGTAAAATGTGTTCTCAATAATCACCTTGATGTTAGACTAGCTCGTCTGATGTTGTTTGCAGCACATGACATACCTCTCTATCATGTAATTATTTTTATAATTTTTTTTATGATGTGTTAACTTTTTTTATAGCGATGGACATAAAAAGAAATTTATGTATTTATGATCGTAATGAAAATAAATCTTTTAGCATTTTCTATTCTAACCAGAAATGGCCGTAGTTTTTAAATTCAAGAATCACTTATGTTTTACAAAAAAATTTAGTAAATTTTACACAAATTTTAAAAAATAAAATACAATAAAAAATATGCCACAAAGTTGGTGAATCATAAGAAATTTATATTATCATTGTTTATGTTATCTTTTATATTTCTATAATAAATCCCATTTAAATCTTTAATTATATTAAAATTTGTATTTTGGACATGTGCCTCTTATATTCTCGACAACTTGTTTCGTATGAAAATTTAATAAGAAAATGTTAATTTTTTTTATTTAACAAGAACTGAATTATGACTATGGATATAGACTTGATAGTGTGGTTGATTCAAATGGAAAAATCAAACAGCTGCAATGTCATTGTGGTGCAAAGAAATGTCGTAAGCGTTTGTACTAGTATGGTAAAAATCATACAAATTTCATCAAATTAATATGTATTAGACATTTAAGGGATTATCTATAGAGAAATATATTGCAAAATTGTAATCAATATGACAATAAAATGTAATTTTGTGTTCTACAATTTTTCTTAAAGAGATATAATGATCGACAATATTGCCTCTGATAATCACTAAAATATATTGAGAATCAATGCAACAATACAAAAAGAAAACACTTTATCAATGCTAATCTCCCCAAAAAAATATCTTTGTGTTTACAATAGAGTTAATGAAAAGAATCTTGCATATTTAGTTATTGCATATAAAAATAAAACCATATTTTAAAACAATTAAAAGGCACCAAACAACACCCCACTAAAATAAATATTTATTTTTTTCTTTTCTCCAAACCAAAAAAAAAAGGGACAATTTGTAATTTTTAAAAATAAAAGATTTGTAGTGTAAAAACAACAAATTTAATGTATTTAATTTTATTATAGCAAATAACATATTTAATTGTTAAAATATATTATTTATTATGAACTACTATAATATGAACATTTTTCAAAATAGAAAACAAGAAGAATAAAAACGTCAATAAATTCTACTTAGTTAAAGTATTTCCTATAACGTCACAAAATTACGGGTACCAAATCATTCCGAATGCGCCTAATAAATTCTACTTAGTTAAAGTATTTCCGGTCGATTATTATTCAACTTACTATTTCGAGTATTCTATTGTTAAAGCGGTAAAGCAGCAAGCAAAAAGTAATAGGTTTATTATTACCGGGTGATATAGGTTATATCGTATCGTAGTCCACAGAGATTGGTAGAGAAAAACTGTCGCTCGACTATCTCGCGTTCTAAGTTTCATGATTGGGTGCGGAAGGTAAATGCGGAAAAGGTAAATAAAGCAAATAAACAATCTTAATAGTCTAAGAGAAATAGTTATGGAATTGCATTTCGTTCTACCAGTCAAATACTTAAATTTGAAGATCTTATCACTTAACACTCACAATACGCATCCAAATCACCGGGCATCGTTCGAGATGCCACATCAATGTCCCTGTCTGAAACATCGACGAAAGCTCAACCATACTATTCACATCAGCGATGTCTCAACCGACACAAACAACACGTAGGCATTAAAATCGATACCCATTAAGATTATTAGCCCCAAATCTATGTCTAGAGTTTAGAAACTAATAGCTATCATTCCTAATCAAGATCTATGACGTCTATTTCTACAACAACACAAATCCGAAGCATTTAAGCAAAAATATAAATAACAACAACAACAATGATTTGTAAAGTGAATATATAAACGATCCCAAGATCAACAAATGTACATACAATAAGAGTAGAAATATACATACAAAACCCACCATTAGAATGAAGCATAGGGAAGAAAGAAGATGAATCGGAAACTCTCACCGTGTCAAGGCAATCGAGACAAATCCATAGCCAATCCACATGATGTAGCATCCAATGGTGTTTCCTAAGCCTCTAAATTATCAAAAATGGATCAGAGCTCTTCCATGGGGGAAAGAGGTGATAAAAACCCTAAAAAATCTGTTCTAAACTATATATACAAAATCTGAAAATCGCAGACCGCGCTAAGCACGTTGTATTTTATTTTTCTTAAACCGCCAAACCGCGCTAAGCTCCCTACTTTCTTCCAGACTTGGTCTCAAAATCTCCCATACCGCGCTTAGCGCGGTCACGCCCGCTTAGGCCGCTCAACAGAAAAGTGAAATCTTGTTTTGGTCATAACTTGAGAACTGTAACTCCGATTTACGCCCGCTTAGAAGCGTTGGAAAGCTTATTCCATACTTTATCTAACAATGAATTAATGGAAACCAAATTGATGATTTTTATCATCCTTATTTTGATCTTATCTTTTGATGAATTGGTAAAATCGCGCGTTTGAAGCGGTGTCTTTGACACTTTATTTCTCGAAGCTTCGAACACGCATAAATACCTACAAAAAGACAACAAAACTATCAAACGGTACATATTTACGCGAGAACGTGACAAAACACAAACAATACAGATATACACAAAACGGGGAATTATTTAAACAGTATTAACAAAAAGTCTCAATAAGTGCCACTATTTACATACACAAAATAACTACATTTTGGCACTTACCAAACTCTCCCCAACTTGAATTTGTTTGTCCTCAAACAAGGCCAAACACTCAAATCGCAAAAGTAAAAAAACAAAGAATCAAGAATCAACAAGATTTGGAAAATGAAAAAATTGTACGGTTCAAACAAAAACGTACGAACAAAGTAAATACTTACCATAATCCTACAACAACAACCTGTAAACGAAACGAATCCTAAGTACAAAAATCATACAAAACATTCTAAAACAAAACAGGCTCAATCACGAATCACACCTAGCAAAAATTCATCGGTAGATGAAAAACACCGAAAGGTGAAGACTTTGACACACACCCGACAATCTTGCAAACAATAGACAAAATTATGCACTCATCCAAAAAACAGTCTCGAAAATGCAACGACACGAATCACAAGGACTTTTAAGGTTGTAATGCGGCTCGGTTAACAAACAAGTGATAAGTCCTAAAGCTAATCGAAACAAAAACTTGCCTAGACCTAAGGGAGTAATTACTTCCACAAAGTTTCAAACAAATACAATTTCAATCCAACTCTCTTCTTCATCACAAGTTGTCAAACCAAACACAAAACTTATTAGCGCAATCCTATTCTACTACTCTTTTTGTTATTTATTTTTCCAACTTTTTTCTTTCTTTTTCTTTTCTTTCTTTTTCACATTTTTTTCTTCTTTTATTTTCACAACCATATACCAACCACAACATAAGGAGGCAAACATCCTCTCCCCAACTTGAATCCAACCACAATATAATATGAATACTCCCTACTTTCTAAGGCAAGAAAAAAAATTCAAACTATAAATCATAGTTGAGGGTTCAAGAAAACAAAGAATCAACATCCAAACATAATTGAATACCAAATGCTCATAGGCAAGCATTAAGCAACAACAATATGGATATTGACAAAAAGGCTTAAAGGGGGTTACTAATGCTCACACACTCACAAGGTGAATTGATATTTGGCTATGATAGTTGTTCTGAAAATCAATCAAGTGCATTGATCACTTTCATGCATTCACAAAATCAATACAAACGACAGATTAAACATAATAATATCCAGTTAAAACAAGAAATGTCGGTCACTCGCATATGTACACAATGGAAAACCACCTCACATTTATGGTAAAAAGGGAAAACTAATTGTGATTCAAGTCATGAGCAAGTAATGCAAAAAGAATGAATAATATGAAAATTGTACAAATGAAAAGTCTCCTAAACATATTATGCTATAGAAAGAGATAAACGAGTACCTTGCTATGTACAAATTCGAACAATCATTACCGTACAATTGACATGTTGAATCTATCAAAATTGGAGAATTACCAAATGCGACTTCAAGTAATCGGCCAAAATTTGAGTCAAAACACAAACGAAAGTATTAAAAATAAAACAATAAAATTCTAAACTATAAAGCTTTGGTCTAAGTGGGAAAAAGGCGAGCCAAATGAATCATTAAAAAGAACTCATTAGCCAAAAGCTACAGACTGCGCTAAGCGCGGTCTAGCGCGCTAAGCGCGCTACACCAGAAAGACAAAACCCAGTGCACCAAAACAGAAATTCTAGTGTGCCTCCACTTAACACCTACATTACTCATTTACAGAAAAAAATAGAAAAATAAAACTGTTGGAGTGCCTCCCAACAAGCGCTTGTTTTACGTCGTTAGCTCGACGCCTTTTATTCTTTCGCGAATGGTAAGTAACTTTCTCGCGGCACGCCAATGCTTTCGCCTCAAACCCAACCTAAAGAAAACGTCCTGCCCAAACACTTAACAAACGAATCAAAAGCAAACGTATATACAAATATGTGCAAAAACACAAATATACATAAAACACAATATTTAAAAAATCCTTAATTGTCTAAACAAATTGAAAAGTGAAGATTTTGAATTTACGAACTATCCGAGTTCAATTTATTTAGCCAACTTCACCTTGCTAAATAGCAATAGTTATATTCTTTTTGTATTTTAGAGCATGGATGTAATTTTTCTACTTGGAACGCTCTTCCTCTTCTTTGTTTTAGGTAGTAAGTGGGTCTTGCGTTTGTATTTCAGGTGGAGTATCTCTTATACTCCCGTCTAATAGATTTTCCTATTAAAAAATGTAATGAAAGTAAAGCCAACCAAAGAAAGTAGTCAATATCTACCTTATAAAGTATAAACCAAACCACCTTAGACAACCACACAAACCTAGTATCGGGCCAAGTACATGAGAGCATGATACGAGCCTCAAAAGATTAGGAAGACAACCCAAATGGCTTACAGATAGCATTCGATATTAATAGGGGTGCAGTAGTATTGCTGTTTTAATTTAATTTTATATTGTTCTCCTTAAGTGGCCCAGGCCCATTTTATTCTAGAAAACCCTACTATTTAAGTTGTAATTTTGGTGGCTTAAGTTTCTAATGAAAAATTTTCAAGTTGTTTTAAGTTTATCTTCTTTTGTTAGCTTAGGTTTGATTTTATTCCTGCTTAGATCTATCAGAGCATCATTCTCCCATTCAAGGTGAAAAAGAGAGTAATGTAAAAAGATTTAGTTTTAAAATGTCATGTAAAATTTAAAAAATTTCATGTCAAAGTAAATAAAGTTGTATCAAAGATTCAGGGGAGGGAGAGGAAGAATAACAAGAAAACTATATTCAAGCATAAGATGTAGATGAGCTCTCTTTTCTACTAAAAATGCCTAATGTCTATCAAACAGTCGGAGGAAGAAAAAGTCTTTAAAAAGATATTTTATAATTTTCGATTACTCAAAAGAGATTAATATAAAGGAAGATAAAAATATAATTATCTATGAACGGTCAAAGCTAGAAAAAATCAAAGAAGAGTGGTTTCAAAAGAAATAATAAAGATATCATAGCAAAATATGATGACTGTAAACAATCCTTTTATGAATATTATGAGAAGAAAAACCTGGCTCTCACAGCCAATGATTCACGTGATATTGAAGACAATGAATCATGATATTATGAAAACAAATATTAGGTATTTCCTAATCTATCTTGGGATAAAATTATTTTAGGGTTAAATACCTTTTGCCCCCTGTCAAAATAGCGAGTTTCGGTTTTCCCCCTTATTAAAAAAAATTTTAGCCTTTGCCCCTTAACAAAAAAGATTCTGTTTTACGGCACCCCCTATTCCATGTTTGGCTGACTGGGCTTGTGGAATCTTCCTTAAAAACAAATATTAGGTATTTCCTAATCTATCTTGGGATAAAATTATTTTAGGGTTAAATACCTTTTGCCCCCTGCCAAACTAGCGAGTTTCGGTTTTCGCCAAAGTAGCGAGTTTCGGTTTTCCCCCTTATTAAAAAAAATTTTAGCCTTTGCCCCTTAACAAAAAAGATTCTGTTTTCAGGCACCCCCTATTCCATGTTTGGCTGACTGGGCTTGTGGAATCTTCCTAGTTGGCACTGAATCTTCTTACGTGGCGCTTGCTGACTTGGAAAGCTTGGAAAAAGCTGAAAAAATAGCAATTTTCTTAACTTGGTCAGAAGGATGAATGGAGTGCTACACTACCACCAAGCCATCAATGTTATATGGTTAATAAGGCCAAGGAAATGTATATATTTAGAAGTTCAATTTTCAATTTATTAACTAATGGTATAGAGTATAAATAATATTATTAATTATTTGTTTATTAATATTTATTAATATTAATATATTACTTTATTTATTTATTTATTATTAATATTTATTAATATTTATACATTACTTTATTTATTATTAATATACTTTATTATTAATATACGTTAATATATATGTTTATTATTTTATTATTACTATTTATATATTATTTTATTTATTTATTTATTAATATATGTTTATATATGTATATTAATATACTTTATTTATTTATTAATATAATGTTAATAATATTATTTACGTAATATAATGTTAATAATATTATTTACGTAATATAATGTTAATAATATTAATAATATATTAATAATGTTAATATAATTAGTAAAATAATAAAATAATAAACATATATATAAACATATATTAATAATAAAGTATATTAATAATAAATTAATTATATAAACATATATTAATAATATATGTTTATTAATATTTATATATTACATTATTTATTTACTTTATTTATTTATTATAATATTTATATATTACTTTATTTATTTATTATTAATATTCATATATTAATTTGTTTATTTATTTTATTTATTTATTATTAACATTTATATATTACTTTATTTATTTATTTATTTTATATAATTACGTATTTAAATTTATAAACATATATATAAACGTAATTATATAAAATTTATTAATTAAATATTATTTAATTACATTTATAATTTATTTATTTATTTATATAATATTTATTTATTAAATAAATTGTATAATATTATATAATGACATAATTACATTTATATAATTATTCATTTATAAATTTAATATAACTTTTACATAAATTAATTAATTAAATAAACTTTACATAATATATAAATAAGTAATATTTTATATATTTTACGTAATATAAATATTTATAATAATATTAATAATATAAATATTAATAAACATATTAATAATATAAAGAATAAATAAATAAATAAATAATATTAATAATAAATAAATAAAGTAAATAAATAAAATAATATATAAAAATTAATAATAAATAAATAAATTAAATAATAAATTTTACGTAATATATAAATAAGTAATATTTTATATATTTTACGTAATATAAATATTGATGATAATATTAATAATATAAATATTAATATACATATTAATAATATAAATAATAAACAAATAAATAATATTAATAATAAATAAATAAAGTAAAGAAATAAAATAATATATAAACATTAATAATAAATAAATAAATAAATAAATAAATTAATAAATAAATAAAGTAATATATAAATCTTAATAATAAATAAATAAATAAGTAAATAAAATAAAATATAAATATTAATAATAAATTTATAAATAAAATAATACATTATAAATATGAATATATACTATTATTGAAAAAAAAGTTGAAAATATGCTATATATACAGATCCTTTCATACTTAGAACATGAAAGTATCTACAACCTAGTGGTAGAGGGAGTGCATGTTTACCTCTTGAACCGGGGTTCGAATGCTGCCCATGGTGTATTATTTTTCTTGTTTTTCTACAAGCATCCAGCTGGTGTAACGACCGTTTTTCTTTAATTCCTTATTTTATGTGAATTAATTGTGAACTATGTGTTAATTATATGCTTGATTGATTTTATGTTGTTTTGATTGGGAATTATTAGTAATAATATAAGATAGTAAGTGTTGTTGATAATTGGGCCTAAGTCGGTATTAGTAAGTGAGGGGTGTTAGTTAGAGCCCATTAGTAATTTAAGATAGTAAGGGTTTAACTAAAACAAGGGTTTTAGAGGAAATAGAAATTAGAAGTTCATTTTGGGGTTTTTGGTGAAAGAAGAAAAGAGTAGAGTGAAGAGAAAGAGGAGAATCTCAAGGTTGAAGATAGAGTTGGCTTCAATCCAAAACATAAGGTAAGGGTGGGATTCTTTCATGCTAAAGGGATGTATGATGATGTTTTGGGTGGGGTTTTGATTATATGTTGTTATCCATGATTGTGTAGAAATTGAATAGAGATTGTTAGAGTTTATAATTGACTCCTATGAAATTGTGAATCTAAGCATGATTGAAGATGTTATGACGTTAGAAGACCCATAATAGGTGTTATAATTGAGTATATAACATGTATTCTACTGATATTTGTGATGCTTGGTGTTTTCCAACTTGATTGGGTTGAGTTTAGGGGTTTTTGAATGGGTTTCGTATGCTGTTTTCTGTGTTTGGGGTTTTCTGAAAATCGCCAGTTCGCGCCGCGAACCACTGTTGGCGCCGCGAACCTCTTGGCAGAAACTTGGGAAAAACTGGATCTGCTCAGTTCGCGCCGCGACCCCTTGTTGGTGCCGCGAACTGCTTGGCAGAAAGTTAGGGATTTTTGGATTCACTCAGTTCGCGCCGCGAACTTTGTTGGCGCCGCGAACCCTGTTTTGCAGAATTTTTCCTAAACTTTGAAATGATGTAACTTTTGAACCGTAACTCCTTTTTAAGTGCCGTTTGAACCTACGCGAAGCTATAATTGAGACCTTTCTAATGAATATGATTTAGGAATGCTTATAAATCTTTTAATCCTTCTTTAAATGTATTTGTTTGATGTTATGATTTGTGTGGTGAAGTGGTGTGTTGTTGTATGATGATGCAACGTAGCGACGTGATTGGGAAGTGGTGAATTACTATAAAAGTAATGATGTTTAGTCGGTATTTGTGATGTATTTGTGAATGTCGTGTTTGTATGGATGTTGCATTTAGTGAGTCACATCCATTGCATAAAGAGACGGTGGCCTTAATGGTAAAAAGTGACGGTGGCCTTATTGGCAATAAGCGACGGTGTGCCCAGTGGCAAATCTTGAGACGTGGGAGTTTTACTCCAAATGGTACCACATGCATTTTCATAAGTCGAGTCACATGTGAATTGCATTCGAGTCTTATTTGATTATGATGTGGTGACTTAATGATGAGATGTTTGTTGCAATTGTGTGGAATCTTACTTACGAATTGTATATATTGTCATAGTTGAATTGATGACATTGCTACCGTTCCTTAAGTCGATTATGTGTTGTGAAATCATTGTATTAAGTATGGGGATGAGAAGTGGTGACCAATGTATGATCTTTTCTCTTGCTTAGAATATTATCATACGTTTCTTTGTAATGAATGATATCTCACCCATTATGTTTAAATGTTACCCTCCGTTGGTAACGTGCAGGTAACGACGTGGAGTAGCCGTGTACCTTATAGCTCGAGTCGGGTGTCAATGCTCTGATATGTAGCACTCGGGGGGGAATGTTTGCGATACTTGCTTGTTTCTTGTTTTATGTCGATTATCTTTTCTTGAACTTTGATGTTAAGTCTTGTGGAGACGTTTTGGACCTATTGTGCCATGATGACAAGAATATAAGACTTGGATATTATGTTGTTATTTGGATTCCGCTGCAATATGATGAAGTTGTTTGGATTTATATGTTCGATGAATTATGAGTTTCCTCTGATATAAGTGTTATGTATCCATGTACTTTGAGCATGAATTGTAGTTTTGTTTAAGTCGAATATGTGATGTCTCAAATTTGTTTCTTGTTTCGATATTTTATACTCTGTTTGCTCTTATTATTTGAGGGGTATATTTGGGGTGTTACAATAGTGGTATCAGAGCAGGCCGGTCTTGTCCGGCCATGTGTCGTGTCGTAGTGTGGTCTAACAACATTGTATTGTGGTTTTGTGCTGATTGCTTTTGTGTTGTAGTGAAGAGTTGAGATGGCGGGAAGGAATGATGCTGCTATAGATGCTTCTTTGGAAGCAATGGCTCAAGCTTTGGAGAACCAACCGAATGGTGGAGAGAGTGATTCTTCTCGGAGTTTGGCTACCTTCCAAAGAGAGAACCCTCCTGTGTTTAAGGGAACTTATGATCCTGATGGCGCTTTGACATGGCTTAAGGAGATTGAGAGGATTTTCCGTGTCATGGATTGCACTCCTGAACAGAAGGTTCGGTATGGGACTCATATGCTAGCAGTTGAGGCGGATGATTGGTGGCTAGAGACCCGTAGGAGATTGGAAGCGAGTGGTGAAGAGATCTCTTGGATTGTGTTTCGCATGGAGTTCTTAAGGAAGTACTTTCCTGAAGATGTCCGTGGCAAGAAGGAAATTGAATTCCTTGAGCTGAGTCAAGGGAACAAATCTGTGGTGGAGTATGCTGCTAAGTTTGGTGAATTGGCTAAGTTTTACCAATACTATGATGAGCCGAATGGTGAGTTTTCCAAGTGCATTAAGTTTGAGAATGGGTTGCGTCCAGAGATTAAGAAGGCGATTAGTTACCAGAAGATTCGCATCTTTGCTGATTTGGTTGATTGTTGTCGGATCTCTGAAGAGGACAACAATGCTCATTATCGTGTGATAAGTGAGAAGAGGGGAAAGGGTTATCAAGGTCGTGGTAAGCCTTATGACGCTTCGAGTGGAAAGGGTAAGCAGAAAGTTACTGATGGCAAGAGAACTAGTGGGGGAGATGCACCTGCTGGTGTTACGTGCTTCAAGTGTGGCAAGGTTGGCCATAAGAGCACTGTGTGTACTGCTGGTGCCATGAGGTGTTACCGTTGTGGAGAGATTGGACATACGTCACCTTCTTGCAAGCATAAGCAGATGGTGTGTTTCAACTGTGGTGAAGAAGGACATATTGGAAGCAAGTGTCAAAAGCCAGAGAAGGAGCAATCTAGTGGAAAGGTGTTTGCCTTGTCGGGAACTCAGACCACTAGTGAGGATTCGCTCATCAGAGGTACTTGTTTCATTAATAGCATTCCTTTAATTACTATTATTAATACCGGTGCTTCTCATTGCTTTATATCTGCTGATTGTGTTAATCGACTGGGTCTTGTGTTGTCGTCTATGAACGGAGAGATGGTTGTCGATACTCCGGCTAAGGGTTCGGTGTCCACTTCTCTTGTGTGTTTGAAGTGTCCAGTGTCGATTTTTGACAGAGACTTCCTTGTTGATTTTGTGTGCTTGCCGTTGAGAGGTTTGGATGTGATCTTAGGGATGAACTGGTTAGAGCATAACCGTGTTCACATCAACTGCTATGATAAGTCTGTGAGGTTTTCTTCTCTTGCAGAGGAAGGTGTTGAGTTGTTGTCCGCTAGACATTTCGTTTGTTAGTAAAAGAGGATGTTCAAGTGTTTGCCTTGGTTGCATCAATGTCTATTGAGATCCAAGCGATCATAGAAGAATTGAAGGTAGTGTGCGATTTTCCTGAAGTTTTCCCTGATGAAATTCCTGATGTACCGCCTGAGAGAGAAGTTGAGTTCTCTATTGATCTTGTACCTGGTACTAGACCTGTGTCTATGGCACCGTATAGGATGTCTGCATCTGAATTGTCTGAATTGAAGAAGCAGTTGGAAGAATTGCTTGAGAAGAGATTTGTGAGACCTAGTGTGTCACCGTGGGGAGCTCCAGTGTTGTTGGTTAAGAAGAAAGATGGAAGTATGAGACTTTGTATTGATTATCGTCAGTTGAATAAAGTGACAATCAAGAACAAGTATCCACTTCCAAGAATTGATGACTTGATGGATCAATTGGTTGGTGCTCGTGTGTTTAGCAAGATCGATTTGAGATCGGGTTACCATCAGATTAAAGTGAAAGACGAGGACATGCAGAAGACGGCTTTCAGAACACGTTATGGACATTATGAGTATTCCGTGATGCCCTTCGGCGTTACGAATGCACCTGGGGTATTTATGGAGTACATGAATCGTATTTTTCATGAATATCTAGATCGTTTTGTGGTGGTGTTCATTGATGACATTTTAATTTACCCTAAATCAGAATCAGATCATGCTGAGCATTTGAAGTTGACATTGCAAGTCTTGAAAGAGAAAAAGTTGTATGCTAAGTTATCCAAGTGTGAGTTCTGGCTGAAGGAAGTTAGTTTTCTGGGGCATGTCATTTCTGGTGATGGCATTGTCATGGATCCGTCTAAAGTTGATGCCGTGTTGAGATGGGATACTCCTAAGTCGGCTACCGAGATTCGAAGATTTTTGGGACTAGCTGGTTATTATAGAAGGTTCATTGAAGGTTTCTCTAAGTTACCCTTCCGTTGACTAAGTTGACTTGTAAGGGTAAGGCTTTCGTGTGGGATGTTTCTTGTGAAGATAGTTTTACCGAGTTGAAGAAAAGGTTGACGTCGGCACCGATTTTGATATTGCCTAATCCGGAAGAATCGTTTGTGGTTTATTGTGATGCTTCTAAGATGGGTTTAGGAGGTGTGCTCATGCAAAATGGTAAAGTTGTTGCTTATGCATCGAGACAGTTGAGAGTTCATGAGAAGAACTATCCTACGCATGATTTAGAACTTGCTGCTGTAGTGTTCGTGTTGAAGATTTGGAGACATTATCTTTATGGTTCTAGATTTGAAGTCTTTAGCGACCATAAGAGTTTGAAGTATCTGTTTGATCAGAAGGTATTGAATATGAGACAACGAAGGTGGTTAGAACTGTTGAAAGATTATGATTCAGTTTGAATTATCATCCAGGAAAAGCTAATGTTGTTGCTGATGCCTTAAGTCGCAAGACTTTGCATATGTCGGCAATGATGGTTAAGTAGTTGGAATTAATTGAGCAATTTTGAGATATGAGTTTGGTATGTGAAGTGACTCCTACGAGTGTTCGATTGGGTATGTTGAAGATTAACAATGATTTTCTGGATAGTGTCAGAGGAGCCCAGAAGTCGGATGTGAAATCGGTTGATTCGATGATTGGAGTCGATCAAGCTGAGATTGGTGATTTCAAGCTAGATACACACGGTGTGTTGAGGTTCCGTGATCGGATTTGTATACCTGATGATGTGGATTTGAAAAGATCTATTCTTGAGGAAGGTCATAGGAGTAATCCGAGTATTCATCCCGGAGCTACGAAGATGTACCAAGATTTGAAGAATTTGTTTTGGTGGCCTGGAATGAAGCGTGACATAGCTCAATTTGTGTACGCATGTTTGACTTGTCAGAAGTCGAAGGTTGAACATCAGAAGCCTGCTGGTTTAATGCAACCGTTAGAAGTCCCTGAATGGAAATGGGATAGTATTTCCATGGATTTTGTGACAAGTTTGCCGAATACCGTGAGAGGACATGATTCGATTTGGGTGATTGTTGATAGGCTTACGAAGTCGGCTCATTTCATACCTATTAACATCACTTATCCGGTTTCGAAGTTGGCGGAAATTTATGTCCGTGTGATTGTGAAGTTGCATGGTGTTCCTTTGTGTCTTGTTTCGAATAGAGATCCGAGGTTCACTTCAGATTTTTGGAAGAGTTTGCAAGAGGCGTTGGGTTCTAAGTTGAGGTTGAGTTCGGCGTATTATCCTCAGACCGATGGTCAAACGGAGAGAACGATTCAATCTTTGGAGGATTTGTTGAGATCTTGTGTTCTTGAGCAGGGAGGTACGTGGGATACTTATCTTCCATTGATAGAGTTCACATACAACAATAGTTACCATTCGAGTATCGGTATGGCACCGTTTGAAGCGTTGTATGGTCGGAGGTGTAGGACTCTGTTGTGTTGGCATGAAACGGGTGAGAGTGTAGTACTTGGACCTGAGATTGTTAGAGAAACTACCGAGAAGGTTAAGTTGATCCGTGAGAAGATGAAGACTTCGCAAAGTAGGCAGAAGAGTTACCATGACAAGAGGAGGAAAGATTTAGAATTCCAAGCTGGTGATCACGTATTCTTGAGAGTTACGCTGGTTACCGGAGTAGGGAGAGCCTTGAAGTCGAAGAAGCTCACTCCTCGTTTTATTGGACTGTATCAGATTTCAGAGAATGTTGGTAATGAGGCGTATAGGGTGGCTTTACCGCCTAATCTTTCGAATTTGCATGATGTGTTTCACGTGTCGCAACTTCGGAAGTACATTCCTGATCCTTCGCATGTAATTCATATGGATGATGTACAAGTGCGGGATAATCTCACGGTGGAGACTATGCCGATAATAATTGAGGATCGAGAAACGAAGGCGCTTAGAGGAAAAGAGATTGCTTTGGTGAAGGTGGTTTGGTCGGGAACTACCGGTGAAAGTATGACGTGGGAATTGGAGAGCAAAATGCGCGAGTCGTATCCTGAGTTATTCAATTGAGGTAATTTTCGAGGACGAAAATATTCTAAGTGGGGGAGAGTTGTAACGACCGTTTTTCTTTAATTCCTTATTTTATGTGAATTAATTGTGAACTATGTGTTAATTATATGCTTGATTGATTTTATGTTGTTTTGATTGGGAATTATTAGTAATAATATAAGATAGTAAGTGTTGTTGATAATTGGGCCTAAGTCGGTATTAGTAAGTGAGGGGTGTTAGTTAGAGCCCATTAGTAATTTAAGATAGTAAGGGTTTAACTAAAACAAGGGTTTTAGAGGAAATAGAAATTAGAAGTTCATTTTGGGGTTTTTGGTGAAAGAAGAAAAGAGTAGAGTGAAGAGAAAGAGGAGAATCTCAAGGTTGAAGATAGAGTTGGCTTCAATCCAAAATCTAAGGTAAGGGTGGGATTCTTTCATGCTAAAGGGATGTATGATGATGTTTTGGGTGGGGTTTTGATTATATGTTGTTATCCATGATTGTGTAGAAATTGAATAGAGATTGTTAGAGTTTATAATTGACTCCTATGAAATTGTGAATCTAAGCATGATTGAAGATGTTATGACGTTAGAAGACCCATAATAGGTGTTATAATTGAGTCTATAACATGTATTCTACTGATATTCGTGATGCTTGGTGTTTTCCAACTTGATTGGGTTGAGTTTAGGGGTTTTTGAATGGGTTTCGTATGCTGTTTTCTGTGTTTGGGGTTTTCTGAAAATCGCCAGTTCGCGCCGCGAACCACTGTTGGCGCCGCGAACCTCTTGGCAGAAACTTGGGAAAAACTGGATCTGCTCAGTTCGCGCCGCGACCCCTTGTTGGCACCGCGAACTGCTTGGCAGAAAGTTAGGGATTTTTGGATTCGCTCAGTTCGCGCCGCGAACTTTGTTGGAGCCGCGAACCCTGTTTTGCAGAATTTTTCCTAAACTTTGAAATGATGTAACTTTTGAACCGTAACTCCTTTTTAAGTGTCGTTTGAACCTACGCGAAGCTATAATTGAGACCTTTCTAATGAATATGATTTAGGAATGCTTATAAATCTTTTAATCCTTCTTTAAATGTATTTGTTTGATGTTATGATTTGTGTGGTGAAGTGGTGTGTTGTTGTATGATGATGCAACGTAGCGACGTGATTGGGAAGTGGTGAATTACTATAAAAGTAATGATGTTTAGTCGGTATTTGTGATGTATTTGTGAATGTCGTGTTTGTATGGATGTTGCATTTAGTGAGTCACATCCATTGCATAAAGAGACGGTGGCCTTAATGGTAAAAAGTGACGGTGGCCTTATTGGCAATTAGCGACGGTGTGCCTAGTGGCAAATCTTGAGACGTGGGAGTTTTACTCCAAATGGTACCACATGCATTTTCATAAGTCGAGTCACATGTGAATTGCATTCGAGTCTTATTTGATTATGATGTGGTGAATTGATGGTGAGATGTTTGTTGCAATTGTGTGGAATCTTACTTACGAATTGTATATATTGTCATAGTTGAATTGATGACATTGCTACCGTTCCTTAAGTTGATTATGTGTTGTGAAATCATTGTATTAAGTATGGGGATGAGAAGTGGTGACCAATGTATGATCTTTTCTCTTGCTTAGAATATTATCATACGTTTCTTTATAATGAATGATATCTCACCCCTTATGTTTGAATGTTACCCTCCGTTGGTAACGTGCAGGTAATGACGTGGAGTAGCCGTGTACCTTATAGCTCGAGTCGGGTGTCAATGCTCTGATACGTAGCACTCGGGGGGGAATGTTTGCGATACTTGCTTGTTTCTTGTTTTATGTCGATTATCTTTTCTTGAACTTTGATGTTAAGTCTTGTGGAGACGTTTTGGACCTATTGTGCCATGATGACAAGAATATAAGACTTGGATATTATGTTGTTATTTGGATTCCGCTGCAATATGATGAAGTTGTTTGGATTTATATGTTCGATGAATTATGAGTTTCCTCTGATATAAGTGTTATGTATCCATGTACTTTGAGCATGAATTGTAGTTTTGTTTAAGTCGAATATGTGATGCCTCAAATTTGTTGCTTGTTTCGATATTTTATACTCTGTTTGCTCTTATTATTTGAGGGGTAGATTTGGGGTGTTACAGCTGGCGTCCTGCGTGTCAAGCCACATCACCATTTTTTTTAATAAGGGGGAAAATCGAAACTCGCTACTTTGGCAAGGGGGAAAATGGTATTTAACCCATTATTTTATATTTGTTTGAGTTGTTAATAAATAATTAAAGGATTTCCACTTAACAAAAGATTCTAAAAAATATTCAAGATATTCCACTATAACATAACAACACACTTAAAAGGTGATGTGCAATTTTAAAGGATGAAAATAAATTTTGTAAAAATGTAGCTTTCAAACGTTATAAATAAATAAGTTTAATTATTAAAATAATAAAAATGATTTAGAGGAATTCCTTCATAACATCACAAAGATAACCCCTCATATTAGTAATCTACCTATCATCAATTTTACAGTTACTCTATTTTCAACTATTTCACACTAACTAAAATCTTCTACCCTAGCCGTCACTTTTCTTCTTTTTCCTTCCTCTCTCTCAAAGAGGGGTGATTTAGGATCAATTTTGATACAAAATCACCCCTCCAAATCGTTTTTGTTTATCTATTACTTAAGTAAGTGATTTTCACACCTTTTCTTTTTATCTTTTTTGTGATTTCGTGGGTCATCGTTTATTTTGATTTCCCATATTTCTGTGGTGTATTTTGACTTCTCGTCTTTGTGCGGGTATTTTTGTTTTTCCGTTTTTGTGCGGTGTTCATTTGTTTCAGGTTGAAAGATTAGTTTCGATCTAGTGCAGATTCAATCAATGACTTTGGTGTCGTCAACGCTACAGATCCGGAAGCATGAATATTTCGGACATTTCAATACAGTCAATACATTAATATTTGTAGGCATATGCAATTTGCCGTTTTATGCTATTAACATGGATGCTGTGGATTTGTTCGCAGATTCATCCTTTTTGTTTTTGGCGATTTTGAATTTGTATTGCAACGATGTACTCTATCGATTTGAATGAATGAATATCATTTATTTTCTGTCAAAAAAAAGAAAAACATCACAAAGATAAGTTATTAGCTTATATGAAATCTAGAGTTAGCGGAAACAACAAAAGAGGCATTAGTTTTGAAAAAAATAGCAAGTTCTAAAAGTTCATGATCTAAGTGTTCCATGATCTAAATAAAATCTATTTCTTTATGTTGAAGACACGGAAAGAAAAAAATACCTAGAGTTAACACTAAAAGGTCCAACAAAATCTAAAGTTAACACTAATTATTGTATTTGAAATGTAGGTGTTCGCGCCACATGATAAGAGAAAACATCATATTCCAAAGCTTAACATTCAATTGTTTTTGAAAAAATCGGAAAAGTAGAATTCATAGTTTTAGAACTATATCTATAAAAAAAACGCGAAATTGTGGCGGTTATTAATAGGAGATTTAGGAAAATCCCATAAATTAAAATAACAAATGACATTATAGGTGTATTTGTCTGATGGATTAAATTTACAATTATGAAAATGTTATTCCTAGACATATTATTGTTCAGAATATAATTCCCATCAAACCGTTTGGCAACCTATTTAGATTCCTAGAAATATTTTAAAAATTTATTTTATTTATAACTTTAAAATTTTAGAAATAAATACAAAAGTGTTAAAATAATATATAAATGGATAGTTAGAGTTGGTTACTTTTTATTTCCATGGGAATGTAAGATTTCATCCCTTTGACACGAAAATAATTCTTTAAAATTTTTTGAGTACACTATATTCCAAGGAATAAAATGTACCTAGGAATAATTTGTCAAAACTTCAAACAAACATGGGAATATGAGACTCCTAACCTCACATTCCTGAAAATCTTATTTGAATCCATCAAACAAACACCCCTGTCTGATTTGAGACAGTTATATTATGGAGTGTTTAATTGCTTGTAATTTGATGAAAACTAGATTTTTTTTATACTTCCATTTTTTCATATAATTCGTTAAATATTTTTGGCACTAAATTTAGTTAGAATAAAATTAACATCAAGTCATTAAAATATATTAATATTAATAATATAAAATTTGTAAATTTAATATTTTCTTTTAAAAAATATCAATATACTAGAAAATTAGGGTTCAAATTTACCCTTCACATCATTTAAGACAAGTGAAGTATGAGATTCTTCTACAAATATTAGAAAACTAAATCAGACAAGTGAAGTATGAGATTCTTCTACAAATATTAGAAAACTAAATCAACTTGAGCATGTGTATGTATTATATTTTTTCTTCTAATTTAGTAAAAAAAAAAATACACCCTATTGAATGTAAGTGATGGTGATGGTGTTTCTAATTTTAATTTATGTGTATGTAGCTTGTTTTTGCTTCTAATTTAGTCCAAAAATTCACTGTCATGAATGTAACTTTTTTTTTTAATAAGGAGTAAAGGGGTTATTCCACCCGCTTACAAAAGGAAAACTCCTTCATCTCAAAACAAGTGAGAGGTAGAATATTCCAATAATAAAAATCATTATGGGTCACTCGTTTATAAAATGAACAAAGCCACCTCCAGGAATTAAACACTATCTCCGACATACAATCATTGAAACTAAAAGGCTTATTTTTAAAAATCACCGTGTTTCGATTTAGCCATAAACTCCAAAAAAGTCGATAACCATATCACCGCCCCGATCGTCCTCTTGGACAAACACTTAAATTTGTCACAGTGGTGAAAATAATTCACAAAATCCTCCATAGACAAGATCAAGCAATCTCCAAACCAACCATATACCCTCCTCCACACATTCAACAAAACCAAACAACTCGAGAACAAATGCTCTAAGGATTCTTCCCCCGATGAACAAAGCACACAAAGTGAATCGTTACCCTCTATCAAAATCCCCCTTTTAATTAATTGATCTTTGGTAGCAATTTTATTAAGCGTGCCATACGAAAAACAGAATATTAGAAGGAGCCTTAATTTTCCAGGGATGAGATAGAGCTGTTACCGTTACATGATCAAGACGTGGACCCGACAATTTTTCTTTGAAACGAACATAGAAAGATTTGACCGAGAAAACTCCTTCCAAATTCTGATTTCAAGCGAAAATGTCTTCGTCTGAATCCTTCAAAGAGAGCTGCTGCAAATTGGAAAGCAGCTCCTATTCCAAAATGTTGCGCTGCTGCTCAGCCATGATAGAATCGTCAGTGTCCAGCAAGGGTCGCATGTCCCAGATCCAACGGCCATCCTCGAAATTTCCTGCAATATTAATAGCAGCCAAATGATCTTTGGCAATACAAAATAATTCCGGGAAAACCTCCATAATCGTTTGAGAACCCAACCAATTGGGATACCAAAGCGCAATATCAACACCATTCCCAACACTACACTCAATTGCTCCCGCAAAATGGTGATTGTTGAGATTCACATAATTATCCGACAACATCAAATCCCTCCACCAAATTGAATCTTTCTTATCCACAACCGAAATATCCCCGATTAAGACTTTCAACTTTATGTTGCCGTAACTAGTCTCCATAATATCACGCCAAACTGCCTCCTTATCCGTAAGGATCCTCCATCTCCATTTTCTAATCAAGGCCACATTCATAATCTCCACATTCTTGACTCCTAAACCTCCCTCTTCTCGAGATTTGAACACTATATCCCAACAAACCCAATTGATAGATTTATTGATATCACTCCCACTCTAAAGAAATTTGCTTTGAATAGATCTAATCTCATTCAACACCTTTTTAGGAGCCTTATAAAAAGATAGCGAATATAAAGAAATAGCATTAAGAACCGAGTTTATCAAGACCACTCTACGCGCCATACTAAGGTTCTTACCTCTCCACACCGCCAATCTTTTTCTTAACATCAAAACTAGATCTTTCCATATTGAAACTTTCCTAGGGTCCCCCTCCACCTTAACCCCTAGGACTTTGAAAGGCAAAGTCCCCACTTTACACGAGAGGAAAGTAGAAGCGGCTTCCATATACCACTCACCTACATTAAGCCCATAAATGTTACTTTTATTGAAATTTATCCGGGATCCCAACATCAACTCAAACCCTCTAAGAATAGATTTCAGTGTCCATAAGTTATCGGTATCACCTTCGGCTATAATTATAGTGTCATCCGCAAATTGTAATATGTCCACCTCTTTTTCAACATTGATCTTGAAACCACGAACATCACCATTTAGTTTAGATTTCCTCAAAAAAGCCGTGAGAACCTCCATAACTAATACAAATAAAAAGGGGGATAATAGGTCCCCTTGCCTAAGGCCTTTCTCCACCAAAAAATCCTTCGTTAGACTACCATTGATTAGATGGTGATGAATATCTAACTTTAATAGAGTTAATTAATGATTTAACACATATGTTTTAATTATGTATTTCTTTGAAAATTAACAACAAAAATCAATTAATAGTACACTTTAAAAAATTAAATTTAAAACAAACAATATAGTAATATATTGACTATTATATTTTAAATAATATATGATATCAATATTGAAATATATTGGTATAGTGAAAAAAAACTATTTTGCCTAAAAAATATTAACTCGTTGTCGGGGACTGCCAAAGATTATAGAGTTTTAGAGTTATTTCAATTAAAATTTTGTTGCTCTGTGACTAAAATTTTGTTTTCTGCAACTTTTAATTTTTTTTCCTCATTCTAATAATTGTCTAATCTGTTTATGCGAGGTAAGGCCTCAACTGAATTTTTTTTTGACGCAGAAATTGAAAGAACTTTGCACGCAAGGCGCAGCCAAGCTCGTCGAGAAAAACTGGAATCTGAAGAAGAGATTGTTTCAGTTCATTCTAGTTCAGATTCTGAAAGTGAAGAAGACGTCATGGGAGAGAATCCACCAGTGCCGAAGAGACTCCTTGGTGACAACGCTGCTACAAACACGCCGGGGGGTAGACTGACAATTGTCAACCAACCGGTAAATGAGGCCAATTTTCAATTGCATCCGAGCACAATAAATCATCTGGAAAGAAAACCTTTCACCGGACAGGTTAATGAAGATGCAAATAAGCACCTACAGAGGTTTCTTACCATGAGTGCGACTTTAAAAATTGAAGGGCATACAGAAGAGGCAAAGAAGCTAAGAATGTTCCCGTTCACCTTGGCCGAAGAAGCAGAAGAGTGGTTCTATTCTCTTCCAGCGAGCAGTATCATGTCATGGGAAGAGATGGAGAAAGCTTTCTTGAATGAGTATTTTCCCGCATCTGTATTTATAAGGAAAAGGTATGACATCTTGAACTTCAAGCAGAAGAAGGGTGAGCCCTTAGGAGATGCCTACAAAAGATTCAAAAGAATTCTAGTAGCATGTCCCACTCATAATATGGACAAGACTGAACAGATGCAAGTATTTCTCAATGGACTAAGAATGAAAACAAAGCAGTTGATTGATACAGCAGCTGGAGGCTCAACAAATTTCACAACAGCCTCCGGCATCATCAAAATCATTGAAGCAATAGCTGCAAATGAGCATTTGGAGTTGTATGACAAGTGTGCTAGCAAACCGGAAGGAATCATTGATCTTAAGCTGGAAACTTCAAAATCCGGGTTGAAGATGCTATAGCTGCAGAAGTTGAAAAGAAACTGAAGGCTATGAACATAGGTACACAACAGGTGGCTCAAGTTCAACAAGCTCAACCTGTAAGTTGTGAAATTTTCCAGGGTCCTTACCAAAATGTATACTGTGTTGCTACTCCCAAGAAGATTGAAGAAATCAAATTCCTAAGGCAAAACAATCCGTATTCTAACACCTATAATCCAGGGTGGAAGAATCATCCAAATTTTGCTTGGAAAGATCAACAAGGCCCTCAGAAGGCGGAGTGGGAAGTAGCTATCGAGAGATTGGCTGGACAATGCTCTCAGTTTCAAGAAGAGACAAGAACCAACCACATGAACACCACAACTTCAATAAAAAATCTGGAAGTTCAAGTGGGTCAAATAGCACATCATCTCAGTCTACAGGCACAAGGTACCCTTCCGAGCTCAACTGTGAAAAATCCGAAAGACCAAGAGAAGATTAATGTTGTTACAACAAGGAGTAAGAAAGTGTCAGAATCGCAAAAAGAAAAAGAGGAAATCGATGACCCCATGGTAATAGAGGTGGATTTGGAAATAAGAGAAAATCAGAAAGAGCCAGAAGTTGTGGTACCACCGGTTAAACCATTTGAAGAAAAAAATAAGAAAGATGCGGAATCGATGATCAAACTACCTTTCCCTTCCAGAGTGATAAAGAAGGATTCAAAAGAGAAAGACTTTGAGAAGTTTACTACTTTGTTCAAAACGTTAGAGGTCAATCTACCCTTTTTCGAAGCACTTGAGCATATGCCCTTGTATAAGAAATTTATGAAGGAGGTAATGGCGAAAAAGAGATCAGTGGAAGGAGAACAAAAAATTCCAACTGAGAAGTGTGGTGTAGTCTCGTCAGTAAGGAAGATCCCAACCAAGAGGAAAGACCCTGGAGCTGTGGCGATACCATGCACTATCAAGAATAGAATGTTTAAAAAGGTACTCATCGATTCTGGTTCCAGTGTGAGTTTAATTCCACTATCTATTTTTAAAAAGCTTGAATTGGGAGAGGTTAAGGAAAGTAAGAAAAAGTTAAGGTTCGCTGATCATACCATCAAGAAATCATATGGGGTAGCTGAAGATGTACTCGTTGAGGTTGATAAGTTTGTATTCCCTGTTGACTTCCACATCATGGACATTCCGGAAGATGAAGAAACTCTTATCCTTCTTGGGAGACCCTTTTTGTTGACAGGCCGCTGCAACTTTGACATTGAGAAAGGGACATTAACGCTGAAATCATTTGATGAAGAAGTAACCTTGAAGATTTTAGGAGTTAAGAAACATAAGACAGGTGTAAATGATCAAACTTCTGTTGATATGACATATGACGGAAAGTGAGGAAAAAGACAAAAGGCCTAAACAGCTCCAAGAAAAAGTTTCAAGCATAGCCTCTCGGGTGGAACCAACTTATGTGGCTATCAGAAATCCTAAGAAAGCTAAGGAAGTCAAGAAGAATGTGGGAAGTGAATTGAAGAGAAAAGTTGTCCATGCTTTCCATCTTCATGAGTTCATGGTTGCGGAAGTGGCAAGCAACAAGGTTTGGAAAAGGAAATACCCTCCATAATAAAGGGTAATGGACCGTCGAGCCATGCGACATTAAATGAAGCGCTCTGTGGGAGGCAACCCACGGTTTTAATAATTAATTTATCTGTTTGTTTGTTTTATTTTCAGGAAATAAAAGAGGGCATCTCTAGTGAAAGCTCGGAAGTGATCATTAGAGTGCAATACCCTCTGTAAGTAACCTCTCCAAGGCTTGTTCTAAAATATTGAGGTCAATGTTTAGTTCAAGTGTGGGAGGGGTTCTTTACATTTGCTTTTAGTTGTTTTCCATTTTTGTTTTTGTTTGTGTGTTGTGTTAACATTGTGTTATAGATTGAATGATGGATGCCGAATGAATGATGAATGGTAGTTAGTGGATGAAAGGTGCAACCTGAACTTATTTCCCCGAGGCACCCTGGAAGTTGATGCAGCCGAAAGAAAAGTAACTGTTGGACGCGACTTGGTGATACTGGACTAAGAGGATTGTATGGTGTACCTGCGCCGGAAAAGAACCACATGACACGAGGAGTGCTTTGGAACCTGTAAGCTTATCCAACATGGTGAGGTTACAAAAAGCCAAACACAACAGATAATCATCATGAGAGTTTATTCAGGTATGACTTTATCATTCTGATTTTGCGTATGTTCTACTGACACAGCACAATATGAGGACCCACACTGAGGCATTTGTTTATTTTACCACCTGAGCCTTTCTGGCCATCCTAAATGATATGTTTATCCTTTGTTACCCCTGTTGAGCTATATATATATATATATATATATATTTTATTATAACCATATCTGTTAACCTGTAGCCAAACAAATCCAACCCTTGCTCGGCATAAATGTTGTGGTTTTCATAGTTGTGCAAAAATATAAGTTTGGGGTAGTAATCATCAAAGAATAGGGCAAGTTTAAAAAGAAAATAAAAAGAGAAAAGAATAATGAAAATAAAAATCTTGATACATACGGATGTATGTCCCGAAAAAAAGGAGAAACACTTGCCCGAATGAAAGACTCAGTTTCATTAAGCACTCATAAAAAATTGAGTGAAGCAGAAGAGTCTAAGTCGAATAAATCCCCAATGTAACAAGTTGAGCACAAAGACGAGGGACACAACATAAGTGTTTAGCCCAAAACTATTTGTTTATCCATTTCCTTGTTTATCCTACCGTACCTAAGCCTCGTTACAACCTAAAAAGACCTCAAAAAGTGTGTGAACTTTGTTTGTGTAGTGAAGGTAGAATTTATTCAAAATTAAGAGTTGGTATTGCATACATTTATTTCGTGAGTGCAAAACACTTTAACCCTGAGAGATTTGGTGAGAAGTGTGAAAAAGCTTGCAGGTAAAAAGGTACTCTGATGTGGGAGTGTGGTAGAAAGTTCGGTTTGGCGAGCCAGAGGTTCTATCAGAAAGGTAGACGCAAGTTGCGAATAACATCGGCAGTGTTGTGGAAAGAAAAATCCAGGGTGACCTCTGTTTGGTCTCTTGCATCAATTGAGGACAAGCAATAAGATAAGTTTGGGGTTGCAATCGATCACCATTTCTACCTAATTTCCGTCATGTATTTGGTCTAAATCTATCGATTCGGTAACACTTTGATCAGAGTTTTATTGTTTTTGTTTAAGTATCTCATGTTTGATTGCTTTTATGTTTACTTTGCATTATGTTTTAATTTAAGTTATTTAGATTCTTTTGATGCCGTTTGGTTGGTTTTGTACATGTTTCAGTTTTGGTTGAAGAGTCTAAAGCGTCAATGCAACAATGGAAGAAGATGGGAAAGGTTTGAAGATGAAGTAATGAAATACTGGAGTCTGACACGGCCAGTGCTTCCTAGCACGGCCAGTGTCAGATGAATGACACTTCTCCATACACAAATCTAGGGGCCAACACGATCGGCCGTGTGGCCTAGCACGGCCCATGTCAGGATGGCTGAAGCAAAAATAAAAAAAAAGAGTAAAAGAGCAACACCGCCAGTGCTGCCTAGCACGACCAGTGTTGGTGAGAGCGAGAAAACTTCCAATTTTTTAGGGCTTTTTCATTAAATCTCCACTTTGGGGGCACTTTAGACATTCCATTTGGCTGAGATTTGTACCTAGACTATTTAGTTGAGTTTTAGAGAGTTATTGTGTGACTTTTTGCATCATACGATAGAAAATCACAGAGGAGAGAAGATAGCTTCATCAAGAGTTTTGGAGACGGAGGGATTCAAGGGTTTCCACCGTTGAAGATCAAAGTCACCATTATTTTTGAGTAATGTCTACATTCTTTATTATGTCTTTCTTGAATATTATGAGAGGCTAAACCCCCCATTGCTAGGGGGTGGTCCTGATTTGGTTTTGTAATAACTATGAATTTGTGATTTCGTCAATACATTTGTTTATAGTATTCAGTTAAATCATGCAATGTTCTTCATGTTTTCTTTATCGGTCAAATAAGGATTAATCCATGGCTAACAGGTACAGGACTGTAGTTGTTAGGGTTTGTGCATAATTTGAGTATAGTAGATATCACCTAGGACTAGGGATGCCCTATAATCACCATATAATCTTGATAAAATAAAGGCTTGGTTTCAATTTAGGTTCCTAAGGACTTAGGAATTAGGTTGGAAGACCAAAGGTTTTCTCACTAAGGGCTTAGGAGAAAACATCCTAAAGATTGGTAACTGAATGTTATGAACTTGTTGAAGAGATCTCAATTCTGAGTGTTACATGCCAAATAAACCACTTACCCTAGCATCTCATATATTTGATAATAAAAATCAATTTATTTTCTCGTTATTATTTCTTTGCAAGGATTTAATCCAAGAAAACCAAGACCCCCAAGGCTTTTTGTTTAATTGAATTCCACATTACTCTATAATATCACGCAGTCCTTGAGATCGACATTCGGGGAATTTTCTCTTTATTACTACAGAGGAAAAATAGTACACTTGTTATTTTACCGATCAGTTATGGTGGGTGACAGCCCGAGGAAGATTGTTATGTGGAAGGAGGTGGTGAGGAACGTGCGCAACAGACTAAATGAATGGAGAGGGAGGCATTTGTCTATTGGTGGTAGGGTGGTTTTACTTAACTCTGTTATTTACGCTATCCCGCTGTATTCTTTGTCATTCTACAGGGCCCCTAGAAAGGTGATCAAAGAGTTTATTGGAATCCAAAGGAGGTTCTTATGGAGGGGAGTGGAAGGGGGGCAATGCGTAAACTGGGTAAGTTGGAAAGTCGTGGGTAAATCTAGAGAAGAGGGTGGCCTTGGTATAAGAGACATCGATAGTATGAATGTGTCGTTAGTAATGAAGTGGAAGTGGCGGATTCTTATGGAGGATAATGCGGTGTGGTGCGACCTTTTAAGATATAGGTATTCAAATTTGGGTCTAAAGATGTTCGTGAATAATGATAGATTCTTAAACAAACGCAATTCAATTTGGTGGCGCGACTTAATCTTGATAAACGATTGCGCGGGAACGAGAGGCCTTTCTGCCTCAAACTTGTTCTTGTGAAGAGTTAAGAAAGGGGACAAAATTTCCTTCTGGTTCAGTAGGTGGTGCGGGGAGCAGGCTTTATCGGAGACATATCCTGAGTTGTATGCAAGAGCAACAACCCCTTTTATGTCAGTTGCTGATGTAGAGCACTGGGAGGAAGAAGAATGGACTTGGGTTGCACAGCACTGGTTCAGCATTGACGACGACAAAGATCAGTTTCTAATTATGGATCTGTTAGATCATATTTCCAACATTCAATTGGTGCAGGGTGAGCGATATATTGTCGTTTGGGCCGCTAACGAAAATGAGGGGTTCTCGGTGAAATCGTGTGCTATAGCCGTAAGAAGTAGAATGGAAATTTTTAATGGTGGAGAGGATAATTTGAATAAATTGAAGTTTTTGTGGAAGATTGAGGCTCCCTCAAAGGTTAAGATTTTTGTTTGGAGACTCGTTTTGGACAGAAACCCGACGAGACAACAGCTGAAGTAGAGAGGGATCTTGACTACGGCCACAGATTGTTGCTGCGTTTTTTGTTTTAGAACTGAGGAGGATTCTCATCATTTGTTTGTTTCGTGTCCAATCTTTGAGAAAATATGGGAGAAAGTCGGTTCTTGGATAGGCGATTCCATAATGTTGACAAACCTTGAGTTAAGAAATTATCTTGCTTTCTTTGACAAAATTAAGGTTTTATACGAAAGATTAACTATGGATGTTATTTGGATGTCGGTGGTCTGAAATATTTGGATTATGAGGAACGCTCTTCTTTTTAGAGGTAGCATCTTTAGTTTTGAAGAGTGTGTTACTGCTATAGTGCTATCCTCTTGAAAATGGTTTAGAGCAGTTAATGTTTCATCTGTGTCCTGTAATTTTCATTATTGGAACATTTTGCCTCTTTCGTGTTTGAAGAGGTAGCTGTTCTTTTGGTCGTTTTAATCCTTTGGTTTCATTGAATATCATTACCTATTGAAAAAAAATATAGTTACTATGTGACAATAGTTATTCAATTAGGCACTATTAATAATAGTTGACAGAGGAATCAAATTCTGAAGACAGGAGATTGATTTGTGAAAAAATTAACATATTTCGACATTTATTCACCTACACCTTCAGGAATCAAGATAACACATTCATATTTACTAAATTATATATTTTCTAACCAGAAGAAAAGAAGACCCTATAACCTATTGGTTAGTGATTAAATAGACAATATTGATTTAGACCTAGAAAGAAACTTTTTATCGAATTATATATTTTCTAACGTGAAGAAAATAAAGAAAAAATTACATAGCACATTTAGAAAATAAATTTTAGATAATAAATGTAGAAAATAAATTATATATTAATGTAAGTTTTGTCTCTTTATAAAAATGTAGAAAATAAATTTTAACAGAATACTGTCATACATTTTAGATTTGTAAATTTAAAATTCGATAGGGAGCTGTCATATATAAATGAAAACGGAATACTGTCATACATTTTAGATTTGTAAAATTTGTAAATTTGAGATTTGACAGGGAGCTGTCATATATTTTAGTTTTTGAAAAATGAGCTAATATCTAAAATAGGTTTAATAAAATTTTAGAATTAACTCATTTGTAGTCAACTGGGTTAACTCATCTAGATTCATGGGTAGATGTGAACATATCTATGATATATCAACTGTAGACTGTTCATTTTAATGTTCATCTTTTAATTTCTTATAATGTTTAATATAATTGAAGTTAGAGAATCGGTTGTACGATTTATTTTAAGTACGGATCAATGCTTAAAAAACAAATACATATTATTAGCCTATATATGTAACTAGGTGAATGTTAACCAATTGAAAAATAAATTCAAAATTTACAAAACATAGTTTGATAAACGTGTAATGTGAACTCAAACAGAATTCATGCGGTAGCACGGGTTTCTTACTAGTCTCTTTTAAAAATATGATAAACACTTAACAAAGACATTTTATAAAAAAAATTATTTGTGATTAAAATTATTCTATGTTCTTAAAAAAATCTATTCCAAAAAATGAGTTTGTAATCCTAGAAACAACCCTATAATAAAAAGACATTTCATTAATAATTTGCACATGCCACTCAAAATCTCATCGGCAATACTTGATCCAATTGAAGTATGCATTCCTATATTTAAACCTATCTTTACATTTTTGGCCTTTTGACCACTTCTTCAATTTCTTCTAGTTTCAAGCAATGCAAGATGGTAAAAAGCAACTAGAAAAGAAACATAATCGTCTCCTCTGCACACAATAAAATGAGAAAAAGAACAAAAGTTAAAAAGGAAAGTAACAAACACTTTATTAAAAGATACAAATCCTTGACCAAATTAAGAGTAGATAATGAAAAATCAAAGTAAACCTATGTTCTTGTGGTGAAAAAGTAAAAGGAGGGTATGAACCTTTTTAACTTTGGCATAACGAAGGTGTGGCGAAATGTTATATAAATCATTATCATCATCAATTGGTTTTGAGGTTGGTAGTGGAGTTAGGCTTTGTTCAAATTGAATATTATTCACCAAATTCTTCTTTTTCGTTTCTTTTTCATGCTGGTCTCGCATTTTTGCCTGAAATATAAGAAACTATTTATAAACTCTATCTTTTATATAAACAAAATCAAACAGAGAGAATTGAGTCTCAGTCTAATAGAAATTAAAATAAAGAACTTAAAGAATATTCACGAATATATTTTTACTTATTTTTTTCAAAAGTATTATCGCATTCGAAATCTAAAACTTATAAATATAAAATCTATTTATTTATCACTAAATTAAAATATTGGAGTTTAATTTATAAACATTGTTGAGTATTTAAAAAAAATTGTTAATTTATAATTATCAAAACTAAAATGTGTAGAGTAGCTCAATTTAGTCGAGTTGTTACGTAACATGCAAGTTGATGATTTAATCTCTAATAGTAGTATTTCTTATATTTATACATTAATATAGACAGCTGATATTTATAAAAAAAAAATAGAAAAAAATACAAAATAATGTAAAATAAATTATTAATTAATCAACGTGTATCCTGTCACATAAATTTATGTCTTAAAATTACGTTGATGATATGATATATTAATTTCATATTAAAAAAATTAATTTATATTGTCAATGCACTATTTTTAATATAAATAATATACCAAACATTTATCATATCAATGCAGGAATATAAATAAAACATATGATTGAAACCTATAGCAAATATTTCTGTTAAATTTATGTAACTCTACTTGACTTAGTGACGTTTATTCAAATCTCGCCTATACATAACAAAGACAAGAGTAAGAAATTTTAGATATTTGTACCCTTTTGCGAGGAACAAGGATTCTGGTGGGTGAGACAACATGGTTGTTGTAGAAATCCCCTGTTACATAAAGATCACGATCCTCAGACTCAGAGTAACTATGGCGTAGTGAACCAGGTTGCCTCGCAGAATCAAAACACTTTGTGTATGGGAAGTTACTATGATCATCATTCCAATCCCAGCTCCCAAATGCTGGTACATGATTCCTCATATAATAGTATTCCTATTTTATATCCATAACATGACACCAAAAGAAATTTATATATAAGAAAATAAACATAGAAAGGGTTTATATAAAGAAGAAGAAGAAGAAGAAGAATAAACTTACTTCCATCTAAGAGCAGATTGAGAGATGAGTGAAGATTAAGAACAAACAGAATGTGTTTGTTAGAAATGGATTTAAAAAGAGGGAGAGGGGATAGAAACATGGAGAGGTGAGAGGAAAGTGTGGGGTCATAGGGTATAGTATATTTAAAGTGAAATAATAACTTGATTTTTGACTGAATGACAAAGTAAAAAGATGAAGCAATGTTGCTTTCTTTCTTGTGATTTTATTTTGAATCATTTGTTCCACATTCGTTGGGTGGTAAAATTAATTTAAAACTTAAAATATATGATTTTAAATAACAAGAAAGTATTTCACAAAACTTTAGAGTATTAAAGTGTTAAGTTTTTTTTTTTATGAGTGTTACACTCTTATTCAATAGGAATATATATTCAATAGGAATATATCACTCGGTCAAATCATACAAGTAATTTAAAAATTCCAGTCTAAATAGATGAAATAAATGATTGTCATTGGTTGACTGTGTAAAATTAGTTTACACAGTCATCATCCCTTTCTCTTTGTTTAATAAGATAATAGTCGCACTACGCCAAATTTGTCTTTTAGCAGCACCCTTACGAAAGCGCTTTTAGGAAAAAGCGCTGCTATAGGTTTTGCTAAAAACAAAATTAAAAAACACGCAAAAAAAGCGCTCTTATAGGGGGTTGCGAAAGCGCTTTCAAAAAGCGCTGGTAAAGGCATGGGTACGAAAGCGCTTTTAAAAAGCGCTCTTATAGGGGGGTTATGAAAGCGCTTTTAAAAGCGCTGCTATAGGTGTAAGACTACGAAAGCGCTTTTACCCTAAAAAGCGCTGGTAAAGGCATGGGTACGAAGGCGCTTTTCAAAAGCGCTGTCATAACATTTTTAAAATTAAAATTTTTAAAAACAAATTATACTAAACGCGTTTAATTCATAATCCCTAATTCCTCTTTCTCTGCCATCGCTGCCCAGAAAACTCAGAAAAGCGTTCTCAGCCATCGTCGCCCAGAAAACTCAGAAAAGCGTTCTCAGCCATCGTCGCCCACAAACTGCAATCTTCACGCACAGAAGAAACTTGTTGATTCTCTGCCATCGTCGCCCCCAAACTGCAAGCTTCATGCACAGAAGAAACCAATCTCCCACAACTCCCACAACTCACGCACAGAAGAAGTCCAGAAGAGAAGACGAAGGAGATACGCTGAAGGCCATCCTCCAATTTAAAGGTTCTTCCATTTTCATGTTGTCTTCATTTACGATTGTATCACTATGTAACCTGTATGCTGATTCTGATGTAATGAAACTTGGGGTTATTTTGGGATTGACTGGGATTAGGGTTTATAGTTTGGGAAACTTGGGATTATTGGGGTAGAGTTCAAAAACATTTTGTACGGGAAACATATTAGGTGTTTAGTTCTAATGTTGCCATAAGAATCCTTCTGCAAGGTGGTGAAGTAATTGTTGTTTTCATTTTGTGATGATGTTTTTTCATATGATTGGTAAGTGTTGGTAACAACATTGTTTGAGGTGGTTGTGGGAGGGTGTAGACCAGATTCATGACCGTATAAGCCAGAAATGAATGGGAGCCATAGGAATGTGATTTAGATTTTAGAGTGATGAGTGAGTAGTGTGAGTGTTCAAATATCTTTATATAGAAGTTCTTTTCTCTTTTTTTACCCCTTTTAAAATTTGGGAGGAGAGTATTATGAAGATTGTGGTCCCTCCTCACCTATTCTAGAGAAATTCTTACCGACTAAAATGGTCCATTCATTTACTTTTTTAAAAGCTTTGTTGTGATTGATTTTTTATAAATTAGAAGTTCTATATTGAATTAAAAAAAAAGTAAATAAGAGAGAAATCATACATTTAATGTTTTGAGATTTTTATGTAAATATGTAGGGTTTTTCGGAGTTGTTCATTGTTTAATGGAGTATGATACTATATAAAAAGCTATGCTTCAAAGTATCTCTTTATTTGATGGGATCATGGAATTATTTCCCCGTAAAAACTATGCTTCCGGCGAATAATCTTATTATTTATTTGATGGGATCATGGTTATGATCATTTTGAGTTGGTTATGGTTCACTATATTTATGATGATTGAGTACAAGACAAGTTACTATGCATGAGTTAGAATATCTAACTCAATATATAATTATATATTTTAGTCATACTTTCCTATAGTTAAATATATATTGATTTAGTGGTGTTAGCTCAAAATAATGAAATATTTTAGTCATACTTTCCTATAGTTAAATATATATTGATTTAGGGGTGTTAGCTCAAAATAATGAAATATTTTAGTCATACTTTCCGAATTTGTAAATAACTCATTTGTATAAGGATGGCCGTGATTTTTTGCTACAACCATGTTCACAAAAGAGAGAAGTTCATGAACTTCTCTCTTTTGATTCTTGATGTCAATGTCGCATTTACTATGGTTTGGAATTGATAGAAGTTATACATGTTGGAATTTGCATGGTGAGAAAAGAAACGGGAATGTTGAGTCGAGGTGTAATACGAAGTATGCTTCAAACGACGATTGCACAGACACATACGATTATGATCGAGTCGAAGATATTGCAGAAGCGCTTGAAGAAGATCTTGAGGATTATCCCAAAATGTTCGAGAGGTTGGTTCGCGATGCAGAGAAACTGTTGTCTGATGGTTGTACAAAATTCACAAGATTGTCTGTGGTGTTAAAGTTGTACAACTTAAAGGCGGATAATGGATGGTCGGATAAAAGTTTCACAGAGTTATTAGCCCTTATGAAAGATATGCTACCAGAGGATAATGTTCTTCCCCATCGAACATATGAGGCCAAAAAGATGTTGTCCTCTATTGGCATGAGCTATGATAAGATACATGCATGTCCAAACGATTGTGTTTTGTTTCGAAACGAGTATGCAGCGTTGAATGAGTGTCCTAAATGCGGTGCCGCTCGATATAAGAAAAAGTTGTCTCCGACAAAAGTAGTGAAACCGATTCAAGACACTTGACTTGGCATGCAGATGAAAGAATTATTGATGGAAAGTTGCGTCATCCGGAAAACTCGCCACAGTGGATGAAAGTTGATAATGATTTTCCTGGATTTGGAAAAGAAGCAAGAAACCTTCGCTTGTCATTGTCTACTGATGGAATGAACCCGCATGGTATTCAAAGTATCTCGCATAGCACCTGTCCTGTGATTCTTATGATTTATAACCTACCTCTGTGGCTATGTATGAAGCGTAAGTACATGATGTTATCTATGTTAATTTCTGGGCCTAAACCACCAGGGAATGACATAGAAGTCTACTTGGCACCCTTAATCGAAGATTTAAAGTTTTTGTGGGAGAACGGTGTGGAGGTTTATGATGGGTATAGGAAAGAAAGTTTCAACTTGAGGGCAATGTTGTTTGGAACAATTAATGATTTTCCAGCATACGGAAATCTATCAGGGTACAGCAATAAAGGTCAAAAGGCGTGTCCTATTTGTGAAGATGAAACCGATACGACACGATTGGATCTTTGTCAAAAGAATGTCTTTCTCGGTCATCGTAGATTCTTAAATTCTAATCATCACTACCGTGGGTGGAGAAAAGCATTCAATGGAAAGGCCGAACAACGTACAGCCCCGCCTTTTTTGACAGGTGATCAAATTTTTGAAAAGGTGAAAGATGTGAGCACTCAGTTTGGCAAGCCTTTTGCACATTTACTTGTCAAGGGTGGGTGGAAGAAGAGGTCAATTTTTTTTGAACTTCCATATTGGAAGTCGCTGTACGTAAGACATTTCCTTGATGTTATGCATATTGAAAAATGTATTTGACAGTGTTATAAGTACGTTACTCAATATATAAGGAAAGTTTAAGGATGGCCTTAACATAAGGAATGACATGGTAAACATGGGAATAAGAACTGAATTGGGACCCGTGACGAAAGGAAAACGAACATATCTGCCACCTACTGTGAAGTTAAAGTTCCAGAAGGCTACTCATCAGATATTAGAAGACTTGTGTCCATGAAAGACCTCAAGTTAAAGAGTTTAAAGACACATGATTGCCATGTTATAATGGAACATTTTCTACCAATAGGTATACGTTCTATTCTGCCAGAAAAAGTAAGAAGCGCAATAACTAAACTGTATTTTTTCTTCAGGTCAATTTGCTGTAAGGTGATCGATCCCGCGATCTTACCAACATTGGAAAAAGAGATAGTTTTTACTTTATGTGATCTTGAAATGTATTTTCCTCCCTCGTTTTTTGACATAATGGTTCATCTAGTCGTTCATCTTGTGAAAGAGACACAATTATGCGGAACAGCTTATATGAGATGGATGTACCCTGTTGAACGTTATATGAAAATATTTAAAGGGTACGTGAAAAATAGAAGTCGACCGGAGGGTTGTATTGCCGAACGATACGTTGTTGAAGAAGCGGTTGAGTTTTGTACTAAATATTTGTCAAATGTTCAATCAATTGGACTCCCCAAATCTCATATTGTCGAGAAAAAAAAGAAGGAAAAAGGATAATTGGAAATAAAGTTGTGACAGTATCAATGGTTGAACGGGATAAAGTGCATTTGTATGTTCTGCACAATGAGATTGAGGTTGAGCCGTATGTTGAAATGCACAAGGTTGTTCTCCGATGTTTAAATCCGAATAGAAATGAGAATTGGATAGTACGAGAGCATAATCGAAGTTTCATACCGTGGTTTAAGGAACATATTTATTCAAAGTATCGTTCAAATCCTGCTTCAGTAACAGAAAGAATTAGATGTTTAGCATATGGTCCAAGTATAGTTGTGTTTTCTTATAGCGCGTACGCAATTAATGGATACACATTTTATACCAAAGAACAAGATGATAAAAGTACTATGCAAAATAGTGGTGTTATCTTGGTAGCTAAAGCAATGCACATATCAAGTGCGAATGACTTAAATCCGAAATTTGCAAATTTGTCATATTTTGGGGTTATCGAGCACATTTTAGTGTTTGATTACGCGAAGTTTCAGATTCCTGTATTTGGTTGCAAGTGGGTTGAAAATAATAATGGCATACGAATGGCTAAGTCAGGATTTTTGCAAGTGGATCTCAATAGGGTGGGGTACAAAGATGAGCCTTTCATTCTAACCTCTCAAGCTAAACAAGTGTTCTATGTCAATGATCCGACAAGTACGAAATGGTCTATAGTGCTTTTATCTAACAAAATAATTGATGAAAACATTTGAGATCAAGGTGATATTGGTGTTGGCATTGAATCTTGTACAAGAAACGATCAAGATGAAAATGAATCTTGTACTAGAAATGATCATAATGAGGGTATTTGGATCAATCCAACCGTCCGCGTTGTTATGAGACGCGTAGAACATATTCCTACCAAGAAAAGAAAGAGACGTTAGTGAAAAGGTAAAAGTATATATATATTCAATTCCGACAACTTTCTTTTTTGACACAAGTACTAATGTGCTTTATTCAATTTGTACCGATTGTTATATATTCAATTTGTATAGTTTTTTTCAATTTGTATTCCGATTGTTACAATACTTGTCATCCGATTTTGGTGCATATTTTCATTTTGTACATAACTTTTGAACCATGTATCCGTTTGTCGACTTCTTTACATGTAACTATACTATTTTGACGATTCCGGAGCTGCTCATGCCCTTATCTTTGCATTTCGGGACTGTTTTTTTATCGGTTTTGCTTCTGTCCATAATCAAAAGTCGGGCTTAGGGTCTGAATTTCAAAAAACCGACTTCATTTTTGAGTCTGTGAGGACGTTTTACCATATCCATGTAAATTTTGTTCAATCCCGACAACTTTCTTTTTTTGACACTTATTTCGATTTCACCGATTTCGATTCCAATTTACTTGTACATGGTTACTTTGACTTCCATTTGACTTGTATAGATTGTTAACTTATTAATAGTGTACTAATGTGCTTTAGTTTGTTTGATACAGGTCAAATGGCTAGTAATCAAGAAAACGCACAAGAAAACTCACAAGATATAGATGCTCTAGATACAAATCCTCCATCTAATACATCATCAACAGAAGTTGCACGAGGCATCACCATTATGAAGGGAATCATTCGAGATAGAGACAAAGGATTAATATATAATTTAGAATGGAATTCTGATAACCAAGCAATTGGTAGTAATGCTGCAATGTTGACAAGCTACATTGGTACACTTGTTCGTTTGCATATTCCAATCTCCGTATCTAAATGGAATCTGAAAAGCAAACCGTTGGACGATAAAAAAGATATGATTTGGTTTGAGCTTAAGGTATCATATATGGTTGTTGTTATTATCTTGACGATAATTTGTTTAAATTACTTATACTAACACACACTATGCGTATGTTTTTTCGCAGAGGTCTTTTAACATACCAGATGAGCGTAAATGCTACATACTTGGTTTGGCTGGAAAAAGATATAGAGGGTGGAAAGCTTTTTTAACAAACACCTATCTTAAGGATAAAGAAGGAAACTTTCTTGAAGAGGCCCCGAGACGTCCAAAAAAGTATGAGATCTTCATTAAAGAAAAAGATTGGGCTGAGTTTGTAAATCAAAGAGATGAAGCTTTCCGAAAAAGGAGTGTCACAAATAGGGCGAGAGCATCAAAACCCGGGTATCCATACAAAAAAGGGCGTTTGGGATATGCACGCTTAGAGGAAAAAATTGTAAGTAAATAGAAATGCTACGTTCTTATTAATTGTCAAACTATGTTGTAATTGACGATTTTATCATTTGTGACAATGCATAGTTAGAGGAGACGAAAAGTGAGGAAACCTCACTTCCAGTACATGTGTTGTGGAAGGAAGCTCGTGTGGGCAAGAAATGAGCTTTTGATCCCGATGTTCAAAAAGTTTATGATGAATGTGTAAGTATAACAATGTGTCTTTAATTAAATCAAATGTTTATTAATATATAATTGATTTTTTATCTCCACTAATAATTTTTGAAATGTAAATGAATTACAGAGACCATGTCGCAATCGGTATCCACCGGTGAGGACCAGGATAATAGGAGCGTACTTAGTAGAGCACTAGATGTTCCTGAGTATCCCGGTCGGGTGAGGGGTAAAGGTCATGGTGTGACTCCAACCTCTTTCTATAAGCATTCTAGGAGAAGAAATCCTACCAATGTAGAAGTGTTGCAAAAATTCCAGGAATTACAAGCACAAGTCTCTGAATTGCAAAGAGATAAAGAGATGTATATGAGAGAAAAGTGCAATACTTCATCTGTGAAAGAAACTAGTGATAAAGCTAGTATCAACTGTCAAAGAAAATTTCCCGAGGTAATTATAAATTCTTTTTTCTTACAATTGTTCTATTTTATTAATGATAATGACTCTATATTTATTATTGGTTTAGGGCATTTCATCTTGCCAACTGTACTTATCGTCACCGAATTATCGCCTAGTTGGCAAGGGAAAAGTGCACAACACTTTGAGAGATTTACTTCACCATAGACCGCTCCCGGATGGTCACATGAAAGTATCAGTTGATGTTGTATTAGATCATGATGCGGTGCTACCGGTACCTGACATGGTCTCAGAGACAACATTGTTGCGAGATACAATAGGGTCATTTGTTGCATGGCCCTCGGAGCTCATTATCATTGGTGATGAGGTATGTTGAAAACCATTATGAATCAGTTATTTTTTGAATGTCAATTCTGAACCGTTGCGTTAATTATTTTTTACATGATAATTTTAGACTGCTCCTACAAAACCCGCAATTAAGGGTAAAGGGATTTTGCAGGAGGACGAGTCTGTTGCATCACTAAAAGAGGTACATTTAAAGTGTTAATATATGATCTGAATCTAAAACTGTATGATTTTATAATTTACCTAAGTTATATGACTTTTAGGTATCTGCTCGGGGGTCACAACAAGTGACGCAGCAAGTTCGTAGCGTACCACCCAAGGAAAAGGGTCCTCCGAAGCCAGGGGCAAAAATAGCTGCTTTTGCGCCTCGATACCGGCATACGCTCGGAAAACTTATTAATATGTCAGATTTGACGACAGGTGCTTTCTGTGAAATTAATATGGATGAAGTTGTCTTTGGTATTGAATTCCTCGAAAATGTTGCACTAGATGACATGCATGAGATTTTTTCGCATGACCAACTAGGCGTCGGTAATATTCACTCATACATCCGGTAATCCGATGAATATATTATTTAATTAGTTGAACAATTTATTTACACATTTCAATGAAAATAATCTAATGTTTTTTATGTTTTTATTTAAGGTTGTTGTATGACAAAGTGTTGCGCGGGACTGAATTGTCAAATAGATTCCATTTCGTGTCTTCCGCCCATTGCAACGGACAGACAATTGCTACGGAACCAGAATCAGTCAGCGCTTAGTCGATAGATTCCTGACCACCGACAATACAGAAAGCCTGTTTCTTTGGGCGTATAATACCCGACTAGTAGGATTAGTTTCTCATTCTTGGTTCATCTAATCTTTGTTTCTTTTGCGTAGCAAAATTTTCATATAAAATTTTGTTTTAATTTATAGAGCACACTAGTTGTTGCTTGCTATCAACCCTATAAGAGAAGTGGTATATTTTCTAAATTTGGTAGATGGTGAGTGGACCAATAATCCGGCTATGAAGTCAATGATTGATACGTAAGTGAGATCGTACTAAATATTCGTGTATATTTATATATTTAATTATTTGTGGGATTGATCTAAATATATGCTTTTATATTTTTGTTAGATCAATACAAGTGTTCCGAAGTCAAAGAGACGCACAGGTATCCCAGACTAAATGAAACAACATTACTTGGATCAAAGTGCAGGTACATTAATTTTCACAATTTTGCTTATAATAGTTATGTTACTTGATAAAACAAGACAACTATAAAATCTTATTTGTTTTTCTATGTAGTGTCCGCAACAGCGAAACAGTTATGATTGCGGATACTTTGTTTTGAGGTTTTTGAAAGAAATCCTTCAAACGAATCAATTAGAGATTCCAATCACGGTATGGATTTATAACTTAAGATAATTTCTTATAATTTATTACATTTAACTAAATCATTCATATTATGTTTTTGTTATGTAGTACTTTGATGACTTCTTTGCTGCTTCTTACACGAGACTTAAGTTGGAAGAAATCAAAGAGGAATTGTGTCAATTTTATATTCAGCAACTATTCATATAAGTAAATACATTATTGTGTGAAAAGTTTTAAGAATACATTACTGTGTGGCGGAATCTGATAATGACTTTGTGTTTGAGTTTCTTTGGTGGATTTTGGTTCATTTTGCTTAATATTAGTTGACGATGATGACGTTGTTATATGAATCAAGTTTGTTTTTGTTGTTGTTAAGTGGTGCTGATAGTTTGATTTGAGACTGGATTGATGACACGTTACATTGGTGGATTGAGTTGCAAATCACATGAAATTGTTGCTAATAATATTGTTGATGTTACCGAATGACAATTTGTTTTCTTGGAAAATTTGAAGTATAGATGTTAGAGCCTTTAATTGTGTTTGAGCAAAGTTAGTTTAATTGACCGTGTTGTTCTGTTCATAATTTGCAGGACCAGGACCATGCGCTCGTCGGATTTTTTACATTTCGGGCTTATATTCTAATTTAGTTATTGTTAGAGATGAGTTAGTTATATGTATCAGATTTAGTTTGTTTGAGATGAGTTAGTTACATGTGAATTGAACTATAATGGTGTATATATATTATTTTGGATTATAATGGTATTATATTGGTATATAATGAAGGATAGAAAAACACTTAGAAAGGGGGGGTTTGAATAAGTGTAGTTTCAAAAACTCGTAAGATAAAAATAATTTGCACAAGTATTTTTATCCTGGTTCGTTGTTAACTAAACTACTCCAGTCCACCCTATACAAGGTGATTTACCTCAACTGAGGATTTAATCCACTAATCACACGAGATTACAATGGTTTTCCACTTAGACAACTTCTAAGTCTTCTAGAGTCTTCTGATCACAACTTGATCACTCTAGGAACAACTGCTTAGAGACCTTCTAAGACTTCTCTAGAGTATACTGATCACAACCCGATCACTCTAGTCCTTTACAATTTAATGTAAACAAATTCTAAGAGTATTACAATTGCTTCTTAAAAGCGATAATCACAAACTGTGATATTTCTCTTACAGATTTAAGCTTAGACTCACTAAAGTATTACGACAGTAATGTAGTGAGGTTGAAGATGAAGTTTGATAGCTTTTGAAGTGAACAGCAAGATAGTATCAGAGATAGTTCAGAATTCGTTCAAAGTGCGTCCAAAACTCGTAACCTTGCTTCTCATCAGAACTTCATATTTATAGGCGTTTTGAGAAGATGACCGTTGGGAGCATTTAATGCTTTGCGTATTCCGTACAGCATTGCATTTAATGTTTCACTCTTTTGTCAACTACCTCGAGCCTTGCGTTTGCTGTGACTACTGACGTTGCAGTTAATAGCTTCTAACGTTCCTTTTGTCAGTCAGCGTAGCTTGCCATCTAGTACTTGATTCTGATTTGTTCTTTGTAAATACTACGTTGAATATCATCAGAGTACAAACAGCTTGGTGCAGAGCATCTTCTGATCTTCTGATCTTGATATGCTTCTGAGCGTGATTCCATGACTTCAGTGCTTCTGCTTCTGAACTCAAGTTCTTCTGATGCTTCTAATAGACCATGTTCTGATTCTGCTTGACCATCTTCTGATGTCTTGCCAGACCATGTGCTGAAGTTGCATACTGAACCTTCTGAGTCAAAGCTTCTTAGCGCTGATTTGTGCATACTCTTTATATATTTCCTGAAAAGGAAATTGCATAGGATTAGAGTACCACATTATCTTGAGCAAAATTCATATACATTGTTATCATCAAAACTAAGATTATTGATCAGAACAATTCTTGTTCTAACAATCTCCCCCTTTTTGATGATGACAAAAACATATATAAATGATATGAATTTGCAATCAGAATAACAGACGGCAAAAGACAATTACACCGTTATAGCATAAGCATATAAACATAATGTGAATGTGTCTCCCCCTGAGATTAACAATCTCCCCCTGAAATTAATACTAGAAGAATTTTATAAATAAAAGACTTCCCTGAGTATTTCAGTAGAGACAATCACATATGCTTGAACTTCAGAACATTCACTGCTTCTGATTTCTGCTTCCATAGGACAGCTTCAGAACATTGAATTTCTTTAGATCCTCAGAACATTCACAGCTTCTGATTCCTGCTTCCATCGGACAGCTTCAGAACTTGAATTTCTTTGATCCTCAGAACATTCACAGCTTCTGATTCTTGCTTCCATCGGACAGCTTCAGAACTTGAATTTCTTTGATCCTCGGAACATTCACAGCTTCTGATTCTTGCTTCCAGCGGATAGCTTCAAAGCTTGAATTTCTTCTTGAATTAATCCATGCTAGATTGTATCAGAACATTGTTGAATGTACTTGAGCATCTTCAGAGCATCTTCTACATTCTGAAATGTTACAGAACAAACTCCACAACAAAAGTTGTAGCATGAATAAATCATAACTTATCACATATATATATATATATATCAGAACATACACAATGCATCAAATTATATATGATAAGATATAGGATTATCAGAACATGTTAAGGACAGAAAATAATTTAATGCATATTCTATTAGAATATCATCACACTTCTTTCTTCCTGCTTCTGATTCTGAAGCTTCATAGCACTCAGCTTGCTTCAGTTTCCATGAGCATATTCCTTTTACAGAATTTGCGATTCCTCATGATTTTGCTTCTAATGTTGAGCCTCAATCCTGCAAAACAACTTAGAAACATATGAAGCTTGCAGCTTCTGTTAGTAATGTGGGGGCTTTCTTCCCAGCAACTGCTAATATAAATCAAATCATTTATCACTATTTCTCCCCCTTTTTGTCATAACATCAAAAAGAATGTAAAAGATTCAGATGTAACCACAGGACAAATGGAAAGAGAACCAAATAGTCATTGATAAAATAAGCAGAAGTACAAGAGTTATGCAGAAAAAGCTTTTCATTGATTAAACCAACAGAATTACAAAAGAAGTATGCTGAATAAGCAGATGCAGCAACCAAAGAAAACTACAAAGACCAAAGACTAAGACCCTAACCTAGACAAAATCTGCGCCAGTATGTCATGAATCCGGTCAGTGATCTTCTGGAAGGTCTTCAGCCTCAGCATATTCTGGCTCGGGCAACACAGAAGCTCCAACTTCCAATGCCTGAAGAATAGTTGCAAGGTTTGTTGGAAGAATTGGACCAGCAACTTCTGCATGATAAACCACTTCTGGAAAGACCATGTGAGGAGCGCTTTCAGAAGGGTTCATTCTGAACCAATTGAACAGCCATTGAAAATCTCCAGTCAGCACTGGAAACCTTGGTCTCCATACCACAATGTCTCTGCAGGGGTTTCTTCTTCCATCTCATCTGCAGGTATCCTCTCTTCAAGAACTCTTCTGTTCCTGATTAGATAGTGATAGCTGCTTTCACCAACTTCCAAGAGAAGACCACGAGCACCAGGTGCTTCAGTCATGATCCTTCTCTGGACATCCGTAGCCCTAACCAGAAAATCCTGGAGAAAGGTGTCCCAGAGGTTGCAGGTAGCGTACTCATCCAGATGATTAAGGTGAGCAGCACCCAGAATCTCCAACCAGCTATTTACATCTGAGTGTAAAAGCTCTAGATAAGCATGAGTGGTAGGTGTAGGAGGGTTGACTGTGAATCTGGAGTCAGGAAACACAAAACTGTAGGGGTTAGGTGTTCTGGTGGGAAAAGGGTGTGAGAGCGGTGAGGAGATATCTGTGAGATGGGTAGAGGGAGAAAGGATATCAGATGGTGAAGATGGTGGTTCCAGAGAGGTGAAAGAAAAAGAAGAGGTGGTGGAGGTCTTTGAAGAGGGAGGTGATTCAGGGATACCTTCAAGGGGTTGATACACACGTCTAGAGTAGTTTCCAGACATCATAGCTTCAAAAGAATTCACCTTGAGAGGATCGTAGGTGATCCTTACCCTTTTTGGTTTGTTTTCAGGTTCATCAGATGCCATTCTCTTTTGTTTGCGGTCAGTTTCTTGATTTGGTGAGCTTGACGAAGGATTCATGGTGACTTTGCAGATAGTGAGAACCGCTAGGGTTTATGATATGAATGCAAAGAGAGAGAGAGAGAGAGAGAGAGAGAGAGAGAGAGAGAGAGAGAGAGAGATAGCAAAAAAGGAAACTAAATGCAAGAAAGAGAAATATAAGAGGGAAAGAAGCGTTTGAAGAATATAAAAGAAAAAAAATAAACTGAAATGATGAATAGCATTTAATGTTACGTGACACGAGGAGAGAGAAATTATGACAAATGAAGTGATAGAACAGTTACCTAGGAAAGGCGCCTCCTCAACTGCACGCATGCTTGTCCAAATAGGGTAGACACGTGTTACCATCTGGAAAGCTAGATACAGCTGTATTTACGAGTCACTACTTCTAATTGATTTAAGATCAGAACTTCTTATAAAACATTAATCCAATCTCATTTCAGAAGATAGCCATACATAAGATTTTCTTATCTTCTCATTCTGGGCATAAATCCATACTGATATTCTTCAGAATGAACTTAAACTTATCTTCAGCTAGGGGTTTTGTAAAGATATCAGCCCACTGATGGTCTGTATCCACAAAGTTTAAAGATAAAACACCCTTCTGAACATAGTCCCTTATGAAATGATTTTTAATCTCAATGTGTTTAGCTTTTGAATGTAAGATAGGATTCTTAGATAAACATATAGCAGAAGTATTATCACAGAAGATAGGAATGTTATTCTCAAACATTTGATAATCTTTTAACTGACTTATCATCCAGAGCATTTGTGTGCTACAACCAGCAGCAGCAACATATTCTGCTTCTGTTGTTGAAAGAGCAATGGTTGCTTGCTTCTTGCTGTACCAGGAGATTAGGTGACTTCCAAGAAATTGACAACTTCCAAAAGTACTCTTCCTTTCAATTCTATCTCCAGCATAGTCAGCATCACAGAATCCTACTAAGTTGTATTCTTCAGATAATCTGTAGACTAAACCAACATTAGTAGTACCTTTCAAATACCTTAGAATTCTCTTAACAGCAGTTAAGTGAGATTCTCTAGGATCTGATTGGAATCTAGCACACAAACAAACACTGAACAGAATGTCAGGTCTAGAAGCAGTTAAATATAGAAGAGATCCAATCATACCTCTGTACAACTTCTGATCTACCTTCTTACTTACCTCATCCTTACCTAGTATGCATGTTGCTGAATAGATTCTAACCTGGCCACTGGTGCAAAGGTTTCTGTATAGTCAATTCCTTCTTGCTGACTATAACCCTGAGCCATCAATCTGGCTTTGTTTCTTACCACTTCACCTTTCTCACTCAACTTGTTTCTGAAAACCCATTTTGTTCCTATAATATTGAATCCTTTAGGTCTTGGAACAAGATCCCAAACATCATTCCTTGTAAACTGATTTAACTCTTCTTGCATGGCAATTATCCAGTCTGTATCCTCTAGAGCTTGATCAACAGAAGTTGGCTCGATCAGAGAAACCAGACCTAATTGACATTTAGTATTGTTCTTGAGGAATGCTCTTGTTCTGATAGTGTTATACCCCAAATTTTGCCCGCATCTTTTTTCAAGAAAACTCCAATCTGAAAATTAAGAGTCTCATATAATCATGGATTTTTATTTCAACAAATATCCTGACATATGAAATACTTAGTTTTTAGAATTTTTCTTATACAGTAATTTGGCTTGCAGTTGAATTTATTCTTACGCAAACGCCAAATACTGTTTATTACTTCACAAATGCTATTTTATTTATTTACAGATAAATAGTACTGACACAATTGGTACAGAGTTAAATCTTTTTGCAGGCGCAAAATCAGGAAACTCAGACTGTACTGGTAACAAGTAGATTATTATTATCTTTTGTTTCCCACTAATTTTTGTACTATATTCCATTATTTTCAAAAATCTTTTCAAATCTCTTTTTCAAAAATCAAATCCTAACTTTATTCTCTACATCTCTCTTTTTCCCAACACTATCATACACTTTCTTTCAAATCTTACTTCCACTCAAATTCTCCTTTTGTACGGAATCACATCATTCCCCAACGTCTCTATCCTTCTTTCCACTCTATAAATACCTCTCATTTTTTCATAAAAATCTCACATCAAATTCTAATTCATCTCTCAAATTGCTACTTCATAATCCATCCTTTCTTCTTCCCCGACAAAATGGCGAAGCGGTGGGAAACGTGTTTTCTTATGGTCATCACCATTGCTACGGTGATCATGTCTTTCTTCTGTCTACATAGCCCGGAACACTGTGGACCTGGGATGCTTATGCTCCCAATCATCTACATGTTACTATTTGTAGCATGGGTTATCAATCGTCATTCTTAAAATTTGCCGTATTTCTTATTTCTTAAATGTACCGTTTATTCGTCGTACTGTTCAATATAGTATGTAATATTTGTACTGTCAGTATTAAATGTTGTACTATTTGTCATAATATTGCTTAATTACTCAGATAATATTTTGTGTGTTTTCTGCCAGTCAAATATTCATTTTTCTATGCATTAAATGATTTTCAGGGTTATTATCGGTAATTTTGCCCGCATACAGTAAATATTAGTTATTTATTATGTCTGTGTTTTTGTTAACAAGTCATGTAAATAAACTTTCATTTTTCACATAAAACAAAAACAAAAACAACAAAAAAAGAAAATTAACTTTGACTGTTGATTTTTCACTCTAACTGCTACGTCAATACCTGAACAGTCAGTTGACAGCCAAACTGCTGGCAGTACAATTCTCAGTGTTTTGTACCATCAATCAAATAAATCTTTTACAATTCAAAATTCCAAGATTTTTGTTCTAGAAGTCTTCTGAATATCACGCGATTAGCAGAGACTCAACACTGCACAAAAATCAGGTACGCTTAACTATCTTCTACACAAACAGTCCCTGACTAGGGTTTTCTTGTTTTTACAGGAGAAACAAGTTTTTGAGACCTCAAATGGATTTCATGCACATCCATATATCTCAAAGTACCATCATACAAATTTTCAAACTTCAATTCACTCAGACGCACCGTCAGCAGCTCAAACAGTCAACAGACGACCCGTTTGACCAAAAAGTCAACAGACAGTCAAAAATAAAAGTTTTTTGTCAAAGTCCATATTTTGTCAAAGGATTCATCATTTGATCATTGGATGATCATAATTCATCAAGGAAAGATCAAAAATCAACAAAACCCTAAGATTCAAAATTAGGGTTTTTGCCTGAAAAGTCAACTCAACTTTGACTGGTCATAACTCTCTCATCCTTCATCCAAAAAATTCAAACCAAAGCTCATTTTGAAGGAAATTCAATTATCTTTCAAATGCAATTGATCTCATGGTCATTGCATTCACCATTTGAAAAATATGACCAAAGACATTACAGGTCATTTTCAAAGTCAACAAAAAGACACTTTTTTCAAAAGGACACCCAAGGAGCATCAAAAATCATTTTGACATGAGACCAAAGACATTGGTTAGAGGACTCTTTGAGGTTTCCAAAAAGTGCAAGAACTCCTTCATATGACAAAAATTTAGGGATTTACACCTTGTTGAAGTTGGCTAAATTTTGGGAAAATGCATGAAACCAACATTGCTCAAAAATGTATTTTTTCCAAATGGGGCCAAGTTTTCATGGTTCAAACATGTTTGCCATGTTATTATGGGCCTCCCACGACCAAGACAAAGCCCACACCATTTTTATCCATTTTTGGCTTAATTTTATCTTATTTTAAGATTAAATAAAAAAAGAAAAATGGAAGGATAATGGATAGCTTGAATTCCAAGCATGACTCATCAAGAGAATCATTCAACTCTGTCCCAAGCCAAAGTACAGCAGAGGGAGAGAAGAAAATCAAGCCATAGTGGCTTAAATGCCAAGCTACACATGTGGAAAAAGTCAAGATTCCAACAAAGGCATAAATGCTTCTTAGCTTATCTTCTAAGCACTTCAGTGCTTATAAAAGAGCTAGCATGCTTCAGTAACAAAGAGAGAACGAATTGAGAGAAAAACTCTTGCTTGTAACACACTTGTAACATCTTAAAATATTCAAAGAATTTTGAAATTCGAATTCTAAGTTTAAGCTAGTTTTAATACAAAGTAAACACTCAAACACGTTCCTTGAACTTCACTGAACCTATCCAGATCATCTGCAAGCTTTGAAACTCACTGAATCAAGCACTACAGGTCACGATTTGTTCAAACAAAAACCAATTCGTATCTCATAATACATGCATATTTAACAAGATGTAGACATATATTTGAGCTTAGTTTGATGTCCTGATCATTTATGGACACTTAATTAAGGTTTGGTTGCTTATATAGGAAGATACCATTCTAGGGTTCATAAACTAAATTTTAGGGCTTTCCATTAGAAGCAAAATTAGGTGAAATTGATGGCATATTCAAACTCAGTGAGCCAAACCCAGTTGAATGAACATGTCGCGCCAAATTTCTTTTCAGGTTTACCCCTATTCGCTATTTTGCAGGTTTGAAGCTCATCAATTACAACGCTTCTCTCATAAAAGCGCTGTTAAAAGAGGTGTCTGGAGGTTGAAGACGAAGACGTGTCTTCCCCCCATTGGATCAGACGCGCGCGTTTTTTTAAATATAACCCTTGGTTTCAGTGTTTGCAGGCGCGTCATAAGTGGTGGTCCCTCACCATCTGAGCCATCAGATCTCATTTAATGACTCATCCAACGCATCAGAATGAACCCCCATACCATGGACTTTATGGAATTTCCACATCTGATCAGTATCTTTTATTTTCTATTTTATTTTAATTTCTATGCAAAATTAATTAAAAATAGTTTTAAAAATCCAAAAAATACACAAAAAATATTTTTAGACTTCTAAAATAATGTTTTATTTTCTAAAATAAAAATATTTTATTTTTCTTTATAATTTCAATATTTTGCATAATTAATTAGTATATGTTTATATATTTGCTTTTTAGTTATCTTAACCAATCAAAAAATCATAAAAAAATTTGTTCTTTATATTAAATATTGTTTATATACTATAAACTAATTTTGTACATATTTTGAATAATTTTCTCTTTAAGTTTTAATTATTTGTATAATTATTTGCATAATTATGTTTTAATTAGCTTAATAAATCCCAAATCAATTTTAAAAATTCCAAAAAAATTAGTTTTGCTTTAAAATTAATTGACAAATATTTTGTACATATTTTAAACTTAATTTCTAGGTTTAAATCTATTTTCATCTTTTTTTTTCTCTTCATTTTAATTTAATTAATCATGCATTAATTATAATTAAAATCAATCATAAAAAATCCAAAAATATGCCTTTTATTTTTCTTGCAATTTAAATTCCTAGATAAATGTATAGGTTGTTAAATTCATGTAAATTGGCTTAGTTTACATTTCCTGCACAATGGATGTAATAGCGTAGATTTACTTTCCGCACTTTACAGTTCCGCATTTTAATTTCCAGCAAATATAAACTGCGTGTATGTCAATGATAAAATTGAACCGTTAGATCACTAACTTCAAAGATAAAATATCTGAATCCAATCACAATCACACTTGCACCTTTTAAGGTAATCCCTTCTCATTATTTTCAAAATCAAAGTCAAAATTCTACTGTTTCGAGTACAAAATCGAACCTTTTGTTTGTATCCGGTGAAAGGATAGATTTTTAAAGGAAATAGGATAAAGACCTTACAACTCAGGGTAGACCTCCTAGTTTGCTTGCTCAAATCAAAACAAACAAAATTCTCATACACTGTTGTTTTTCAAAACAAAACTTTCCAAAAAGACAATATTTTGTATACATCCAAACACGGATCATTACAAAGTTAACGTTCTTTTCAAAACATCTTTCGAAAGATAAACAAACATTTTGTATACATCCGCACAAGGATCATTACAAATTCAATTTACAAAGGTATTTGAAACCACATATGAGCATTCTAAAGCAATTGAAAAGTGATCGAAAAACAAGTGAGCTAAGCAAACTTAAGAGCCCATGGATAACCATGGATACAAAGGGTGCTAACACCTTCCCTTTGTATAACCTACCCCCTTACCCAGAATTTCTTAAAGGTCTTTTTTCTGTTTCTTTTATAAACCTTTCCTTAATTGGATAAAATAAAAGGTCGGTGGCGACTCTGTGAATTTTCAAAAATGCGAAAGCATAAGCGATAAAAAAGAGTCAGTTCACGTATCTCTCCCGCTCAGAGGTATGGCCCGAAAAAAACGGAGGTCCACAGAACTGGCGACTCTGCTGGGGAGTCACTTTCAAAAAACAAAATGTTTTCAAAAGGGGTTACCTTAAGAGAATAGATTACTTCGATGTTTTCAATTGTTTGACTTGATTGCTCTATTTTTCAAAGGTTTGTTTGGGTATTTTGCTTGTGTGAAAGATTCTAACCCGAATCTCGAGATACCTTAAGTATATGACAATAGACCAAGGAAACTGTACGACATGTACCGATACGGTTGATCTGGTAGTCATCGTTAGTGCGATACTTTGGTTTATACTGATGTCCCTTGAAAACGATCAAGGAGTATATTAGGCTTCCGAAATGTCATTAAACACTAATTTGTCTTAGAACCTTTTTAGTTGAACTTGACTTATGGCCTATTAAGTGGCTAGCTTTGAAATTGATCGAAGTTATTTATCCTCGAGGAATATTTTGATCGGCCGCTCGAGCGCCGTATTGAGATGTTACTTCCAAGGATCATAGAACCCGAATACTATTCTAGGACAGGTTTTAACCAACTCAACTTCAGTGGGGAGGGTATCACCTATCAGCTCCATGCAAGCCTTTAAACCTAAGGCTATTGTTTGATTTGTTTTTGTGTGCCACATGTTTGCATCATAAGCATATCATTTTCTCACAAAACACTTCAAGGATCAAAGAGTTTACCTTTGTTTTTGCAGGTAATGGCTCCCGCCACCCGAGATTACATCCGAATCAACATCTCAACGGTACCATCTGAACTAAAAGACTTAGTGTCAGAATTCCCCAGGAATGTTCAATTCACCGAAAGGCATGGTCACCTACTCCATTTGGTTACCTCAAAATTTGAAGAAGACATGATACGGGTCCTGTTCCAGTTCTTTGACCCTGAACATCATTGCTTTACCTTTCCTGATTACCAGTTGGTACCCACTTTGGAAGAGTTCTCTGAGCTAATTGGATTACCTATTCGAGATCAATTACCTTTCATTGGTTTAGAAAGGATTCCAAAACCTGAAGTCATTGCTGCTGCTTTACATTTGCGAAAATCAGAAATCGAGTCCAATTGGGAAACAAAGAGTGGAGTTAAGGGTTTGCTTGCTAAATTCTTATTGGAAAAGGCTCGACTACTGCTAGAAAACAAAAGTTATCCAGCTTTTGAGGAGGTTATGGCCCTTTTGATCTATGGTTTGGTTTTATTCCCAAATCCCGACCAGTTCATAAGTGTACACATCATCAACCTTTTCCTAATCCGTAACCCGGTACCAACATTGCTGGGAGACATTCTACATTCTCTACACACTCGTACCATGAAGAAACGAGGAACTCTCATGTGCTGTATACCACTACTGGCTAGGTGGTTTACATTTCATCTTCCCCGATCAGTGTTGAGAAATGAACAAAGAATGCAATGGTCTCGCAGGATTATGTCTTTGTCTCATTCAGATATCCGGTGGAACAACTTCTTTCAAAGAGACATTACTATCATTGATCATTGTGGAGAGTACCCTAATGTGCCACTCCTTGGCATCAAAGGAGGCATCACTTACAATCCCTCTTTAGCTCTACGCCAATTCGGATATGCAAGGAGCAACGGTCCTCATGACATGATTATCCGTGGCATTGTGTTTGATTACGAGAATGATTCTCATAGACACCGACGAAGTTTCATACATGCATGGGACAGTGTCTATAGAATAGAAAGCAAAACTTTGGGGCAATGGAATTCTATCCCTATGGAACCTTACCTCAGATGGGTCCGCACTCATGCTCAGAAACTCATTATGCCATATCCCGCTATTCTACCTGTGACTATTGAGCCAAAGGTCGAAGGAGGCGAACCCCAAGTTATTCTACACCCGGATATGCCAACTGACCTAGAAGAGTTGCAAAAATCTTGGGTTCAACTAAAAGAGGAAAAAGACACCTTCAAAGAACACTGTCAGGACTATGAGAGAAGGATATTGGAGCTCACCGGACAGCTTCAAAAAGAACAGCAGATCAACACATTCCTGGGGGCAAAGAGAAAGCGTCCATGGGAGACCTGAAGGATCATTTATTTTATTTCTGTCTTGTAAGCCCAAATGAGACAAAGAAAATAAGAGAATAAATTGATTAACTAATGTTTGTTTCTTCTTTAACAAATCTAAACTCTAAGATCCTTGAAAACATTGCACACACATTTCATTCATATACACTGCATTCACATACATTGCATTCATATACATTGCATATACATTTCATACATTTGCATATACATTGCATCCATTCATACACATTGCATAACAGGTTCACATGACGGATTTCTCATCTCCTCGCTGTTTATTTCAGTCAGAAGAGATGGAATCTGAGACAAGCATCAAGAACCTCGAAGAACAGAATGCCCAAGTTCAAGTGGCAATTCTGGAACTGGCAAAGGGGCAACAAGAACTGAAAGCCCTGATAATCAAGAAGAAAAAGAAGCCCAAAGGATCTGTAGGCGTGATTCACCTGAAAAGGAAGATCAAAATCCCAGTCAAAAAGTTCAAAAAGCCACCGATCCCTGAAACAGTCGGTGATGGTGAACAAGAAGACAATCAAAGCAACCAGGGTTCTGCTAAACCCTCTTTCTCTTCAAATGAAGAAGATAATCATTCTGGGGACGAACCGGATGATGAAAAATACCAACAGCTGGAAGACCGTATGAAAGCTATGGAGATACAGAAAGTACCTGGTTTAGATTTCAATGATCTGGGGCTCATCTCGGATGTTGTTATCCCTCCAAAATTCAAAGTTCCTGTCTTTGCAAAATATGATGGAGTTTCTTGCCCGAAACTACATCTGAGATCCTATGTGAGGAAGATACAACCTCATACAACAGATAACAAATTGTGGATTCACTTCTTCCAAGAAAGTCTGTCGGGTACACAACTCGAGTGGTACTACCAGCTGGAAAATACCAAGGTTCATACTTGGGAAGAATTAGCTGCTGCTTTTTACAAACAGTACCAATACAATGCTGATCTTGCGCCAACCCGTACTCAACTAAGGGGCATGTCTATGGGACCAAAAGAAAGTTTCAAAGGATATGCACAAAAGTGGAGAGATATGGCTGGAAAGGTTCAACCACCCTTATCTGATCGCGAACTAGTCGACATGTTCATGGGCACTTTAACTGGCCCTTTCTATAGCCATTTGCTGGGAAGCTCATCATCAGGTTTCACTGACCTGATACTGACCGGAGAACGTGTCGAAAGTGGCATTCAAAATGGAAAAATTCAAATAGGTTCCTCCTCTGGTACTACAAAAGGCCCATCAGCGGGAGAAATGAGGTCAATGCAACACAAATTCAGAAAAGTCGCAAAAGTGAGCAGCATCAATCTGTAGGGGCAGTTCTGATCTCCGCATCTGCACCTCAAAAAGATCAACAGCCAAAATATACGCATCGACCAGATGCACCAAGAAGAAATTTCACCAGAATCAACATGCCAATCTCTCAGGCATTGCAGCACTTGCTAAAAGCAGATCTGATCACATTAAAAGGTCCTCCAAAGAATGTCAACACTTCCTCTCCGAATTATCGCCCTGATGCGACATGTGCCTATCACTCAAACTGTCCCGGACATGACGCAGATCACTGCTGGGCCTTGAAAAATAAAATACAAGATATGATAGATGCTGGGGAAATTGAGTTCGATCCTCCAGAAACTCCAAATGTCATCACTGCACCTATGCCAAAGCATGACAAAACTGTTAACGCTATCCTGGACACTGTTTACATCTATGATGTGAACGAATTATCAACTCCACTCTGCGAAGTCAAAGGAAAGCTAATCGAAGCTGGTTATTTTCCAGGGTGTGACCCCGACTGCTTTTATTGCTCATACCTGCCCAATGGTTGTGAAAATCTAAGAATGGGAATTCAAAAGTGGATGGATCGCCGTATCATTATGTTTGAGAGGCTCCCTTCTATGGACGTGCTGTGCGGAGTCTTTGCAAACGGAATGAGAATAGAGGATGCCTCAGTGATCTCCAGCTTACCATTCAAAATCTCTGCCAAGGCTCCATTCAAAATTTCTGCTACACTCAAAGTAGCATCAGTAGTCATTGCTAGTCCAACTCCATTTCCATATTCCTCAGACAAAGCTGTCCCATGGGGATACGACACTAATGTTTATGTCCATGGAGTTAAGCAGGGTACCTCGACTGAAGAGGCCGCAAAGTTAACTACTCCAACTGTGGGTAATATTGTGGGTACCAGCAAGATCACGAGAAGTGGAAGAATCTTTTCACCAGAAATTTCTCCAAATGTTGCTGCTGGTCCAGTCCGAGTCCCAGTTCCTAATCAAGATAACAACGCTCGAGGCAAAGAGCCACAAGTTGAACAAGTTCAAACCCCGGTGGAGATCACTGCTGAGGATCCATCAAAGCAAGAAATGGAGGAAATATTGAAAATCATCTGCAAGAGTGATTACAATATTGTTGAGCAACTAGGGCACACCGCTTCAAAAATCTCAATGCTATCTCTGCTAAAATATTCAGAAGCTCATGCCAAAGCTCTGATGAAGTTCCTTAAAGCTGCGCATGTGCCTCAAGAGATCTCAGTCGACCAATTTGAGAATTGTGTTGCCAATCTAACCGTGAACAATGGTCTCGGTTTCTCTGATGTGGATCTAACCCCTGCTGGAAAAAATCACAACAAAGCCCTACATATCTCCATTGAATGTAATGGCACCACTTTATCTCATGTGCTAGTAGATAACGGTTCTTCTTTGAACGTGTTACCGAAAACAGTACTAGAAAAGCTTGACTTCGAAGGAATTGTGTTACAACCAAGTGATGTTGTGGTAAGAGCCTTTGACGGGTCAACAAGAACGGTATACGGAAAAGTGAATCTCCCAATCAGAGTGGGTTCTCAAATCTTCGATTCTATCTTTTACGTAATGGAAATTCACCCAGCCTACTCCTGTTTACTTGGACGCCCTTGGATACATGGGGCAAACGCTGTAACTTCTACCCTGCATCAGAAGTTAAAATATCCAGTAAAAGGAAAGATTGTCACAGTCTATGGCGAAGAGGAATATGTGGTTAGTCACCTAAGCAATTCCAAATATGTTGAGTTGGAGGACGAATTCATCGAAACTCCATGCCAATCATTTGAGGTGGTCTCCCCAGATGTCTCTACCACCAAGCATATTCCTGCTACTCCAACTACAACAATGGCTTCTCTCAAAGATGCCAAAGCCATGATTGAACAGGGTGATTGCACAGTATGGGGACAGCTTCCCGATATACCTTACAAGTCTGACAAGCTAGGCCTGGGCTATGATAGTGAAGATCAAAAGAATGATCAAGGTCCTCGTTCTGGAGGATTAATGTCACACTTCGTCAGCCAAGAAGTAAACGCTATTGAAGATGAAGGAGTGTTCTTGAACCATATCATTCAGCCATATCCATATGAGATTCCACCCATTTCCATGGGAATGTGGGATGCTGTGGGAGAACCAAGTGACGGGTATAATTATCAGTATACCGCACCTCAGAATTCTTATGTTGCTATGGAAGACATTACCCCGACTGGATGGGGTGATCAAATTGAAAATGACGAAGTTTCACAAGTCCCGTCACTGAGCAATATCAAAATCCACCCAAAGAAGTATGGGACACGCTAGGAGAACCCAGCGGCAAATATGACTATAGGGTGAAATATTCCGCTCCTCCGAGCTCACAAATTGCTATGAAGGACATTGTCCCAACTGGATGGGATGAACATTACGATGACAATTTCACTTTTGAAGAAGCCAGGGAAATACCAAATAACGAGGGTTGCTTTCTATCAGCATACACTCCTCATCAGGATGCACAATTCTCTATTCAAAACATCATCCCGACTGCATGGGACGGCCTTATCGAGCACCTTGCTCAGCCAACAGAGATATCTCAGCCTGGGCTCTCGTATCCAGCAGAGTATATCACTTATCCCGAAGGATCATCGGTTCATTTTCCCACTAATGAAATCAATGCTGTGGAAGATGAAGAAGACAACTGCAACTGGAACAGCTGGATACTCCCTGCTCACAACAGTGGATTGAACAACTGGAAAGCTGAGGATATGATCTCCTTTGACCAGGAGTAAATGCCATTTCCTGTTTTCTTTGTGTATATTGTGCAAAGATAAAAATGGTTCCTGAACAATTGAACCATGAGCCTGAAAGCCGTGTGCCTTGCCCAAAGCACACTGGCCCTTCTATAAGGGCTTATCATATCATGATCATGTGCATTCAATAAAATCATGGGACGCTTGCATATTTAAAATTTTGTGATCCTTTTTCTTTCTTTCTTCGCTTTCAAATAGCTATGTTTTTTCTTCACACACACTCACATAACTAACATGCAGATTCACATACACTCTGGATCCAGTCAACAACGATTCTGCTATTGCCCGTCATGACTTTGAAAGTCCGATCTACCAAACTGAGGACGAAGGTGAGGAAGATTGTGAAGTGCCAAGAGAAATTGCAAGGCTGCTAGAACAAGAAGACAAGGCCATACAGCCTCACGAGGAGCCAATTGAGGTCATCAACTTGGGCAGCAACGAAGAAAAGAAAGAAGTCAAAATAGGGGCTGATTTAGAACACAGCATCAAGCAAAGACTGATTCAAATGCTGCGAGACTACGTCGAGATATTCGCATGGTCCTATGAAGATATGCCAGGCCTTGACACGGACATTGTAGTTCATCGCCTGCCAATCAAAGAAGGTAGCATTCCAGTCAAACAGAAACTACGAAGGAGTAGGCCTGATATGTCAAAAAAGATCAAAGACGAGGTTGAAAAACAGTTCAATCCCGGATTCCTAAAAGTTGTAAGTTATCCTTCTTGGATAGCTAACATCGTGCTTGTACCTAAAAAAGACGGGAAAGTCAGAATGTGCGTGGACTACAGAGATCTGAACCAGGCAAGCCCCAAAGATGATTTCCCTTTACCACACATCGATGTACTGGTTGACAATACCGCACAATGCAAGGTATTCTCCTTTATGGACGGATTCTCAGGGTACAATCAAATCAAGATGGCACTCGAAGACATGGAAAAAACAACCTTCACAACACCCTGGGGAACCTTTTGTTACAAAGTAATGCCCTTTGGTCTGAAAAACGCAGGAGCAACCTATCAACGTGCAATGGTAGCGCTATTTCATGATATGATTCATCAAGAAATAGAGGTGTATGTCGATGACATGATTGCAAAATCCAACACCGAGGAAGAACATCTGGGTCATTTACACAAGCTGTTTGACAGACTCAAGAAATACAAGTTGCGACTGAACCCAAATAAGTGTACCTTTGGAGTAAGATCCGGCAAACTCTTAGGTTTCATCGTCAGCAGCAAAGGTATTGAGGTTGATCCCGCCAAGGTTAAAGCCATTCAAGAAATGCCTATACCTCGTACCGAGAAACAAGTCAGAGGATTCTTGGGACGTCTAAATTACATCGCCCGATTTATTGCCCACATGACTACTACTTGTGTGCCGATCTTCAAACTGTTGAAGAAAGATCAAGTGGAAAGGTGGAATGACAAATGCCAGTTAGCCTTTGACAAAATCAAAGAATATCTCCAAAAACCTCCAATCTTGTTGCCACCTGTGGAAGGCAGACCTCTGATAATGTACCTAACTATGTTAGAAGACTCAATGGGGTGTGTACTAGGACAACATGACGAATCCGGCCGAAAGGAGCACGCAATCTACTATCTTAGCAAAAAGTTTACCGATTGTGAAACAAGATACTCACTAATCGAAAAAACTTGTTGTGCCTTAGCTTGGGCGGCTCGCCGACTAAGACAGTACATGCTAAATCACACCACTTTCCTAATCTCCAAGATGGATCCCATCAAATACGTGTTCGAAAAACCTGCTCTCTCAGGAAGAATAGCAAGATGGAAAATGATCTTAACAGAATATGACATTCAATACACTTCACAAAAAGCAATCAAAGGAAGTGTGGTAGCTGATCATCTAGCTCATCAAGCAGTGGATGATTATCAAGCATTGAACTTTGACTTCCCAAACGAAGACATTATGCTAGTCAATGACTACAAATAACCAGGACCAGAAGAAGGACCCGAGCCAGGATCCCGGTGGACTATGGTTTTTGACGGAGCTTCTAATGCACTTGGCAATGGCATCAGAGCTGTGATCATTTCCCCCGCAGGAGGTCATACACCATTCACTGCCAGGTTATGCTTCAATTGCACTAACAATATAGCCGAATACGAAGCATGTATTCTGGGTCTTAAAGCTGCAATCGATCTAAGAATCAAATTCCTGGAAGTCTACGGAGACTCGGCCTTGGTAATCTACCAAGTCAAAGGGGAATGGGACACAAAGCACCCAAATCTAAGTCCTTACAAAGAATATGTGCTGAGTTTGATTCCTTACTTCGAAGAAATCACTTTCGAACACATCCCACGCGAGGAAAATCAACTAGCTGATGCTTTAGCTACCATGTCATCTATGTTCAAAGTCAGGTGGGACAACGAGGCGCCTATGATCACCATTTACAGGCAAGATGAACCATCATATTGCAATGAGATCAATACCGAGGGAACAGAAGAAAAACCATGGTTCCATGAAGTAAAAAGATATCTCGAAGCTCAGGAGTACCCTGAAGGGGCATCCATTAACGACAGAAAGTTTCTAAGGAGATTTGCTGCCAAATTCTTTCTAAGCAATGGAACCTTATACAAACGCAACCATGACTCGACTTTACTTCGCTGTGTAAACAAGAAGGAAGCAGAACAGATCATGGAAGAAATACACAATGGTTCCTTCGGTACTCATTCCAGTGGACATACAATGGCTAAAAAGATCCTTAGAGCGGGTTATTACTGGTCTACCATGGAAACAGACTGCCATCATCACTCCCGAACCTGTCACAAATGCCAGATATATGCTGACAAAGTACATGTACCTCCAGTTCCATTAAGCGTCCTGACGGCTCCTTGGCCTTTTGCAATGTGGGGTATTGATATGATTGGAGAAATCAAACCTACTGCCTCCAACGGACATCGCTTTATCCTGGTCGCTATTGACTACATCACAAAGTGGGTAGAAGCAGCTTCATTTGCTTCTGTTACCAAGAATGTGGTGGCCCGGTTCATCAAACACAATCTCATTTGTCGGTAAGGCATCCCTGAACGAATTATCACGGACAATGGCACAAATCTAAACAACAGAATGATTACTGAACTTTGCACACAGTTCAAGATCAAACATCATAATTCTTCTCCATATCGACCAAAGATGAACGGCGCGGTGGAAGCTGCCAACAAGAACATCAAGAAAATCATACCAAAAAATGACAGTAACTTACAAAGACTGGCATGAGATGTTACCTTTTGCTCTTCATGGTTATCGTACATCTGCGCGCACTTCAACAGGGGCAACTCCATTCTCCTTAGTCTATGGTATGGAGGCAGTTCTTCCAATTGAAATTCAGATTCCTTCCCTAAGGATTATGAAAGAAGCCAATCTAGACGAAGACGATTGGATTCAAACACGGTTGGACCAGATAAACTTGATTGATGAGAAAAGGCTCGCAGCTATTTGTCCTGGTCAGCTATACCAAAAGCGTATGATCAAAGCCTTCAACAAAAAAGTCAAAAGTCAAGCATACCAAACTGGTGGCTTGGTTGTCAAACGCATCATCTTACCACAAGGTGATCCCAGAGGCAAATGGACTCCCACCTACGAGGGACCATTCATAATCAAGAAAATATTCTCCAGCGGCGCCATGTTGCTTACCACCATGGATGGCGAGGATTTCCCACACCCGGTGAATGCTGACATAGTCAAAAAATACTTCGCTTAAAAAGAAAAAAACATGCTCGCTAAGTTGAAAACCTGAAAGGGCAACTTAGGCAAAAAATGAGCGTCTCGGTGGATTGAAAACCCGAAAGGGCGGTCCAGGCAAAAATTAGAGACTAAACAAATACTATCCCGGTAGGCTGAAAACCTGAAAGGGCAGCCTAGGCAAAAGTTAGGGAATGAAGCATACAACTATGTTCCGTTTAGCTGCCTACTCACCATCAAGATTCAACACCTCAAAGACACCGATCAGTCCAATCACTTTCTTCCAACAAGTGAGGGATGAGATGCTCGAAGACAGATTGGCAATAGCAGAATTGAAACTTGACTGGATTGTTTTCACATAGCTATTTATCTTTATAAATATTTTCCAAAACTTTATGACAGTTTCCTACTTCTAGGATTGTTGTCTCCCTGTGCTAATCAGCCTATCATGGCTCTTTTTCAAAAATCAATGCAGCTTAGGCTCAAAAATCACTATTTTCACTTTTTCTGTTTTAAATACGTAAACGTCCCAATGATAATTCTGAATGAACATGTGCATTTGAATATGATTGATGTTTACCAGGAAAAACAGGAATAGCATTCAGGTAATGTCCCAATTATCTGGACATCATCCCATCAGAAGAAAATCCCCAAGAGAAGCGCATTTCTCAGCAAATTCCTCAAAAAATATTTTCTCTTCAAAAGAAGTCTTATCCCCCAGCAGGGTTGTTCCAGATTACTATCTTCAGAAGGTGTGATCCCCGCACCCGGACTTGGTTAGATAGTGCATCGGAGGATTATGCATCTTCCTCATTCCCATTTGAAAGGGCATCAGAACTTCCAGCTACCTTTCATTCCCAAGTGATAGTCAAAGATCCTTCAACAGAGTACCATGGTTCTCAAAGAATTTCCCCAGCCGAGGGTACTCAAACAAGACAAAAGATCATCAACAATCACAATATAGTCATATCCAGATGACTGATGGAAATTTATTTTCCCAAATAGAAGCTTGACATTCGTATTCATATATCACACATTCATATTCACATTCATGCATCATACATCATACATCATACATCATGCATCATGCGCATATTCATACGCATATTCATACACAACATAACATGCCTATTTCTCCTTTAGCTCACATTACATGCATCATAAACATTGCATATCACTAACTTGATTTTTCAGGTAGACGGATATCTTCAACAAAGATGTTCTCAATCACATGCAGTGTTCACCTGAATGCCATGAACGATTCTCTCAGATATAATCAAGCCGAAGATTCATTCTGATCACTTACCAACTCAAAAATAAGCATCGCAGATCTAAGTCGATACCTCAGACGGTTCAAGAACGATCTAACATTGAAGATCTAAAGTCGATACCTCAGACGGTTCAAGAATGATCTAACATCGCAGATCTAAAGTTGATACCTCAGACGGTTCCAGAACGATCTAACATTGCAAATCTAAAGTTGATACCTCAGACGGTTCCAGAACGATCTAACATCGCAGATCTAAGTTGATACCTCAGACGGTTCCAGAACGATCTAACATCGCAGATCTAAAGCTGATACCTCAGACGGTTCCAGAAAGATCTAACATCACAGATCTAAGTCGATACCTCAGACGGTTCCAGAACGATCTAACATCGCAGATCTAAAGTTGATACCTCAGACGGTTCAAGAACGATCTAACATCGCAGATCTAAGTTGATACCTCAGACGGTTCCAGAACGATCTATTATCGCAGATCTAAAGCTGATACCTCAGACGGTTCCAGAACGATCTAACATCACAGATCTAAGTCGATACCTCAGACGGTTCTAGAACGATCTAACATTGAAGATCTAAAGTCGATACCTCAGACGGTTCAAGAATGATCTAACATCGCAGATCTAAAGTTGATACCTCAGACGGTTCCAGAACGATCTAACATTGCAGATCTAAAGTTGATACCTCAGACGGTTCCAGAACGATCTAACATTGAAGATCTAAAGTCGATACCTCAGACGGTTCAAGAATTATCTAACATCAAAGATCTAAAGCTGATACCTCAAACGGTTCCACAATGATCAACCTTCAAAATCTAAAGCAGGAAAAACTTTGGACAAGTTCCGTAGCAATCATCCTCCTAGACTTAAAGCGGTAACCTTGGACGGTTCCGAAACAGTCAACACAAAGACTTTCAAATCCTTCATCAAGATATAATCAATGGATTCATTCTGATGAACAAACCCTCAACCCATTTACCAGGTGGCATCTGAAAGCCCATCTCAGGTAATGTTCCAATCTGCCAACAACATTTCGCAGACGACATTCAAATGCAACTTCCAACATCTCTTCTGATCAAGGTAAGTGCAAATTTTCAGGGCATCTAAATATTCAATCATCTTCTACCTTCAGATTTCAGACAATCTCTTCAGGTTTAAGAAGATTGAATAGGGGCAACTGTTATACCCCAAAATTTGCCCGCATCTTTTTTCAAGAAAACTCCAATCTGAAAATTAAGAGTCTCATATAATCATGGATTTTTATTTCAACAAATATCCTGACATATGAAATACTTAGTTTTTAGAATTTTTCTTATACAGTAATTTGGCTTGCAGTTGAATTTATTCTTACGCAAACGCCAAATACTGTTTATTACTTCACACATGCTATTTTATTTATTTACAGATAAATAGTACTGACACAATTGGTACAGAGTTAAATCTTTTTGCAGGCGCAAAATCAGGAAACTCTGACTGTACTGGTAACAAGTAGATTATTATTATCTTTTGTTTCTCACTAATTTTTGTACTATATTCCATTATTTTCAAAAATCTTTTCAAATCTCTTTTTCAAAAATCAAATCCTAACTTTATTCTCTACATCTCTCTTTTTCCCAACACTATCATACACTTTCTTTCAAATCTTACTTCCACTCAAATTCTCCTTTTGTACGGAATCACATCATTCCCCAACGTCTCTATCCTTCTTTCCACTCTATAAATACCTCTCATTTTTTCATAAAAATCTCACATCAAATTCTAATTCATCTCTCAAATTGCTACTTCATAATCCATCCTTTCTTCTTCCCCGACAAAATGGCGAAGCGGTGGGAAACGTGTTTTCTTATGGTCATCACCATTGCTACGGTGATCATGTCTTTCTTCTGTCTACATAGCCCGGAACACTGTGGACCTGGGATGCTTATGCTCCCAATCATCTACATGTTACTATTTGTAGCATGGGTTATCAATCGTCATTCTTAAAATTTGCCGTATTTCTTATTTCTTAAATGTACCGTTTATTCGTCGTACTGTTCAATATAGTATGTAATATTTGTACTGTCAGTATTAAATGTTGTACTATTTGTCATAATATTGCTTAATTACTCAGATAATATTTTGTGTGTTTTTTGCCAGTCAAATATTCATTTTTCTGTGCATTAAATGATTTTCAGGGTTATTATCGGTAATTTTGCCCGCATACAGTAAATATTAGTTATTTATTATGTCTGTGTTTTTGTTAACAAGTCATGTAAATAAAATTTCATTTTTCACATAAAACAAAAACAAAAACAACAAAAAAAGAAAATTAACTTTGACTGTTGATTTTTCACTCTAACTGCTACGTCAATACCTGAACAGTCAGTTGACAGCCAAACTGCTGGCAGTACAATTCTCAGTGTTTTGTACCATCAATCAAATCAATCTTTTACAATTCAAAATTCCAATATTTTTGTTCTAGAAGTCTTCTGAATATCACGCGATTAGCAGAGACTCAACACTGCACAAAAATCAGGTACGCTTAACTATCTCCTACACAAATAGTCCCTGACTAGGGTTTTCTTGTTTTAGAAGTCTTCTGAAACAAGTTTTTGAGAAGTCTTAGAAGTCTTCTGAATATTTTTGTTTTAGAAGTCTTCTGAAACAAGTTTTTGAGACCTCAAATGGATTTCATGCACATCCATATATCTCAAAGTACCATCATACAAATTTTCAAACTTCAATTCACTCAGACGCACCGTCAGCAGCTCAAACAGTCAACAGACGACCCGTTTGACCAAAAAGTCAACAGACAGTCAAAAATGAAATTTTTTGTCAAAGTCCATATTTTGTCAAAGGATTCATCATTTGATCATTGGATGATCATAATTCATCAAGGAAAGATCAAAAATCAACAAAACCCTAAGATTCAAAATTAGGGTTTTTGCCTGAAAAGTCAACTCAACTTTGACTGGTCATAACTCTCTCATCCTTCATCCAAAAAATTCAAACCAAAGCTCATTTTGAAGGAAATTCAATTATCTTTCAAATGCAATTGATCTCATGGTCATTGCATTCACCATTTGAAAAATATGATTAAAGACATTACAGGTCATTTTCAAAGTCAACAAAAAGACACTTTTTTCAAAAGGACACCCAAGGAGCATCAAAAATCATTTTGACATGAGACCAAAGACATTGGTTAGAGGACTCTTTGAGGTTTCCAAAAAGTGCAAGAACTCCTTCATATGACAAAAATTGAGGGATTTACACCTTGTTGAAGTTGGCTAAATTTTGGGAAAATGCATGAAACCAACATTGCTCAAAAATGTATTTTTTCCAAATGGGGCCAAGTTTTCATGGTTCAAACATGTTTGCCATGTTATTATGGGCCTCCCACGACCAAGACAAAGCCCACACCATTTTTATCCATTTTTGGCTTAATTTTATCTTATTTTAAGATTAAATAAAAAAAGAAAAATGGAAGGATAATGGATAGCTTGAATTCCAAGCATGACTCATCAAGAGAATCATTCAACTCTGTCCCAAGCCAAAGTACAGCAGAGGGAGAGAAGAAAATCAAGCCATAGTGGCTTAAATGCCAAGCTACACATGTGGAAAAAGTCAAGATTCCAACAAAGGCATAAATGCTTCTTAGCTTATCTTCTAAGCACTTCGATGCTTATAAAAGAGCTAGCATGCTTCAGTAACAAAGAGAGAACGAATTGAGAGAAAAAATCTTGCTTGTAACACACTTGTAACATCTTAAAATATTTAAAGAATTTTGAAATTCGAATTCTAAGTTTAAGCTAGTTTTAATACAAAGTAAACACTCAAACACGTTCCTTGAACTTCACTGAACTTATCCAGATCATCTGCAAGCTTTGAAACTCACTGAATCAAGCACTACAGGTCACGATTTGTTCAAACAAAAACCAATTCGTATCTCATAATACATGCATATTTAACAAGATGTAGACATATATTTGAGCTTAGTTTGATGTCCTGATCATTTCTGGACACTTAATTAAGGTTTGGTTGCTTATATAGGAAGATACCATTCTAGGGTTCATAAACTAAATTTTAGGGCTTTCCATTAGAAGCAAAATTAGGTGAAATTGATGGCATATTCAAACTCAGTGAGCCAAACCCAGTTGAATGAACATGTCGCGCCAAATTTCTTTTCAGGTTTACCCCTATTCGCTATTTTGCAGGTTTGAAGCTCATCAATTACAGCGCTTCTCTCATAAAAGCGCTGTTAAAAGAGGTGTCTGGAGGTTGAAGACGAAGACGTGTCTTCCCCCCATTGGATCAGACGCGCGCGTTTTTTTAAATATAACCCTTGGTTTCAGTGTTTGCAGGCGCGTCATAAGTGGTGGTCCCTCACCATCTGAGCCATCAGATCTCATTTAATGACTCATCCAACGCATCAGAATGAACCCCCATACCATGGACTTTATGGAATTTCCACATCTGATCAGTATCCTTTTATTTTCTATTTTATTTTAATTTCTTTGCAAAATTAATTAAAAATAGTTTTAAAAATCCAAAAAATACACAAAAAATATTTTTAGAATCTAAAATAATGTTTTATTTTCTGAAATAAAAATATTTTATTTTTCTTTATAATTTCAATATTTTGCATAATTAATTAGTATATGTTTATATATTTGCTTTTTAATCATCTTAACCAATCAAAAAATCATAAAAAAAAATTGTTCTTTATATTAAATATTGTTTATATACTATAAACTAATTTTGTACATATTTTGAATAATTTTCTCTTTAAGTTTTAATTATTTGTATAATTATTTGCATAATTATGTTTTAATTAGCTTAATAAATCCCAAATCAATTTTAAAAATTCCAAAAAAATTAGTTTTGCTTTAAAATTAATTGACAAATATTTTGTACATATTTTAAACTTAATTTCTAGGTTTAAATCTATTTTCATCTTTTTTTTCTCTTCATTTTAATTTAATTAATCATGCATTAATTATAATTAAAATCAATCATAAAAAATCCAAAAATATGCCTTTTATTTTTCTTGCAATTTAAATTCCTAGATAAATGTACAGGTTGTTAAATTCATGTAAATAGGCTTAGTTTACATTTCCTGCACAATCGATGTAATAGCGTAGATTTACTTTCCGCACTTTACATTTCCGCATTTTAATTTCCAGCAAATATAAACTGCGTGTATGTCAAAGATAAAATTGAATCGTTAGATCACTAACTTCAAAGATAAAATATCTGAATCCAATCACAATCACACTTGCACCTTTTAAGGTAATCCCTTCTCATTCTTTTCAAAATCAAAGTCAAAATTCTACTGTTTCGAGTACGAAATCGAACCTTTTGTTTGTATCCGGTGAAAGGATAGATTTTTAAAGGAAATAGGATAAAGACCTTACAACTCAGGGTAGACCTCCTAGTTTGCTTGCTCCTAGTTTGCTTGCTCATACACTGTTGTTTTTCAAAACAAAACTTTCCAAAAAGACAATATTTTGTATACATCCAAACACGGATCATTACAAAGTTAACATTCTTTTCAAAACATCTTTCGAAAGATAAACAAACATTTTGTATACATCCGCACAAGGATCATTACAAATTCAATTTACAAAGGTATTTGAAACCACATATGAGCATTCTAAAGCAATTGAAAAGTGATCGAAAAACAAGTGAGCTAAGCAAACTTAAGAGCCCATGGATAACCATGGATACAAAGGGTGCTAACACCTTCCCTTTGTATAACCTACCCCCTTACCCAGAATTTCTTAAAGGTCTTTTTTCTGTTTCTTTTATAAACCTTTCCTTAATTGGATAAAATAAAAGGTCGGTGGCGACTCTGTGAATTTTCAAAAATGCGAAAGCATAAGCGATAAAAAAGAGTCAGTTCACGTATCTCTCCCGCTCAGAGGTATGGCCCGAAAAAAACGGAGGTCCACAGAACTGGCGACTCTGCTGGGGAGTCACTTTCAAAAAACAAAATGCTTTCAAAAGGGGTTACCTTAAGAGAATAGATTACTTCGATGTTTTCAATTGTTTGACTTGATTGCTCTATTTTTCAAAGGTTTGTTTGGGTATTTTGCTTGTGTGAAAGATTCTAACCCGAATCTCGAGATACCTTAAGTATATGACAATAGACCAAGGAAACTGTACGACATGTACCGATACGGTTGATCTGGTAGTCATCGTTAGTGCGATACTTTGGTTTATACTGATGTCCCTTGAAAACGATCAAGGAGTATATTAGGCTTCCGAAATGTCATTAAACACTAATTTGTCTTAGAACCTTTTTAGTTGAACTTGACTTATGGCCTATTAAGTGGCTAGCTTTGAAATTGATCGAACTTACCAAGAAGGAAACACTTTTGTGCCTTAGAATCAAACTTACCAAGATGATCTTTAGTGTTCAGAATAAAACAAACACATCCAAAAGGATGAAAATATGAAATGTTGGGCTTTCTGTTCTTCCACAATTCATAAGGAGTCTTATTTAGAATAGGTCTTATAGAGATTCTATTCTGAATATAACATGCAGTGTTTATTGCTTCTGCCCAGAAGTGCTTAGCCATATTGGTTTCGTTGATCATGGTTCTGGCCATTTCTTATAGAGTCCTATTCTTTCGTTCTACAACTCCATTTTGTTGTGGAGTTCTAGGACAAGAGAAATCATGGGCAATACCATTTTCTTTGAAGAACTCCTCAAAGAATTTGTTCTCAAATTCACCACCATGATCACTTCTGACCTTTATGATTTTACACTCCTTCTCAGTTTGGGTCTGAGTGCAGAATTCAAAGAACACTGAATGAGACTCATCCTTGTGTTTCAAGAACATTACCCATGTCCAGCGGCTATAATCATCAACGATGACTAATCCATATTTCTTCCCTTTGACAAATGCTGTTTTGACTGGGCCAAACAGATCAATGTGCAAAATTTCTAACGGCCTTAAGGGAGACAACATTCTTAGACTTGAATGCAGGTTTGGAGAACTTGCCCTTCTGACATGCTTCACAAAGAGCATCTGATTTGTATTTCAGATTAGGGAGTCCTCTGACAAGATTTAGTTTGTTAATCTGAGAAATCTTTCTCAAACTAGCATGTCCTAATCTTCTGTGCCAGACCCATTGCTCTTCAGAAACAGACATAAGACAAGTCACCTTCTGATTCTTAAGATCCTGAAGATCTGTCTTATAAATGTTGTTCTTTCTCTTGCCTATAAATAGGATTGAGCCATCCTTCTGACTTACAGCCTTGCAAGACTTTTGATTAAAGATTATGTCATAACCATTGTCACTTAATTGACTTATGGACAATAAGTTATGAGCTAATCCATCTACTAGAAGAACATTAGAAATAGAAGGAGAGTTACCAGACTTTATAGTTCCTGAGCCAATAATTTTGCCCTTCTGATCTCCTCCAAACTTCACTACTCCAGCAGATTTAAGCACCAGGTCTTGGAACATAGACCTTCTTCCTGTCATGTGTCGCGAGCATCCAGAGTCCAGGTACCATGACATGTTGTGCTTTTCCTTCTTTGCAGCCAAGGATATCTGCAATAGGAATAATCTTTTCCTTAGGTACCCACATCTTCTTGGGTCCTTTCTTGTTAGTTTTCCTCAAGTTCTGATTGAACTTGGGTTTAGCATTATATGAAATAGGAGGAACAGAATGATAGTTTATGTTCTAAGTTCCATGATATTTCTTAGGTTTTGTCACATGCTTCTTGGTGTGTGTTATGTGAAAGCTTTGAGCATGTGATGTGTGCCTAATATCATGGGAGTGGCCAAATTTAAATTGGTTATACAGAGGCTTGTATGATATTTTCATATCATCCACAGATTTAAGCTTGTATGGGATTTCACCCTCATAACCAATGCCAACTCTTTTGTTTCCTGACACAGCATATATCATAGAAGCAAGTTGACTTCTGCCAATACTTCTAGATAAAAACTTTCTGAAACTTAAGTCATATTCTTTCAGAATATTGTTCAGACTTGGAGTAGATTTTTCAGAGACAGAAGGAGATCCAGTATTTTTGGATAAATTTAAAACTTTTTCCTTCAGTTCAGAATTCTCCACTTCAAGCTTCTTAGTTTCAAATTCAAATAGCTTTTTCAGCTTCTTGTATTTGATACTAATCTGAGACTTGAGTTCCAGAAGTTCTGTTAGACTGGAAACTAACTCTTCTCTAGATAGTTCAGAAAATACCTCTTCAGAATCTGATTCTGATGTAGATTCTGATCCGTCATCCATTGTGGCCATTAGTGCCAGATTTGCCTGCTCATCTTCAGAGTCTGATTCTGATTCTGAATCATCCCATGTTGCCGTAAGACCTTTCTTCTTATGAAATTTCTTCTTGGGATTTTCCTTCTGAAGTTTTGGGCACTCACTTTTGAAGTGTCCTGGCTCATTGCATTCATAGCACACGACCTTTTTCTTGTCATTTCTTCTGCCTCCAGAAGATTCTCCTCTTTCATTCTTTGAGCTTTTGAAGCTCCTGAACCTCCTTTGCTTGCTTTTCCAGAGTTGATTGACTCTTCTGGAAATCATGGACAGTTCTTCTTCTTCTTCTTCTGATTCTTCAGAATCTTCTTCTTCAGTCTGAAAAGCGTTAGTGCATTTTTTAAAATTAGATTTTAATGCAATAGACTTACCTTTCTTCTGAGGTTCATTTGCGTCAAGTTCAATCTCATGACTCCTCAGGGCACTGATCAGCTCTTCCAAAGAAACTTCATTCAAATTCTTCGCAATCTTGAATACAGTCACCATTGGGCCCCATCTTCTGGGCAAGCTTCTGATGATCTTCTTTACATGATCAGCCTTGGTGTAGCCTTTATCCAGAACTCTCAATCCAGCAGTTAGAGTTTGAAATCTTGAGAACATCTTCTCAATATCTTCATCATCCTCCATCTTGAAGGCTTCATATTTCTGGATTAGAGCAAGAGCTTTAGTCTCCTTGACTTGAGCATTTCCCTCATGGGTCATTTTCAATGACTCATATATATCATGGGCAGTTTCCCTGTTAGATATCTTCTCATACTCAGCATGAGAGATAGCATTCAGCAAAACAGTCCTACATTTATAATGATTCTTGAAAAGCTTCTTCTGATCATCATCCATTTCTTGCCTTATAAGCCTTACGCCATTGGCTTTCACTAGATGTTTGTAACCATCCATCAGAAGATCCCATAATTCACCATCTAGACCAAGAAAGTAACTTTCCAGTTTATCTTTCCAGTATTCAAAGTTTTCACCATCAAATACTGGTGGTCTAGTATAACCATTGTTACCATTGTATTGCTCAGCAAAGCCAGATGTAGATGCAGATGTATTTGTTGGAATTTCACCTGCCATCTTTTACTGAAGCGTTTTTCTCTTCCTGAATCTTTTCTAAACACGAATAAGTGCTTGCACCTTAGAACCAGGCTCTGATACCAATTGAAGGATAGAAAAACACTTAGAAAGGGGGGGGGGGGGTTTGAATAAGTGTAGTTTCAAAAACTCGTAAGATAAAAATAATTTGCACAAGTATTTTTATCCTGGTTCGTTGTTAACTAAACTACTCCAGTCCACCCTATACAAGGTGATTTACCTCAACTGAGGATTTAATCCACTAATCACACGAGATTACAATGGTTTTCCACTTAGACAACTTCTAAGTCTTCTAGAGTCTTCTGATCACAACTTGATCACTCTAGGAACAACTGCTTAGAGACCTTCTAAGACTTCTCTAGAGTATACTGATCACAACCCGATCACTCTTGTCCTTTACAATTTAATGTAAATAAATTCTAAGAGTATTACAATTGCTTCTTAAAAGCGATAATCACAAACTGTGATATTTCTCTTACAGATTTAAGCTTAGACTCACTAAAGTATTACAACAGTAATGTAGTGAGGTTGAAGATGAAGTTTGATAGCTTGTGAAGTGAACAGCAAGATAGTATCAGAGATAGTTCAGAATTCGTTCAAAGTGCGTCCAAAATTCGTAACCTTGCTTCTCATCAGAACTTCATATTTATAGGCGTTTTGAGAAGATGACCGTTGGGAGCATTTAATGCTTTGCGTATTCTGTACAGCATTGCATTTAATGATTCACTCTTTTGTCAACTACCTCGAGCCTTGCGTTTGCTGTGACTACTGACGTTGCAGTTAATAGCTTCTAACGTTCCTTTTGTCAGTCAGCGTAGCTTGCCATCTAGTACTTGATTCTGATTTGTTCTTTGTAAATACTACGTTGAATATCATCAGAGTACAAACAGCTTGGTGCAGAGCATCTTCTGATCTTCTGATCTTGATATGCTTCTGAGCGTGATTCCATGACTTCAGCGCTTCTGCTTCTGAACTCAAGTTCTTCTGATGCTTCTAATAGACCATGTTCTGATTCTGCTTGACCATCTTTTGATGTCTTGCCAGACCATGTGCTGAAGTTGCATACTGAACCTTCTGAGTCAAAGCTTCTTAGCGCTGATTTGTGCATACTCTTTATATATTTCCTGAAAAGGAAATTGCATAGGATTAGAGTACCACATTATCTTGAGCAAAATTCATATACATTGTTATCATCAAAACTAAGATTATTGATCAGAACAATTCTTGTTCTAACATATAATGTCCTACCTATGGTTGAAAATATTACAGGTTGAAAATGTATTACAGGTCGAAAATAAATATAGGTTGAAAATATTACAGGTTGAAAATATATTACAGGTCGAAAATGTTACAGTTTGAAAATAAATATAAATTACAGCTCGAACTGGGAGGCTTAAATTACAGGTTGCACTTTAAAATACTGCATTTAGCAACGACAGCGCTTTCAAAAACGCTCTTAAAGGCCTACCTACGAAAGCGCTTTATACCTAAAAGCGTTGCCTAAGATAAAAAAAACATAAAAGATAAAAAAGCGCAACCTACGAAAGCGCTTTCAGGAAAAAGCGCTGCTATAGGGGAGGCTACGAGAGCGTTTTTCTGGAAAAAGCGCTGCTATAGGGGATGCTACGACAGCGCTTTTCTGGAAAAAACACTGCTAAAGGGGAGGCTACGAGAGCGCTTTCGGTGTACCAAAAAGCGCTGTCGTTACCTACGGCAGTGATGGCTATGGTAGCGCTTTTAAGCGCTCTAAAAGGCCAAAATAAGCGCTGTCGTAGCCCTTGTACGGCGTAGTGTCGGAATTTCCCCTTTAATGATGAATGATTAAGATGTCGCAATTTCGAATTCAACTCGTACAATCAAATGTCCTCTATCCAACTAATCAACTGAATTGACTTAACGAGATGTTAAATTTTTTTATTTTAGTTGATGTTACTTGTCAAAAAAATAGTATATTATATCATTTTTTTAATAAATGTGATTAGAATTATCCTTCCTCGGTTGATTTTTTTAACGAAGAAAATTTATTGAATAAAAGAGAGAAAACATAAATGATGATGGGACATAAATTTTAAGCCCAAAAAAACTAGCAAATAATATTGTACATGTCAAACCTAGTTATCTCTCAAAAAAATTTCAAAAGTACAAATAAAAAGAGAATCGCACCAAGTGTCATATTCAACAAAAAAAACGCATTGTTTAATCTAACTGCACATGTATTTTCCTTTCTGAAAATGTGAGATATTTTGAATCTAAATGAACGTATATGGTGTTAAATGTTCTTCATTTAATGAAAAGATGCCAAGAGACAATATTCAAATTAGAAATGCACGAATGACTAGCATTTAGTCAGTTTTAAATCAAAGATTTTGTCAATTCTTCTAGTTAGCATATTGAAGAGGAAACATGATTCCATGGAATTAAACTTCAAAGGAGGTGAAAGTCCAATCTTAACTGAGAAAGCTCCCATGAATATTCATAAATTATCCTTAAATATGCCACCACAAATTGATATTCCAGGATTTTCTCTTGAAGCTACATCTATGTTGCACTTAATCTATTTATTACTAGGAAAATCTCATGTTGAGTGTGAATCTTATTGTTGAAATAATTATGGGTTGCTAAGATAATTATAGGTTGTTGATAGTATAGCTTATTTGCTCAAATAATCATGGGTAGAGATGATTGTTTGTTAAGGAAAACTGGGGATTAAGATTTTAGATAAACTGAACCCTAGTATTATAGATATGGTTTGTAACACTGTAATCTAATAAAAAATCATAAGAAAAAAATAAAGGGAATTATAGCTACTTTAGAGTCGCAGAGATAGGCATCATTCGTTAAACTACATTAACAAAGGTCAATAGCGTTCGTTGTCTTTTACTTTCATTTACCTTTCATATTCTATATTAGTTATTGTTCTAACATTTAGTATCATATTGAGATTAACCTTGGTGCGAAATTCAAAGTAACAAGGTTCGACGAGATGGATAATTTTCAATATGGCAAAGGAAGGTTAAAGATCTGTTGGCTCGACAAAGTTTACAAAAGATGTTGCAGGAGACTAAATCAAACGACATGGTGGATACCTATTGGGCAAAGATGAAGAAGAAGGTTGCAGGATTGATTCGTCTATGTGTCTCAAATGAGGTGATGTATCATATTTTGGATCTGGCAACTCTAAAGGAGGTTTAGGGAAAATTGGAGAGTCAATATATGTCAAAGATAATGATGAACAAATTTTTTACAAAACAACAACTACAATATAAAGATGAAGGAAGGATCTGATTTGCAACAATATGTCAATGTCTTTAGTAACATAATCATCAATCAAGTGAGGCTTGGAGCTAAGGTTGATGACGATGATAAGGAAATTATCTTTCTCTACTCGTTACCTGGTTATTATGACCATTTGGTGACTATCCTTACCTTTGAGAAAGACAATATTAGTCTTGATGTGATTATTGTACACTTTTGTATCATTCACAAAGGAAATAAAGTGTAGAGGAAGGAACACAGTGTGACGGTTTGTATGTGAAAGGAGGTCAAGATCGTGGGCGATTAGTGCATTTTTATGCACACTCTTTCACTATTGTTATATGACAATTCTATAGTTTTTCTTGTTACCTTATTCCTTTTAGTATGTTTTCTAAGTTTAGTTTAATTATGCCTTTATTTTTTTTATGTTACTTATTTGTTGAATAAGCAATAATTTGACATTGTCTCACTGTGCATACATAACTTGAGCCTAGAAATGATATTTGACGCGTCTTGATATGATTTGACTAGCTAAGAGGAAAATATGTTTTAAGCCCTTTATTCTAAGTGTTTTAGTTTCCTAAAGAGGGTTTCTCTGGCCCAGAGATGCCTTTACACTAAAAATGGGCGAGTCTCTTAACTTAGGGCGAGTCCCTTGGCCGAAGGCATCTATCTTTAAGGTAGGGCCCTCAACAAGTGGTTTACTTGCATGAGCCCTTAATTTGAGGGATGAGTTATCTTCTAGGTGTCTTTGAACCAGCTAACAAATGTCAACAGGGAATTTCAATCAATAACTTTTCTGTCACACTTATTTTCATTAAGTTTAAGTAATGATGGTCTCTTTGTCGAGACCTTAAAGGGTAGTGGCACGTGTCGGAAACGTGTTGAGTTTTTTTCAAAAACTATTGGGGGCGTCTAAAGGATCCTTTATGATTTCCACTATAAAAGGTTTTCTTTTTCATTTCGTTTACTCCATTTTGTTTTCTACTTTCACAAGCTTGCACAACTCTATATCTCTTTGCTCGCAACCTTCGTCCAGGTATGATTTTTCTTTTTCTTGCGCCATGTAGTGAATATGTTTCTGATATAGGGCATTTTAAGCTAAGCATGTCGTTTTGGGTTAATTGTCCCATTTTTTAATATTATGATGGTGGTGGTGATTCTTTTTTATTCTTCTGTTTTCTCAAGAACAAAAGAGAGAATGTCTTGTTAGAACAAGATTGGTTGTGCAATACGTCTATGAGTTTTGATGATAACAATGCATATGTGGGTATGAACAATTTTTTTATACTAACACTTGTTTTGTTGAGTACTTAACAAACAGGTTATGATTCTGATGAAAAGGCATGGCCAAAACATCAGAAGCCACCAAATTAGGTTTCCGCGCTACACACGTACTGATGAACAGTAGCAACCACTTCAGAAGCAGAAGCATATGAATTTATCACTCTAATACAAAGTCTGAAAAAACCAAATATGAATACTAAGTGTTGAAAGACTCTGAAGACGTGGTTCTGAAGACTCTGAAGACTTGAAGCTCTAAAGACTCGAGTTTCTGAAGAAAAAGGATTATGAAAACCAAGTGTTGAAGAATCTGAAGATGTGACACTAAAGATTTTGAAGACTTGAAGTTTTGAAGAATTTAAAGCTTATTCTCTTATCTTCCAACTCATGTTGTGAGACTCTGAAGTTCAAGAAGGAAAGAAGATAATGTTACTATGTAGTACGAAGTACAAGGTACAGAAGAATGTTTTGTTCCACAACCAAGAAAGGACGAACGTTGTTTACTATCTTATCTCCCACAATGTTCAAGCCACCAAACTTCTAGAAGTTCCAGAACAGCCCTCCAGCGGATATATTATTGTATTGTTTATATAAAGGCTTGAGGACTGAAAGAAGAAGCAAGAACGCTCATGATCATATTTGCTATCTATAGAATGTTAATAGCTTCATATTTCTTTTAGTCTTAGATTTGAAAAAGAAATGTTTACATCCTGCTTGTGTAGAAGCACTATATTGTAAACAAACCCTGATCAAAGGTTATTTAATTGTTCCTTGAGAAACTGAGTGAAGGTTATCTCAAGAAGTCTAAGCCTAGAGAGTCTCAGAGGTTGTTAGTCACAGGGGTTCCTGTGAAAGGTTAGTCACCGGCGGTTGCCCGTGCATTGTAGTTAGTCACAGGGGTGTTTATGCAAGGTTAGTCACTTCGGTTGCACGTGGGACTGTAATCAGTTTGGTTATAGTGGATTAAGTTCTTGATTGAGAGAGGCGGAATCACCCCGGAATAGTGGATTGGACTAGCTTGATATTTGTCAAGTGAACCAATATAATAATACCATGTTCTTTCCTTATTGCATCTTTTTGTTATTATCAATAGTAGAGAGTTTGTAATTTCAAGAAAGTGAAATTGTTTTATTAAAAGGCTTTATGTTTTAAAAACCCTATTCAAAACCCCCCTTTCTAGTGTTTTTCATACCTTCAGTTGGCTTCAGAGCTCCAGTTATGAGTAGTGATAAAGAGTTTGAATCTTTGTCAGGCACTTAACTGTGTTCAGTACCGATCTAGCCTGTGTGAAAAACAATGGTTGAACCTAAAGGGGCTCCTACCAACAAGGTTACTGTTCATAATAAGGATAAAGATCATTATAGTTTTAAACATACTATGTTTGATGGAGAAAATTTTGACTTTTGGAAGGATAGAATTGAAACATACTTCATGGCATTTAACTTTGATCTCCGGGATCTGGTAGTTGATGGCTGCAGTTATCTAGTAGGTGCAAATGGTGTCAAAATTGCAAGAAGTGCAATGACTGATGACCAGAAGAAGGCTTACAAGAATCACTTCAAAGCCAGGTCAATCTTGTTATCTGTTATTTCTCATGTTGAGTATGAGAAGATCATTGATAAAGGGACTGTATAGTCCATATTTGATTCTCTCGAGATGACTTATTAAGGCAATGCTCAAGTTAAGGAGACTAAGACTTTTTCCCTAATCCAGAAATATGAAGCCTTCAAGATGGAAGAAGATGAATATGTGGAAACGATGTTTTCAAGATTTCATATTCTTGTTGCAGGACTTAAGGTTCTGGACAAAGATTATTCTACATCAGATCATGTAAAGAAGATTATCGGAAGTCCGCCTAAGAAATGGAGGCCAATGGTAACTGCTTTGAAACTATCAAAGGATCTGAAAAACACCAGTCTTGAGGAACTGATAAGTTCTTTGAGAAGTCATGAGATTGATCTTCAAGAAGATGAACCTCTAAGGAGAAGAAAATTTGTGGCTCTAAGGTCTAAGTCTGAAAAGACAAAGGCTTTCAAGCAGAAGAAGAAGAAGAAGAAGAAGAAGAATTAGAAGAAGAAGACTCGAGTGAAGATGAGATGTCTCTGATGTCTAGAAGATTGACTCAGCCATGGAAAGATAGAAAAAGAAAGCTTCAAGGATCAAGAAGATCAAAGGATAGAAGTGGATCATCTAGTCAAAGGAGAACTCCTGAACAAGAATTTATATGTTATGAATGCAATGAGCCTAGACACTACATGAATAATTGTCAAAGCTTAGGAAAGAAAACAAACCTAAGAAAATGTTCAAAGGCAAGAAGGGTCTCATGGAAACATGGGATGATTCTGACTCAAAATATGAAGATTATGATGAAGGAAAATCTAAAGTGGCACTTATAACTGGAATAATCACAAGTGAAGATATATCAGAGAATGCACTGACAACTAATGATGTGTCAGACTCTGATGATAAAAGAGAATGGTTACTCACAACATATGACGAGAGAAAGGCGTATGTTCCAACATTTGGATTTTAGGCCCGGAAGCCTCGTTGTTTTCAGAGATAATCAGAACAACAAAATCATTGACTCTGAAACCAAAGGCAATAAGTATTTGTTGTTAAGGATACCGTAGAAGCTCAAAACGCTACAGAATCTGAAACACAGAAACACAAACTATAGAAGAATCTTTTTAGTGGAATCGGTTGCTGATCCTTATGATCCTTTAGAACTGAAGAAAGAAAAATACACACACACACACACACACACACACACACATATATATATATATATATATATATATATATATTATTTTTCGAGAATCATGTTTGAAGATCTTGTTTAGAAACCTAGAGGTATTTGAAACCAGTTGGGTGTTCAGAAACAAGGTATAATGAAGAAGAAAATCTGAGTTTGAAATGTGTACGATGGGAGAAGTGAAATTCACTATGCGATTTCAAGTTAAATGAAGATCAGAAGCCATCCACGTTTATCAGAATCCATCATAATCATAATACATCACATTCATGAGAAGCCAGCTTATCAAAACACAAGCCCGAATATCAGAATGCTTTTGGAAAAGATCATCATGCATTTCGAAGGAAGAAGAGGTAAGTGAAAAGGTATGACAAAAGTTATTTTTCACCTTTAATATTCATATCTGTTGTGTTAATACTGTTACCTTATTCAGAACCTCAGTTTATTAGAAGATGTTTTCGTTAGAAACGTCTATGATTAGAGGGAAATCGTTTTATTTTCCAGACGCTGAGTATATTAAACGTGTCACTTAGCATGGTTAATACGTGTAATGTTAGTTATACTTAGTATTAATCATATCTAATGACATTCGAGAAGTGTGGTTCTTTTTCTTGGAATTGATTAAAATCAAAATTATTATCTTCATTTATTACCCCTAATGATTGTACTATTTTTGATTTCTCTCTCTTCCAAATACTTTACGCACACTCACACACAACCGTACTTTTCACTTCCACACATCTTTTGTTAGAAAACCTAAAACCCTAAACCCCATTTCTCTCAACTGTTCACCGAGTTCGTCATTCTTCTCAACATCTTCAACAACTTCAACATCTTCTCAACAACATCACCATGAATCATCAATAACAAGAAGTTGGTAAGTTCTCACAAGCGTATGAACAAAGCTTAAATCATCCTTAGTCATCATCGACAGTTTCTCCTTCAACAGCAACCATTCATCCTTCATCTTTAACTGTTCATGTTTCCTCATCAAACGTTCATCCCAATTTTTCAATTGCATTAATTATTGATGAAAATCATATTACAAGGAGAAATATTCAAGTTCACTGCATCACTCCTGCGCAAGATCTAAGAGTACTTCGTGAACATCTGGTTGATTTTGAGAACATGGCTGCAAACAATTTTGATTTAAGTAAAGAGTTGAACGCTCAAGGGTGGAAAGGATTTCTTGAGACAAGCTCAGTGTTTCAATATACACATTGTATTTCACGTTCTAGGTTCCAAGATTATCATAACTGAAAAATCTATTTTAGAACTCTTGGGAATGAAATTTTTAGAAGGTAAACGGGTCTACAACATGAAAGAGAAGTCAACCTTTCTAAAGAGAACCATTCATAGGGCTATCTTCAAGAACTTTATTCCTGATTAAAAGGAATACAAAGCAATTAATATTCATGGCAATCTGAGGATTTGGCATAAGATCATCTTAGGATACATAAACCCTAGGCCTTACTCAAACTCTTCAGATTACTTAAACACATATCAAAAGTACATGGTGTAATATTTGATGACTCATAAGAAGATGAATCTTCCCTTTATTCTATTCCACTATCTGAGGGACACTATCTTCAATACCAGAACCACAGATAATGAGAACAGGAAGATTTTACCCTATATTCCGTTTGGAAGACTTATGTCTGATATTTTTATGGAAAATGGTCTTATCAAGTTTCTGACTGAGGAAGTAAAATTCACAGAGAATCTGGTCCCAGCAATCGGAGAGCACTTCAATGCTTATAATATGAAGCACATGTCCATGTTGAAGGAAATCAGTGTTCCTCCTCTGATAGTTCCACCTAACACTATTTCTAGAAGAAGAATTTCTGTCAATAGGTTTCCTTCTTTCAGTCAAAGAATCAGTATTTTGAAACTTTGGTTCTTCCAATAAATCCTATTGATCCTTCCAGAGGCAAAAGGAAACAAGTTTCAGAAGACTATGAATGTGGAACAATGAAGAAGCATGACAAAGGTCAAACTTTTAAGAGTCCTTTTTTAACCTTCTATCCAACAACTTCTATTGATGGTTCTAAATTTTTGGTTTCTTCTTCAAGTAAGTTTACTATCCTTGTGAAGTCTGAGCCTTTTGATGAAACTATTAATGAAATATCTTTTCCTCAACTTAAAATTGTTCCTACCTTTTCCACAATTTCAATAACCGCTTCTAAACAAACTGCTATGTATATGTCTATGACATATAATCTAGAAATAGTTTCAAATCCATCTTTAACTACTTCTTTTTCATCATCATCCCTTCAGACCTACACAACACCTGTGCTTACTCCAATTTCTACATTCATACCTCAAAGTTCAATGAACAATGAGTCACCATTTCTTTCACATTCTAATCTTCCATCTCCTCACTCTGAGAACGTACTTGACTTTGTCTATTCTAAACTTCTTAACCGAAATCCATATGAAAAAATAACCACTTCTAAATCAGCATCTCTTGTACCTCTTGAAATATCCGAATCTTACTCAAATTTTGAACTCCTTAATCTAACTGATCAAATTGCTGAATGTTCATATTGTGAAAGAGAAAGAAGAAGAAGAAGAAGAAAAGGAATGGATCAGACGCTTCCACCTACTTGTTGCTAAGCAAAAAGCAGATGGAGCCAAAGCTCTTAAAGATGCTAAAGAAGAAAAGCTTCGAAAAGATGAAGAGAAAGTCAGAAAGGCTCAAGAAGCATAAGCTGAAGATAAGGCAAAGGAAGATGAAGCTGATGTTAACATCTCTTCTACTGACTCGATCATTATTCGCTTGGAGCAAGATGTTAATGAAATTAGAGAAAAACAAGTTAGATACAAGAGAGAACAAGAAGTTTTCAAAAAAAAACTTTAAGGAACAGAAGGAAGTAAATGAAAATGTTTAGGTCATGCTGCAAAAGATTCGGACCTCGCTGAACACATTTTCTTCATCTGGACCATCTAAACCTTAGATTCTAGGACCCTAGGAATCTATTGTGTTTTTCCTTGTATGCCATGTTTGTCTTTCAGATGTTCAAATTGCTTTATTATCAATCAAAATGTTTTTCTTCTGATATTCTCTTGTCTCATATATTTTTTCTTATGCTTTTCACACATAATATCTTTTTAATTATGACAAAAAGAGGGAGAAAATTTGGAGTTAATTTTGATGATTAATAATCAATTCCTGAAATAAAACTACTTACATTTACTAACCCCATACAAACTTTTGTTTGTGTTAGAATTGTTTTTTTTCCAGGATGATATCATACAACTCTGATTGATATCAGATTCTGAAAGTTTGGAGTCAGATTCTGAAAGATATGAATATCTATTTATAAATCAGATATTAGCAATCATACAATGAGAGTACTTTGGTAATCTGACTTCAAGAATGTGATTATGGAATCAGACTCTAAGATGATGTCATACATAATACATAATCAGGCTCTGAGTTTTTACAAAGATCCCATTTTAAGAAACCAGGCCTTGAAGTTGACAAAGAGGCTCGGAAAGACCTCACCCAGATCTAACAAGATCAGGCTCTGAAAGATTTCATTTAGGAACTTCATTTTCCAGAATGGAAATCAGGCTCTGAAATGAATATATCAATCTGGTTCTGAAAATGGAAGATCTCTGGTATCAAGACTTTAAAGATAATATCTGATCTATTGGAACCAGGGGGAGTTACCCAGGATGGTTCATAATCATGATATCTGATCTTTACCAAGTCTTTGACTCAAGGGGAGTTTTTCATAAAGGATAAGTATTCCTCATCCTTTTCTCTCTGAAACTTTTATGTCTATGTACAAAATTGTGTCATCAAAATACATAGTTCTATCATCATCAAAAAGGGGGATATTGTTAGAACAATATTGGTTCTGCAATACGTCTCTGAGTTTTGATAATAATAATGTGTATGTGGGTATGAACAATTTTGTAATACTAACGTTTGTTTTGTTGAGTTCTTAACAAACAGGTTATGATTCTGATGAAAAGGTGTGGCCAAAATATCAGAAGCCACCAGGTTATGTTTGCGCGCTACACACATTCTGATTAACAGTAGCAACCACTTCAGAAGCAGAAGCATATGAATTTATCACTTTGTTACGAAATCTGATGAATCCAGTTCTGAAGACCAAGTGCTGAAAGACTCTGAAGACGTGGTTCTGAAGACTCTGAAGACTTGAAGCTCTGAAGACTTAAGTTTCTGAAGTCAAAAGATTATGAATACCAAATGCTGAAGAGTCTAAAGATGTGACTCTGAAGACTCTGAAGACTTCTTGAAGTTCTGAAGAATTCAAAGCTTATTCTCGTTTCTTCCAACTCATGCTATGAGCTCTGAAGTTCAACTTAGCATGGGTATTTTGGCTCTCAAAAGCTTGGGTAATGAATGCAATATGATCCTCTATTTATTGTTGAGCTAATAGAATCAAAAAGCGTGTGAAAAGATCAAGGATTGAGTGAATTCGTGTGAAGGTCGAAGCATGAGAAGTGTGACGTGTAATTCCCTCAAAACTTAACAAAAACTTGTGTTTCAATCCACTAAACATCTTCTGGAAGCTTACTAATCATGTTTAGACCCAAAAAACGCATCAATTTGGCCTATAATTTGAATTAAAGTGATAATGCAAAACTGATTGTGTACCAAAATTCAGGGTTGAGGTACCTTGTTTGAACCAAGGCCATTTGAAATTTCCTTGTGCGTTTCTAGATTTTCTTTGAGCCAAACATTCTCCTTGTCATGAAGAACACAATGCAAAAAGAATGGAATCAATCGGATGCTTGAGGAGAAAGTTATGTTCATAAGGTTTTGAGGAAAAACCTTGAAATTCTAGGTTATGCCTTGCATCAAACAAGTCATGCCCAAGTTTTGTGTACAAAGGGCTTGTAATTTTTGAATGCCTTAGAGCATGAATTTGGCTTGGACCTTTTAAGATGAAATGTTCTTTTATTTAAGATGTACATTTAGCAAAAAGAACCACCCAAAAATGTTGAAAATTGAGAGAGTTATGCACTTTTGAAGATTGGCATGCCATACTTGAAAATTCCACTAAGTCCACAAGATAACCTATAATGTTTTCCTTTCTTCCATGGTCTTCCACTCAAAATATTCTCTTGATATTAAAATATGGATTGAAGTAGACTCATACAAGATTATTATGCAAAAAGAATGGGCTCAAGATGATAAAGAATGAGAAAGTTATGATCCTTTGAAGTGGACACAAAATTCCTTAAAATTTCAAAGGAGGATCGATGATGTCTCTTCACTTTTGATGACTTTATTCATAAAATTTCCTCTTGACTTGTGAAGGTAAATTATTGATGATGTCAAGGAGAATAATTTGCAAGAAGAAGCACTCAAAAATGTTGAAAATTGAGGGAGTTATGCCATTTTGATCATAGGATCAAGAACTTGTCAAATTAGGTCAAACTTCTTGAATAAACTTAGAATCTCTTGAACTTTTCTTGCATGATAAAGCATAAGAATACATTGAATACCTTGAAATTATGTTCTTAGCACACTTGATGATGAGTCTTATGGCTTGAGGAAACTTGTTGGAGAAGGCATGGAAATAAACTCACGAACTTATGAAGTTTCTTGATGAATTATACCACATAATCTTGACATGGATTTGATCAAATGAAGTTGAGAGATGCTTAGAACATGGTACTTGATGATAAGAATATCTCTCTTGAAGTTTAAGTCATTTAGCTTTCAAGAATGATCAATTGATTGAGGGTCGATCCTCTAAATCCTAGCTTTTGGAGAGGTGTGGATGCATTTGATTCAATCACCTATAATACACAAAGCTTTAAAAAGGAAAAGACATCTTTTTGTATTTTGAGTTAGTATAACATAACAAGGATATATCCACAAGTTTAAACAAACATAGGTGCTTGGTGATTCCTAGAGGTGGCAAATGGGCATGCCCGCGCCCGTTTAGCCCGCCCCGCAAAAGCCCGCAAATAAACGGGGCGGGGCGGGCATAGTTGAAGATGCGGGCCTAAAACCTAGCCCCGCCCCGCAAAAAAGTGAGGGCGGGGCGGGCAAAGCCCGCGGGCATTGCACCTTTTAAGCCTAAAAACATAAAAATTTATGAAAATGCACATGCCCGCAAAAGCCCGCGTTGAAAACGGGGCGGGACGGGGCGGTCACATTAGAGGGTGAGGGCCTAAAACCTTGGCCCGCCCCGCACTAAAGTGCGGGTAAAACGGGCATGCCCAACGGGCCGGGCCCGTTTTGCCACCCCTAGTGATTCCCCCCTAAGGTGAGATGAGCACAAAGCTAAAGTTAAACCTCAAGATTTTGATCTTGATCAATGATTGGAAAGCAAATGTTTAAAGAATATTAGGGTCAAAAATTGGGGTATGACAGGGTTGTTCTTGGAAACTTAGATGACTATTTTCTTATAACTCATTTATAATATTTTGTAACAATTTTTGAAAGTATGATGAATCAGAGAGTTGCTTTGTCTCCACAAATAGATCGTTTGATCGAACTGAATAAATAAATTATTGTGTTTATTGTCTTTACTTTATTTTTTCTACCAAGTTAAAATTATATCTTATTAAATTAAGTAAATTTTGTTGAATACCATTTATTTTAATTTCCGTTCTTTGTCCTTACCGATCCAATTTTTTAGTGTGATTAATCCTTTCACTTTTCACATGTAACACCTTATACAATGATCTACATTATTAAAAAGTAAATAAAAATACAAATTATTATTAACTTAAAGGATATTGGGATACATTTTGCCTAAAATTTATCATATAACTACTAAATTAGTAACCTTTTCCTCTAGAAATAACATAGAGAAAAAGAAAACTTACTTATACAAGTAGCAAACATTACAATCAATACATTTTAACTTAATAATAAAGCTAGTTGAAGAGAACAATAAGACACACAAACAAACCCAAACACACACTATATGTAAATGAAGCTTAATTACAATTATCTGGAGGAGTGAGATTACATTCTTTAGGAAGTGAAGCAGCAAGAGTTGGATCAATTCCAAGTAAAGGTAACTCCACTGAGTTCTTATAAGAGCAAAGACATTGCAAATCAGCACCAGTAAGTGCCTCACAGCATTTAGGAGTTGGCTTAGTTGGATCTGGCTGTGTAACTGATGGCTTGCAAGCATCAAGTCCATCTTCATTCATTTTACATAAGCTGATCCCATTGGAGAGTTTCAACATACAAGACATCATTAGCACCATCAGAAGAAACAGTGACACCAACTTCATTTGTTGTTTCATCATAAATAATGTTACAAACTCAATGAATGTGGTTGTTGTGGCTAAGGTGTGTGAAATTATGTATGGATTTTGGAATTTATTTATAGAAGAAAATGACTGTAGAAGTATATGATATTATTAACCCGTGAACTCATGAAATGGCAGTATATGGAGTCACGGGTTGGAGATTTGTATGACTTTTCATTAGTGGATTTGATTTGAATTATTTTCAAAAATAGTAAACTTTTAGAGATAAAAAAACAAATCTCAGTTGTTGATAATGTTTGTTTTTTCAATGCTAAAAGTTATGTGTTAGTAGCTGTTTCTTTTTCAAAATAAAAGTACATTTTGAAAAAGATGAACGTTGAATTGTTACATCAGGTTTTTTTGTCTTTTTAGACAGTTCTGTTATAACTTATTTTTAAGCATTTGTCATGGAATATTAGGTGAGGTCACACAATTTTCAATAATAGTCTTTGACTAATAAGTAAAGATAAGTGTATCATGTACAAGTGTGATTTTTATTATTGGAAAGTAATTTGTTCACCACTTCAATAATATTACACAAATTTCATTTGATATTTTAAGTAGAGATAAAAGTTTTCATTATGATATTTACACTGTTATTTGTAAAATTTATAATTTTGAGTTTGAAGTAAAATAACTTCTTTTTTATATATATATATATATATATATATATATATATATATAAACTCAAGTTTGCAAGGTGAAAGCCCGCTCCTCAAATGCAAATATCACCCTGCAACGCAACACTTGCGACAAAAACGTTAGTCACAATTTTTTGCAAGGAGATTCGCACCCCACAACTTTGTCATGTGATTTTCACCCCTCAACGTTGTCAGGTATAAAGCACCCCGCAAACACGCTTTTTAAGAGTTGCAGACAACTTCGTTCTATGTGACACTGATGATTCAGAGCAGGTGGCACATTTGATTCAGAGCAGGAGTAGCAATATGTTAGGTGACTTGCAGGGTGAGTTTCAATTAGAAATATTTGAATATTCAAAAACTTGCAGGGTGAAATTCACCTGACAAATATTTTGAAATACCATGTTAATTGCACAACGCAAATAATAACGTATATAATAAACAAATATATTTATATTATTCTAAATATTAAAATTAATATTTAGAATAATATAAATATAATAAATAATTTAAATTTAAAATTTTAAAAATAATTAATTTATAATTAATTTTAAATATTTAATTTCATACTTAATATAAATAAATTCATACTTAATATAAATAAATTCATATTTAATATAAAAAAATTCATACTTAATATAAGTAAATTCATATCTAATATAAAGAAATTCATACTTAATATAAACAAATTCATAATTAATCTAAGATATTTGAATTCAAAATAATATTCACTCGGGATTTGAGATGTCCGCATTATTTTCGTTTTCTTCATCATACTCGTCTACCACTCCTTGGTTACCAATCGCTCCAAATCCACCACCACCATATTGTTGTTGAAATAATTGTTGCATTTGTTGTTGTATTTGTTGTTGCACTTGTTGTTGAATTTGTTGTTGTGTAAGCCTTATTTGCTCTTGTGAAAGTATCAATGCTTCCTCCAACTCCATTTGCTTTTTTCTCAATGTTTCATTTTCACGTGATGCTTCACTCTGAGCTAGTTGTCTAATTGTTTCAGTTATTTCAGGGGTTAATTAATGTCGAAGGACGTGAAGATGCTTCCCCGTCTGCAATTCTCCTTAATAAAGAATACATATCATCTTTTTTGTTGTTGTCAGCTAAAGGTCCAGTAACATAAATTTTTCCATTTCTATTCCTTTCCTTATTTCCTTTCAACCACAAATATTGATCCATAGCTAGATCAAGAGGATATCGTCCCCGTGGACCACCTAACTCAGGATGTTTAGCTAAAAACTCCACCATCATCAACCTTTGGTACTCCGCCTACACATACGTAAATAAATTAAATGAAATAGGTGAAGGCAATTAAATGAAATAAAATGTATAGAACTGACTCAGGATTTGGAATAATAACAATACATTCTAATAACATACTTAATTCAACTTAATACCTTCTAAATCAATACTTGAAAAAACACTCATGATTTGGAATAATAACAATACATTGTAATAACAAAACAAGCCAAAGATGCAACACAAACAAACACAGAACTGCGCCCACTGATACAAACAGACTAGCCATAAACTCCACATGCAGCCCTTACACCAACCACTATAACAGAATTACAACTAGATATAATGATACAAGCGGAAAAAAGCAACAAAACACAAACGATAAAAATGAACAGATAAGGGGAACTCGGGTTTAGACGATAAACAGACGATAAAAACGGAATTACAACTCAACCAGCAAATGTCATTCCATAGAAAAATAAATAAATCTGAACCTTAATATGAAGACATCAAAACTTCAAGAACCTTAAATGTGTGGCCAAATTGTTTAACATTGCTTATCCGAATTACAACTCAACCAAAGAGTGTAGAGTACCACTCCTTACTCAATCACAACATAGTGTACTGGTCCCTATACAATGTATACTAGATAGAAAATCCAATAACAAGCTCTGACATTTATGGTTAAAAGTATCACAAACTCCACCAAATAAGGTGGGAAAGTAAAATTCAACTATCAGTTGCTCATGATATTGAACAGCTATACAGAATCCAAAAGACATATTGGCTTAACAAATGTGCTTTTGCCTTAGAGGACGCAAAGAAAAATACCCAGTTTTGTACTTAAATAATAATTGAAAAATAATAACGAGTTCTAGGTTGTTAATCTCATATAGCGACGCGTAGCGCCAGACCTCCCAATTATGCTATAGCAGCACAGCGGATAGCGGGATGACTGCTATTGTGAGCTTTTAAAAATCAAGGTAAATACTTAATATGAAAACATAAATATTAAAATAGGTTTCAACAACATACATAAATACTAAAAATAGGTTCCAACAACATACATAATGACTTAAAAACAAAAGTTGCAACATACATAAACCAAAAGTTGCAACATTCATAAACCAAACATAATGACTCCAATTAGGAATGTACTCAAAATGACTAAATCAGATTCTAAACGTGAACAAACTGACTAAATCACATTCGTCTCATCTTCACTTCTAAGTTCCACCACATTAATATCATTTTGCTTATCACTTGATTCAATTTCAAACACTTCTTCCACCTCTAACTCCTCATCTCCATTTGACACTAATGTAGCAAGGTATTAAACTTAAACTTGCAGATGATGATAATGATGATGATGATGATGATGATGATGATGCCATGGTTCCTTAGTAGATGTGAATGGATGAGAAAAAGATGAATAGGTGAGGAGGAAAGTGGAAATAGGGTTGAGAAATGTTGATGTTTGTTGTGAAGAGAAGAGAAAACGTTGAACTTGTTGTGAAGAGAAAAGGTGGAAGCGTGATGTGAAAACAAGGGAGAAGGAGATCGACTGTTGATTTGAGTGAAGAGAGAGAATGTTGATGACCTGGTGTCTCACTTTAAGATTTTATATTAGTGAAATAAAAGGGAAAAATACAAATTTTCAATTAAAAAAAAAATCAAAATTACAGTATTGACCTCATCTTCACAAATTGCTGTAAAGCACTACAAAACCGCTATTGCATCGCTATTCCACCGCTACGCCTCCACAAATTGCGGTCGTTATTTCCGCTATTTCAGATAGCGATTAGTAGCCCAAAAGCGTTGCGGCGAGGTCCTATACTGCTACGCTAAACCTCTATAGTGCCTATATAGCGCGCTATTGACAACCTAAAGCGAGTTATTAAAACAATCAGCACATACCGCGAGTTGTTTACGTTTTTATAGAAAAACTATTACCCTCTTAATTTATCGATTTTTTTATGAAATTCTTCTAGTATAAAATCAATCCACATAGCTCTTCGATAAAACTTTAAATCAAATTACCTTCTTCACCAGAAAATAAACAAAATATCACCGCTAAAATGCTTGACATCATTTTCAAGACAAAAACCACCTAGAATACTAAGACAAACTAGCCATTGAGCTGATAGCTCACATGGCACTGAACCCAGTCATATATACCAAGGTGTGTTCAATTCCACGGGTTTGACTCTTTCCAAAGTGTGCATGGCCTCCCATGTAACCAAATAGAAAGAAATATTATGATCTGTATTTTAAAAGGAAACTTAACAAGTCTCTGGAGCTATTTACATTAGAAGAAATGCATTGAATCCAATCTTACACAACCTACAACTAATACTTAACAAGTCGGTTATATTTATTCCTTCTCTAAGTGGTAGTAAGTTTGTAATTTCTTTTAAACGGAAGTTTATTAGACACTATGAAATACAGTTACCTTAAACTTAATTACAAACTAAATTTCCAGCCTTTTTATATTTCTGAAGTAATTTAATTGAAAAATAATCATAAGATACAAAGTTGGGTTACCGCGAATTGTTGAAACAATCAGTGCATACACGAACATTAGAGTAAATGCAAACATTCCTTAACATTGCTTAACAAAGTACTAGAAATTTCAAAATTAAAACAAAGAGAAGAAATACTAATATCATCTTACTTGAGTATCTCTAGCACGGTCGTCGCAATACTCTCCATCTTTTCCTCAATAAGTCCTCTCGTGAAGCTCTTGCATTAATGATGTTCTTCTCTTAGCCACAGTCTAATACACATAATACTTCAATAAAAATATAACACAATTATGAATATAATATAAAAAAAGTAGTGAGATGAAAATATTTTACCATCCGATCAGCATGATCAGCAATACTAATGTTTTCGGCTCTATGATTAGCATCTCCCCTTTCTGACGCTCTACGTTGCTTTGCTTTCTCAGATTTTAAAAACATACACAAACTTAGAGAATCAAAGAAGTGTACCAATATTCTTTAACAACTAGTAGTGATTAATATTTGTTTTGATTTTTCTCTAACTTTTTTTTATAATTCAATAAAATAAAACATATTTTGCTAGTCATAATTACGAAGAGGGTACTCATATATAACAAATAAAGCAAATCAAACAAATTAATAACACTTGCCTAGTGATATTCTACTAACAAAAACTGTGAGGGCAAGGATGAAAATGATGATTGAATCTCTCCCTAATAAGGCAATTAGCTTCCTCACCAAATGCTGCCCAACAAGTGCAGCAACAGTGGCTACAGCAACAAAGTAAAGAGTTGCAAGAATAATCAATCATTGAATATTAAAAAAGGCCAAAACATCAACAACCGTTGCTAAATTCTAAACCAGTCTACTACATGACAGACTTCACAGCAAGTTAAACTAGTTACACCAACACTGTTGGTTTAATCATGTACATTAACCAAACATAAATGCAAATCGAAAGCGCATAACATTTTTCAAAAGCTTAACTTCATATCAAAAGCTAACATTTTTCACAGAAAAATCATGCTCCAAACAAAACAAGAAGCAACCATAACAAGTGAATGAAATAAAATAGCTACTTAACAACTTCTGAACCAGTGGAGCACAACCTGAGAACTCGAACAACTATGACGAATCCATAAAAGAAAATCATGCACTACATATCATTTAAACATCCTCATCTCAGACCATCCTTTTACCCAAAGTTAAATAACACTAACAATAGCCACATGAATTTCCAATAGGAATTAACTACTAACTTCTAATAGTTTTATTAACACTAACAGTAGCCCAATTGGATTTAAAATTGATGAAATCAAAATGAAAAAAATACCTAAACTCCACCATCGCCGGAGACAGAAACAGTATGAATAGCAACTTTAAAGCCTATACGATTCTTAGCTAGTAACACCGCGTCCAATACTGCAAAGGCATAACGCTGAAATCTCAAACTCAAATTGCAGAAACCATGGAAGAAAAATCTCAAACGCAAAACGAAGTTCACTAGAAAGGAACGAAAAATTTTACCAACACTGTATGAGAGACCCTAAATGCCGAAACCCTAGAAAGGAATAAACAATTACACCTTGTGAGAAGGCTTGAAAAGAACGATTGCAACTTGTGGGAAGGTTTGGAAGGAATGATGCAGCTTGCGATAAGGGTTCCTGTTGGGTTAAGGGTTTTGTGGGTATTTTGTTTTTTCTTGAGTGGATCAAGTGTGGGAGGCAGAGAGTGGAAAAATAGAGAGAATGAGAACGTGGGAGATGGAGATGAAAAGGTAATATTAAGAAACGTTGTAAGGTGAGAAATACCCAACAAATTTTATTGACATTGACACTTGCGACGTGTTTCTCACCCCACAACCTCCGTGTCTGACACATGTACCTACCACTCTGTACCATTATTAATTGCCAGATTTATTTTTCTCCAAAATCTTTTAAAAAAAACTTGTGAAGTGGTTCTCACCTCGCAACGTAAAAAGGCGTTGAGACTTGCGGGGTGATTTGTACTTCGCAACTTTTGTGTAAGTAAAATCAACAAAAGGTCACCTGCCACCCTGACTTCTCTATAAATGTAATATTTATTTTTCCAATATTATTTTTAAAACATTGTTGCGGGGTGTTTAACACTCTACAACTTTTTTCCAAAATTTCAAACTTCCCTTCTGTCATACCCCAAAATTTGCCCTATTGCTATTACATTTTATTAACAGGGACGTAATACAAATTCTACAAGGGGTGTATATCAAACTAGTGGAATTAACATCTTGACTGGCAAGCCCATTTCAAAAGAGTAACCATTCTCTAAATTGTCCGATTCAAAAGGTAGGAGTATACATTAAGTAAAAATGTGTATTTAATTGAGCTTATTATTCATAAGAATATGAGGCCCAATTTTAGGATTCAAAATTATTTTTAAACTTGAGTTTTATAAACTTTCTCGGTTTATCTACAATATTTTGGATTTTTGTAATTATTTGTTTCTATCCAAAGTATGATAGTTTACTCTTAAACTATTTATATTTTAATAAATAGAAAATATTTGTCTATGCTTCATACACTTTCAATTGACTTTTTATTACTAATAAATAACATAGCACAATTGGTAAGGAAGCAAGACTTACAATTAAGAAGTCGCGGGTAAAGGTTTTATCCCGGCCTATTATTTTTATTACAATTTTTGTTTATATGCCTTTTCGCATTTGGCTATTGTTGTCTCGATCTGACAATGACTTTATCAAAACTGAGATTTACCCTTTTGGCCAAAGGCCTTTTTTTTAAAAAAAAATTATAAAAAAAACTTTTTTTAAAAGCTAAAGGCTAAATGGGTCCCTTGAGTACAAGGGAGACAAAAGTTGTCTAACACCTTGGCTAATACCTTTCATTTGCCTAATTTACCTACTTACCCAAATCTTTTTTTTAAGGGTTTCTCACTTTTAAGCAGATTGCTACAACTGGCGACTCTGCTGGAGACATCTTTAAAATTTAGGTTTACCCTAATTTTATTTTTAGGTTTTCTAATTTTGGGTTTTATTTACTTATTCGGTAATTTTTAACGGGCTGGTAGATCTTTGGTATTTTTTTAATATAATGATCCACATTGTCACGTATACCACTTTCATAATCATGACATTTAAATATATTTTTTTGGATTATTTATTTATATTATTTCCTCCGTTCCTTTTTAAGTGTCGTTTTAAAAAAAAAATTTGTTGTGTAATGTTATAATTGGTCATTTATACTCTTATTTTCTCAATAACTCCACCTCAATTAAATTGATATTTATATTATTAATATAAAACAATTGTACATACATTGAATTATATCAGTTTGTAATTTTTCTTTATTTATAAATATTATAACATAATGATGAGAAATAACTTAATAACTTAAAAACGATTTTACCCAAAACAAATATATCTTAAATTTATATTTAAGATTATGTATCATCACACTACCACCACCACCAGTTTCATCAATTGCCAGCGTCAAAAATCATGTTAACCTCACATTTAAACCATATGACATTCCACCAAATAGCATAACAATTCATTATTCATTATTGGTGTTTATTCATTATTGGTGTAAGCCTATTCCACTCCGCCACCACCATCAAGTAAGGATTAATGCTCTCTCTTTTTCTTTGGGCTATTATTTTGAGATCTGTTATGATGTTTTTGCTTGTCTCAATATTTATCCTTTGTTTTTTATTTTAACTAGATTGTTGGCCCGTGCGATGCACGGGTATTTTAAAATTAAAAAATTATGATACTTATTAAAACTTAATATTTAGTTTATTATTAATTAACATGTTAAAATATATTATTAGTCTTAATTTATAACAATTACATCACATCAAAATATTTTTAATAATATTATTCTATTATATAATTTTATCTTTTATCTATCATAAAAATTGAATCATTCATAATTTTATTAATATAATAACACAAAACTTTAATATTAATTGTAAGAATTTTTTTATAAATATTTTTAAAAGTTAAACTTACAGATTTTGAGGTTAAGTATATAACTTGTGTGTTGCATGATTTTTATTATATAGTATATTTATAAGAATTTTTTATGTTAAAATATGATTATTATTTTAAGAAAATTCATAATTTTGATAAATTATAACTTTACTAATAAATATGTGAATTTCTTGTTGTTTTATGTCACTTGCTTCTTTTTATTTTATTTTCTAAGGATCTTAAAAAAAAAACATGAGAACAATATAATTGTAATTAGGTATAAAAACTTACCAAAGCAATATTAAAAAACACTTAAAAGAAAATATCAAGTTTTCTGTCAATCAAATATTTTGTTTTTTTAATCATTTAAATTTTCTATAATTTTTTATAATCTTCTATCTTTTATTTTAAAATTATTTTCATTTGTATAGAATTTTGAATTTAAATAATAGAAAAACTACTTAGAGTTTTTTTTAATGGCCGAAAACCTACTATACCAAACAAAATAATTAAGGAAAATAAAAAGAAAATAAAAATATTGATTTACCATGAGTATATTTTAAACCACTTATTTGTAAGTCCTTTTACCTTTAAGGTGTTTCATAAAGAATATCGCACATGTCTTTATTCTTCTTGCGCATAAACGCATATATTTTCATAATGATTATACATTAAAAAAGTATCTTTGTAAGACTTATACATAATGAATTCTAAAAACCATTATAAGAATAATTTTGAAATGATATGAAATATAAGGACGTGACATTTAATCTTGATATGTGATATTTACTTCAGATGTCTGATATTTAATCATTGGTAATGAGTTGACTCACACACCAAGAGATCGTCCTTGCCTTGAAATGCTTTGTAGTTTCTAGCCTTCCATATACTCCATATACATGAGAACCGAATTGCACCGGCTCATAAAGAAACACTATTGTCATCTCCAAGCAGACTTGCAAACTGGTTAAAATGTGAGAGCCCGTCGTTATGGAACACGGTAGATATCTTGAGCCACCTGTAAATTGAAAACCACACTCCTACAAATAAAGGACACTAAAAAAATAGATGTGAGACCGATTCTTCAATCCCGCATTCCGCCACGCATGAACCTTGTTCTATAACGCCCCTTCTAATGAGAATATCTTTTGTTGCTAATCTTGTTTTTTAAATATCTTTTGTTCCATTTTTAAATTTTTAGTTTTATAATAAAATAATTTGAAATTTAATTAATTTTATATTTAAATAATATATTTATAAATCAATTATTATTTATACCATCAATATTATTTATATTATAAATAATTCATTGTTTATAATATCCAACATTACTTATATTAGTATATTAATATTATTATTATATTAATATTATTATTAATATGGGTGGTTTAAAATTAATATTATTTTTGTGTAAATATTATTATTATTTTTTTATAACTATTATAAATATTTTTATTGTTTTATTATTTTTGTTATTATGTATATTGTTAATATCATTTTTGTTTGTTATTATTATGAGATTACATGAATATTATATTATAATTTACTATTTATATTATTATTATTATTAAATGAATTATATTCGGTTACAGTTACAACATTAATTGGCCTCAAAACGTTTTTTAATTATCTTCGGTTACAGTTACAATATTAATTAGCCTCAAAACGCTTTTCAGTTACAATTAGAACATTATTTTTATTTAATAGTTCATTTGTTCATGATATTTAAAATACTCATTAGTTAAAAAAGATTTCAATTAGTATTGAAAAATAAGTTTAAATAAAATTAAAATTCTAATGGTTTCTAATAAAATATTTTTAAATTTAGTTACTTGCATATTTTACTTATATATTTAGAATAATTTATTATTTATACCACCAATATTATTTATATTAGAAATAGTTCATTATTTATATTACCAATATTATTTATACTAATATATTAATATTTATATTATATTAATATTAATATGGGTGATTTAATCTTAATATTATTATTGTATAAATATTATTATTATTTTATAATTATTAATATTATTATAATTATAATTATTGATATTGGATGTTTAATATTAATATCAATATTATTATTATTATTATTATTATTATTATTATTATTATAAATGTTAGATGAATAATTTTCAGTTACAGTTAATTGACCTCAAAATGTTTTTCGGTTAAAGTTAGAACAACATTTTCATTTAATTGTTCAATTGTTCATGATATTTAAAATAATCATTAATTAAAAAAGATTTCAATTATTATTGAAAAATAGTTCAAATAAAATTAAAATTCTAATTGCTTCTATTAAAATATTTTGAAATTTAATTACTTGTATATTTTAATAATATATTTAGAAATTATTTATTATTTATACCGCCAATATTATTTATATTAGAAATAATTCATTATTTATATTACCAATATTATTTATATTAATATATTAAAATTATTATTGTATAAATATTATTATTATTTTATAATTATTTATAATATTTTTATTATATTATTATTATTATTAGTATGTATATTGTTAATAACATATTTATTTGTTATTAAAATTAGATGAATATTATATTATTATTTATTATTTATATTATTATTATTATATTGGATATTTAATATTAATATTATATTAATATTATTATTATTATTATTATTTTATTATTTTTATTAGATGTTTATTGTTTATAATTTTATTATTTATTATTAATATTTGATGAATATTATATTATAATTTTTTATTATATTATTATTGTTATTATTATTATTATTATGAGTTAGAAATATAAGGTTGGAGAAGATCTTATGTAGATAATTAGAGTTAATGTAATATTGAATATTGAAATTATAATAAAATGACACATTGACTTATAAGGATGTGTAAATTATTTATATAAAATATATTATTTAATTGGACTTTTGAATTTTTCAATGTTAAAAAAATTGTCTAACTATAATAATAATAATAATATTAAAATATCACAATTTTAAATTTATATTTTATTTTTATTTCCATTTTTATGATTATATATTTTTATAAATTTATTAAAAAATTTAAGATTATTAATAAAATATAATTATTGAAGGATTAGTAATAAAGTAATAACTGTTTATTAATATTATTATACTATTACTATTTGATGTTATTGCTAGAAAGATGATTTAATAATATTGTTAAAAATATAGTGGTTAGAAAAGTGGTTTTAATAATATTGTTAGAAAAAAATAGTGGCTCATAAAAATTGAAAATTTTAAAATTATGCCACATAAGCATTTTGTGTTCAAAGTTGCTAAAATCATGCCACATAAGCATTAGGGTTAGGGTTATCTTCAAGGTTGCCATCATGACAACCTTGCATTTAGATTAAGTAGAAGTAGATAATTAAGCCACTTGTCAATGTTTATATGGTTGGTAGCTAAATTTTTTTAAAAAAAATGCAAAATGAGTTGGATGGGGCATCGCCCCTGACGTACAGATCCTTGTTTTTTCTTGCTCTAAAATTTCTTTTATCATGTATTTTTGTTATTTAGAAATTAGATTTAAGTTAGAGTTAGATTGACCCAAAGTTTCTTTCCGATCCACACCATCTTAATTTACTTAACCTCATTCTCTAATTGTATTTCATTTTAGATTTTATTTAATTAGTTTAATTTTATTAAGTTAATTAATCTTAATTAACCAATTAATTTAAATTAATTTAATTGGTGTTAGTTAATCTAAATAGTTTTGATTAATTACTTTAGTTTACACCATAAAAAAGTTCAATCTTTCGCAAATAATACGATGGATGGATTTCACATTTCACCACGTCTTCGAATTGGTCGACTCCCGATGTCGTACCGATCAATTAATCAAAACACGATTGAAATTCATGCGGAAGAAACTCGCGAAGAAACTCGAAAAAGGTCCTGAACTATGGAGAAGAGAAGAATTAACTATTGGAGATTCAAATGAGATTGGTTCTACAAGAAGAAAAGGACGCCCTTCACTGTACAAGCTACATACATGCCTACGCCTACGACTCGGATGTCGGGATTTACGAAAGATCTTATGAACAAACAAGAAAAGGAAAAAGAGGTTCAGTCTAAGGAAACTCATGAAGTTTCGGGTGACGAAAACCCATCGCTAAGATTTATGTCAGGATTTGGTCCTTCGAAGGATAGGTCATACTCACACTCCGCTAAGAGGATTATCCAATGCCACGAGGAAGGCTTACACGCCTCAGATATCATTTATGCATATACATACCAAAGACGATTGCATATGTCTTCGCCTCAGATTCTGTTCTCATCGAAGATTCCCCTACGCTAAGATCAATTGCCCAGCGAACAAAATTGGTATGCCCAAGGAGAGTTAGAGGTCACCCTTTACTTCTACAAGTCACAGAACTAAGAAGTAAAACAAAGTCATTGGATTAACAAAGGAGATTGTCCCTAGGATTAATAGGTGTTTATCATGTCAAAATTACAACCCCTATGATCGCTAAGTGTTACCATGTATAAGCGTTGTACCTTCCAACTTACAATTCTAATAAAATAATCATGCATGTTTTGGAATTGATTCATTCCCTTCACTCTTGCATTACTACGACTTTCCATTTTAACTCTTCGATTCTATTTCAACTTGCCACTGTCAATTATTAACAAACTTAAAGGAGAATAACGAAATACAAATAACTAAATTTTGCTAAACATATTCTTTCAATGTAAGACCGAGCTGATGAGGTAAGGCATTGTTTCAATCCCTAAACAGTGGAGAAATAAGAAGATAATTCGTAGTCAAACCCCTCGAGCCAGGAGTTGGAGTTTGTTTCTATTTTTCAAATAAACCTTAATTTCAACCAGGGGCAGGGTAGATTTCGATTAATTCAATGGTGTATTTTGTGGTTAAGAGAATCAATCAAGCAAAGCAAAGGTTCAAGCATATCTTCTTCCTCGCGTTCATCAAAGATTGAGATAACATTCACAACATCTTATTCCTCAATACATCATTCGAGATCGAGGAAGCATTAAAGTTTACAAACTAAAGTCAACATGGCAGTCACATTATTCAAAATCCAAAAAGTAAATTTTCAAAAAAAAAAAGAATTTCAAAAAAAAGGGCCCGCTAAGTCAGATGGAAAACTCCATAAAGAAAACAAAAATTGACTTAGGCAAAAATCAGGGCATCCCGATGGACAAAATTCTAAATAATTGGACCATGCAAAAATAAGGGATAAAAACAAAACAAAAGCAAAAAACAAAGGATAATCTTGTGACTGCTAAATCATCAAAGCTTCCCATCAATGCTTGGATCTCTACAACATTTTTCATCGGTTCTTGGATCTTCACTAATGCTTCCGCTCATCATCGGAACTGAAACAATTATCTTGCAAATGAAACACGATCATTGGGTTAAACGAACTTTAGGATTGGAGAACATCAAGGAGAAAGTGGTGGGTTAAATAAATTTTGAGTCTTATATCCTGTGTTTCTTAAACTACGAACCACGACCACGTTACAACCTTCAAAAGTCCTAATTGATGCTCGGTCAACTACGAAAGCATACTTGCCATTAATTTGGTTAAACTGATTCCTATTGTTTGTTAATGGCTAACCACTTCACTTCCTCAAACATCCATTTCTAATCATCCATTTCCAATTCATAAAAAACTTCGATTTCAAAACTTGCATGTACTTCACGTTGGAATTACTTCTCAAAGGGTACAACTTTATCTACAAATACACACTTAGCATCAAGGAGATCTCGAAATTGGTTTATTCAAAGGCGATCATTTCTAATAAAGACTCTTGAATGGGGGAACCACATCCAGGGGGTTCTCCTAACCAGGGGCAAAATCCCAATGATCACAGGGGTATACAAAGATCCTATTAACTAGCAGCATTCATCCTAAGATCCAATCGACTTGGGTCGCGTCTCGAAGCAATAACACTCAGGGGCATATCTTTTACAAATCCAAATATTAGGGCAGTTCATATCTTAATGGTGGACCCGAGTTCCACTGTGAAGCAACTTCGAGTGCAAAATTAAAATACTCGGGGCAATCCGTATCAAATTGATACCACACCTTGGATAGCCCTCCATATCCCGGAGATTAAGGGCAGACCTTTCAACTATCAAAAATGGGGCAGTGCATATCAAGTTCACGACATGGCGAAATTCAAACCCCCTCTAAGGATACTTCCTTCATGTCTTGGAGATCGAGGGGCATACTTTTCAAAAGCTAATGTCGGGGCAAAACACTACGAGGCCCAATCAAAAGGAGTGGATCCCAAGAGTCGTTCAATCAAGGGGCGTCGTATTACAAAACCAAGAATGGGGCTAGCCATCTCAAAATGTGTACTACGATAAAACTGCGTCCAAGCTCATATTAAGGAGAACCTCCGCAAAATACCCAACAAACTGAAGCAAGACATATGATGAAAGGAAAGAATATCCTCATACTTTTACAGTCCCCGATAAATCTCTCTCCCACTACTGCGATCTTAGAGTTCAAAAGCAGGTATTAGGAAGTCACGCTAGCATCACACCCTACCCTCACAAACAACCTTATTACATTAAGCAAGTTATCTACGCTTTGGTTATCCACGACCCATGATTGGGGCATTATTTAAACATACTAAGTCACGCATCACACATTGGTTAAAACATCACATACATCAAAACGTCTAGACAATTCAAAAAAACAAAGGGTACCATGGGATTGGTTCAGGACCTAATGGTCTAGAAGGAGACTAAAACCTGAAGTTGCGTTCGAAAACATTCTACGCATAAGCATTACTAGTCAGCATGAGCATAGTCGTTGCATGGTTTAAACAAATTCAATGGGTTATAAGGAGATAAAATCTGGGGATCACCATATATACATACGCATCCGCATACATACATACACATTAGCATTAGCATATACATACCAACTAGCACGCACATATAGGCATTTATAAATCAACATATACATAAGCATAATCATCATGCATTCAAACCTGGTCTAAGAACCGGCATGTCACATCATTAGTTCTTCGCTCATAAACATGCGCGCGAGCATCATCTTCATACATCAACAGGATACCATAAACAAAATCCTCTTACACATATAACATTTACATTACACATACAGACAGTTCATACATCTACATTGTACAAACGTCAGGGTCACATGCATGTACAGCCGTTATATGTACGTGCACAATATATATACAAGCATTATACACACTACATTTTACACGCTACGCTTCACACACTACATTTTACAAAATACGCTTTACACACTACATTTTACACACCACGCTCTACAGGTTACGCTTCATGCAAGCTACGCTTCATACACGCTACGCTATGCACGCTACACTCTGTGCATACACAATGTACAACACCAAGTTACTGGTCCTTATTCTTCTGAATTTTGCGTATGTGTCAAGAAATTTATGAAGATGATCTTGCTAGCACTATAGCATGTGAATCTTTTTAAGTAGATAAGCTTGTATCACGATAGCAGGTAAATCTTTTTATGCAGATAAACTTGATAACACGATAGCAGGTGAATCTTTTTACGCAGGTGATCTTGCTAGCACTATAGCAGGTGAATCTTTTTATGCAGATAAGCTTTCTAGCACTATAGCAGGTGAATCTTTTTTATGCAGATAAGCTTGCTAGAACTATAGTAGGTGAATCCTTTTTATGCAGGTAAGCTTGCTACAACTATAGAAGGTGAATCCTGTGAATACAAGCCCACACTCACAAAGGTGTTTTTGATCCATGGCAAACTTCACAAGCAAACAAGCAACAAGGCACAAGCAAAAGAACTCAAGGAAAAGCAAGTTTGGCCATTCAAGACAAAGCAAGTCGACCTGCTCTGCATCTAGGTAGACCCAAAACAAGGAAGATTCAGAAATGCCACAGATAGGTCGACCTACTCACAATCCAGGTCGACCTAAAATGATGAAATTTACACACCTCACTGTTAGGTCGACTCGCATAACAACTAGGTCGACCTAAACTGAAGAAAATTCTTCAGAAAGTGTTTCAACAGAATTCTGGTCGACCTAAACCTTCAACAGGTCGACCTAACTGGGAAGAATTTCATCCAGGTTTAATCCAGCTCTGTTAGGTCGACCTAAGCACTACAAGAGGTCGACCTATTTGATCAAAAAGGCCAAAATTGCTGATCTGCTATGCTTAAACTGACCAGCTCTCATATATATTATCTAATATTCATTATTGAAGTTTCAACACCAACAACTGAAAGATACACAAAGGCTTCTCATCTTCGATCATCGACACAACTCCAACACAAATACACACAATCATTTTTGCATTGAGGGTTTGCGTTCAAGATCGATAACGTCCATGGAACGGAATTGAAGATTCCTAGTGGGTGAAGATTTGTGGGGTTTTTGGTGAATAAAATCTGAGGGTTTTGTCCTCCAAGATTGGTGAATTTTGGGGGTTTTTATCAAGAGGCTTCATCAAGGATCCAGTTGAGTGTGAAGATTGAAGAACAAGGGTTCAAGCAATTCAAGACACTGCAGAAAGGGATCAAAGTGAAGCTCTTGGAAGACCTTGATCTGGCTCAAGATTAAGGGGGAAGAAGATTCAAAGGATCGACAAATTTGGTTTATTGTTTATCGCTTTGTTATCTTCTTTGTATAAACGGCTTTCAATATTAATGGAAGATTTCCCAATTTCAGTTTGGAATTGGGGCAGACGTAGTCGTAGTGAGGACGATCGACGAACTGCCTGAACAAATATCGTGTTCTTGTCGCTCATATCTTTTCATTTACGTTCTATTCGTATTTGGTTATAATTGCAAATTGATCAACGATTCAAGTGTTAAAATTTTGAATTAAGAACTTGCATAAACATCACAATTCAGCACACATTGAATCACCATCAATTTGAACATTATCACCAAGTGTTTGTCTTTTTGCTTCATCCATTATTACAGCATTGTAAACAAAGTTTATCAAATTAGAAGTTAATCGATTTTCTTTAGTGCAACGAATTGATTCGATAACCTATCCTTTCATTGTTAATCCCAATTATCTTGTGGTTTTATCACATATACAACCCTTGCAATAGCGGTCCGGAATAGACGCAAGTCAATTCAGAACCGCTTTCGCTTAAGTTTGAAATAATTCCGAAAAACTCAGTGAGATCTATTTACCCCCCCTCTAGATCCTTAAGCCTAGCGTCTAACAAGTGGCATCAAGTGCTCTGGTTTATTCCGTGCTACGTGAAACACTTATTGGAAAGATGGCTTCCGGACCTAAATGGGATCACAATAGAGCTCCAGTTTTCAACGGTGAAAACTATGGCTATTAGAAGGATTGTATGTGTGTTCACATCAATGCCATTGATAGGAACATCTGGACAGCAATTGTCAATGGTCCCTTTCAGATCACCATGACAAATGCAGCTGGTGCCGTTGTTCCAAAACCAGAAAATACTTGGGATGCTGAAGATGAAAAGAGATATGGATACGATTGGAAAGCGAGAAACATTCTAATCTCAGCTCTAGGAGTTGATGATAACTATCGCGTTTCCCATTGTAGATCCGCTAAAGCTATGTGGGACACATTGCAAGTTGCCCATGAGGGAACGGATGATGTCAAACTAGCTAGAATCAATACGTTAACTCAAGAGTTCGAACTCTTTCACATGGAAGATGGTGAATCCATCGAAAACATGCAAAAGAGATTCGTTCATTTGAAAAATCATTTAAACTCTCTTGATAGACCTGTTTCCAATGCAGTTGCTACTAACAAAATCTTGAGATTCTTGAACAGGGAATGGCAACCCAAGGTTACGACAATAAAGGAAGCAAATGATCTAAATACCTTAGACATCACCACTCTCTTTGGTAAACTAGAAGAACATGAACAACATCTTAAATGCCTTGACATGCATGAGAAAAGGGCAAAGAAAGAGAAGAACATGGAGAAAGAGGTAGAGAAGAAGTCAATAGCTCTAAAATCTTCAAGCTCCAAGACCTCAAGACAAGAGCTAGAGGATAGTGTTACAAGTGATGATGAAGACTCTGATGATGAGGAAATGGGACTGTTTGTGCGAAGATACAACAAATACCTAAAGAAAAATGGAGCAAAACATTCCGACAAAGGCTTGATCAACTATCGAAAGCAATCAAACAAGTTCAAACAAGATGACAATAACAAAGGAAAAATCAAAGGTCCTTGCTTCAATTGTGGCAAAGTCGGTCACTACAAACCGGATTGTCCATACCTTAAGAAAGAAAAGGGGAAGAACCAAAGCAAAGGTCACAACAAATCTAGAAGAGCCTACATAGCGTGGGAAAGTGATTCATCAAGTGAAAGCTCATCAAGCGATGAAGAAGAATCAGCAAACTTATGTCTTATGGCTCATCAACAAGGGAAAAAGAAACGTGTAAGTCATCTTAAACCTGAACTTGTAGATAAAGTATCTCATTCTCAATTAAAACTTGCTTTTGAAGAATTACATAGAGATGCAATTGAAGCTTTCAAACTTTTGGCCTCAAATAAGAAAATCTTTTCATATCTTGAATCAAAAGTTGAGAAAACCGAAAAGGATATGGAAGCTTTAAAACAATCTATGCTAGATCACGCCCTCTTGAACTCCTTCACATGGATCTCTTTGGCCCTTCAAGGACTAAAAGCATAGGTGGAAACATCTATGGTTTTGTCATTGTCGATGATTACTCTAGATTTTGGTGGACAATCTTTCTACCTAGTAAGGATCAAACTTTTCCAGCTTTCACGCAATTTGCAAGATTATGTCAAAATAAAATGAACACCAAAATAGTTGCAATTCGAAGTGATCACGGTGGAGACTTTGAAAACTATCTTTTTGAAAAATACTGTGATAAACATGGAATTGAGCATAAATTTTCATCTCCTAGAACACCACAACAAAACGGAGTGGTTGAACGTAAAAATCGTGTTCTAGAGGAGTTGGCAAGAACAATGCTAAATGAGGGTAGTCTACCTAAGTATTTCTGAGCTGACGCGATTAGCACCGCGTGTTATGTTTTGAATAGGATAATAATACGTCCTATACTAAACAAAACTCCATATGAATTACTAAAAGGTAGAAAACCAAATGTGTCACATCTCCATGTATTCGGTTGCAAGTGTTTTGTATTGAACAATGGTAAGGATAATCTTGGGAAATTCGATGCTAAAGCTGATGAAGGCATCTTTCTTGGTTACTCACAATCTAGCAAAGCATATAGGATATACAACAAAAGATTACTTATAGTAGAAGAGTCAGTACATGTGTCATTTGATGAATCTTATACAAAATATGTCGAGAAAGGTCTATCTTTTAATAGTGCAGGTCCATCTACTGAAGACATTGTCAAAGATAAGGAAGACGAAAGTGAAACTATTGAGAAGAAAGATGCTGAGAAAGAGAAAGATGAGTCTCATGATGATAATGAAAAAGAAAGCATCTCAAACAATGAAGAACTTCCTAAGGCCTGGACAAATGTGAAAGATCATCCAATTGACAACATAATAGGGGACATCTCAAAGGGCGTTACAACACGCTCCAAGATAAGTAACTTTTGTCATCATTTTTCTTTCGTTTCACAAGTTGAGCCGAAAAACGCTAAGGACGCATTACTTGATGAGCATTGGCTAATGGCCATGCAAGAAGAATTAAACCAATTTAAACGGAATGATGTTTGGGACCTAGTCCCTCATCCGGGGGATCATCAAGTAATCGGCACTAGATGGGTTTTTCGTAACAAACTTGATGAAAACGGCGTTATTACTAGAAACAAAGCTAGATTAGTTGCCCAAGGTTACAATCAAGAGGAAGGTATTGATTATGAAGAGACATACGCTCCCGTAGCACGTCTCGAAGCTATTCGCCTCTTACTTGCCTATGCTTGTTCAAAAGATTTTAAACTATTTCAAATGGATGTTAAAAGTGCCTTTCTAAATGGCTATATAAATGAAGAGGTCTATATCGCTCAGCCACCCGGCTTTGAGAATTACATGTATCCAACTCATGTTTATAAGCTGAAGCGTGCTTTATACGGTCTCAAACTAGCCCCTCGGGCTTGGTACGAACGGTTGAGAAAATTTCTACTTAGTCAAGGATACTCTAGGGGTAAAGTTGACACTACTCTCTTCATTAAAAGAAACGATAAAGATGTACTCTTTGTTCAAGTTTATGTAGATGATATTATATTTGGGTCGACTAATGCAAAACTTGTCAAAGAATTTTCTAAGCTTATGCAGAGTGAATTTGAGATGAGTCTCATGGGAGAGCTGAATTTCTTCCTTGGCCTACAAATCAAGCAACTTAGTCATGGAACATTCGTAAGTCAAACCAAGTACTGTACAGAGTTGCTTAAAAGATTTGGAATGAGTGAGGCAAAGGAGATTGACACACCTATTGAAACAAATAGTAACCTAGACAAAGATGAGAAAGGTAAAGAGGTTGATGTGAAATTGTACCGAGGTATGATAGGTTCACTATTGTATCTGACAGCCTCAAGACCAGACATCATGTTTAGTGTATGTATGTGTGCAAGATATCAATCTTGTCCAAAGGAATCACACTTAAAAGCTGTCAAAAGAATTCTACGATATCTACGCGAAACTACTACATATGGCCTATGGTATCCTAAAGGCAATGAGTGTTATTTGGTGGGATTCTCTGACTCAGACTTTGCTGGCTGCAAATCCTCTAGAAAGAGCACCAGTGGAACATGTCATCTATTCTCAAATTCATTAATAAGCTGGCATAGCAAGAAACAAGTATCAGTTGCATTATCTACCGCTGAGGCAGAATATGTAGCTGCCGGAAGCTGCTGTGCTCAGATATTATGGCCCAAGCAACAACTCATTGACTTTGGTATTAAGCTTGATCGTATACCTATCATGTGCGACAACACAAGTGCCATAAACTTGAGCAAGAATCCTATCTTACACTCACGAACCAAGCATATTGAAATAAGGCATCACTTCCTAAGAGATCATGTAGAGAAAGGAGACGTTATATTCGAACATGTAGAGAGCAAGAAGCAACTAGCTGACATCTTCACCAAACCTCTAGCAACGGAGCAGTTCTTCAACATTCGTAGGGAATTAGGGATATTAGATATCTCTAATTTGGGTTAATTACGTTTGTTTTCTTAATTTTATTCCTTTACTTTATATATATATATATATATTGATTATACTCAAGCTAACATTTCTTTTAGTATGAAGGAAGTCCATCATCAAATCAAGCATCATTCCACATTGACTAGAAGATTCTATGAAATGATGACGAGACACATACATATTGAGAAGGCGGTAACATGTTTGTTGTTCACTTCCAAAAATATTATTGATACTATAATATGCTATCAATTAACATGTTTATAGTGACTTCATGTATGTTTATCCATATATCTCACTTACTTGTATATGCATTTCATCATTATTCATAACATATCATGTTTTGGGCATACAAGCAAGTAACTAAGCATAATTCCATCATATATAAACATCACCTAGGCATTTCAAACAATTGAAGCAATTTAGGTCGACCTACCTTGCATCTGAGTCGACCTACAGAAGTTATTTTTCAACAGAAAACAAAAATGCCCAGTTACGTCGACCTACTCTTCTTTTAGGTCAACCTAATTTGATTTTTTTTAAAGGTTCTTCTGTTAGGTCGAGCCAGCCTTCATTTAGGTCGACCTACTGCTACGAAAATTCCCAAATTTGGGTCTGTTGGTCGACCCGACCCATCCCCATACATAAATAAACATTCCAATTTCCATTTTTGCTCATTCTCATATCATTGTGTACGGCCAACCCTAAATTCTCAAGGTCAAAGGCAGCCAAAGATCATCTCCCTCACTCAAATCCTCAACAACCATGCCTCCAAAATCAAGAAAGGGAAAGGAAATCGCATCTGGTTCATCTTCTCAACCGGTAAGTGCTCTTGTTCATCCTGACTGTAGGGAAAATTTTGAGAAGTGGCAAATGAAAAGGAAAATTGTTAGGCAATATATCTATAACCCAAATGTTGTCAAACGTATGCATATTCCCGATGTCGCCAATCTGATTGAACACCAAAACATTCATCCATTGGTGCAATGTGACACTCCGTACTGTGAAAATACCGTTAGGGCTTTCTATGCAGGGTTCTAAAAAGGGGACGGTTGTAATTTCCGATTTAAAATGGGCTCCAGGTCGCATGTTGTTGACAAACGGGCTTGGATAAGCATTTTTGGTCTCAAACTTGTAGGAGATGAATTCTGTATGGAAGACGGTGACATACCAGGAAACTATGATCATGTGGCATACATGAGATCCATTCTCAAAGACCCTTCTGTCTTTGACAAACCGAATAAAACAACCACAGCTGGTCACTTAAAGAGAGATCCTAGGCTCCTAAATTGGATTATCTCAAGAGTCATTCGACCAAGAGCAAGAGGATTCTCAAGAATTGAACGCAATGAGGTTGTGCTAATGTATCTACTGCAAAACAGAACGCGTGTACATTGGCCACACTTTCTAGCTGCCAAGTTCCATGAAGTACAACAGAAAACTACCGCTCTATGCTATGGTTCAATCATTCAAACAATCGTGAAACATTTCGGCATGAGGCTTGAACATTTGCCCTACATTCACATGCAACAGTCTCAAGACTTCTCACAAACGACCTTAACCCTCATGGGATACCATTGGGATCCAAATAGGAAAACCTACTATCTCATTCAAAAGGGAACCGGAAAGATCATATACAACTATGACGATCCTACGGAATTTGGCCACCTTGCAGGTAATGAAGATGAAGGCAATGATCAAGACATAGCAAATGATGATGATCACCCTATGGAAGATGTTCCACATGATGCGGATGCAAATTGGCAATATGTTCCTCCTCAAGGAGAGGAAATCCCTTGGGGATACACAGCTCCGCCTCAGCCGGATCAAACCAACATCATTTCCATGTTAGAAAATATGCAACTCCTACAACAACAGCACTTCGACACACAGCATCTCCAATTCTAGAACATGCAACATTTTCAACAAGATCACTATGACGAACAACAACGACAATATCAATCATTATACAGCTTGGTTCAAGACCACAAAAGCGACTTTGAAACGTTTGCATCCAACTCGACCCTAAGACAGAATCATTTTGAGGAGACTGCATTGAACCGTCATGCCAATCTAAGTCAGAGCTTCAATACTCTAAACATCTTTGTGCTTGATCTGTTGGAACAAGTTGAAGAAGATCGTCCTCAAACGTTTCAAAGAGGAAGAGGGAGACGAGGCAGGCGTTAGGATGCATCACTTTTCATAACATCATCTCATTGCATTTCATTCCATCCTCATTATGTTCATTTGCTAAATTTTCTAGCACTTAGTCTAGTTTCCCTTCAATTAGTTGGAATATTATGTGTGTTTTGGGTGTACTGTTAAATTTGTTTGGATATTATGCTATCTCTGCTTGACTTTACCTATTATATTATGAATGTTTGCGTTATATCTATTTTATCTCGTTACTCTCTTCTACTATTCCTTCGTTGTATTTCTTTTGATGTTGTCAAAGGGGGAGACAGGTGCTGAGAGTACGGGGGAGCTCAGTAGGAAGGAGCTTACACATACAAGTCCGGGGGAGCTCTCACTACTTGTTTGCCGAAGCTTTCACTACTTGTTTGCCATCATCAAAAAGGGGGAGTATGTGAATACAAGCCCACACTCACAAAGGTGTTTTTGATCCATGGCAAACTTCACAAGCAAACAAGCAACAAGGCACAAGCAAAAGAACTCTAGGAAAAGAAAGTTTGGCCATTCAAGACAAAGCAAGTCGACCTGCTCTGCATATAGATCGACCCAAAACAAGGAAAACAAGGAAGATTCAGAAATGCCACAGATAGGTCGACCTACTCACAATCCAGGTCGACCTAAAATGATGAAATTTACACACCTCACTGTTAGGCCGACTCACATAACAACTAGGTCGACCTAAACTGAAGAAAATTCTTTAGAACGTGTTTCAACAGAATTCTGGTCGACCTAAACCTTCAACAGGTCGACCTAATTGGGAAGAATTTCATCCAGGTTTAATCCAGCTCTGTTAGGTCGACCTAAGCACTACAAGAGGTCGACCTATTTGATAAAAAAGGCCAAAATTGCTGATCTGCTATGCTCAAACTGACCAGCTCTCATATATATTATCTAATATTCATTATTGAAGTTTCAACACCAACAACTGACAGATACACAAAGGCTTCTCATCTTCGATCATCGACACAACTCCAACACAACTACACACAATCATTTTTGCATTGAGGGTTTGCGTTCAAGATCGATAACGCCCATGGAACGGAATTGAAGATTCCTAGTGGGTAAGATTTGTGGGGTTTTTGGTGAATAAAATCTGAGGGTTTTGTCCTCCAAGATTGGTGAATTTTGGGGGTTTTTATCAAGAGGCTTCATCAAGGATCCAGCTGAGTGTGAAGATTGAAGAACAAGGGTTCAAGCAATTCAAGACACTGCAGAAAGGGATCAAAGTGAAGCTCTTGGAAGACCTTGATCTGGCTCAAGATTAATAGGGGAAGAAGATTCAAAGGATCGACAAATTTGGTTTATTGTTTATCGCTTTGTTATCTTCTTTGTATAAATTGCTTTCAATATTAATGGAAGATTTCCCAATTTCAATTTGGAATTGGGGAAGACGTAGTCGTAGCGAGGACGATCGACGAACTGCCTGAACAAATACCGTGTTCTTGTCGCTCATATCTTTTCATTTACGTTCTATTCGTATTTGGTTATAATTGCAAATTGATCAACGATTCAAGTGTTAAAATTGTGAATTAAGAACTTGCATAAACATCACAATTCAGCACACATTGAATCACCATCAATTTGAACATTATCACCAAGTGTTTGTCTTTTTGCTTCATCCATTATTACAGCATTGTAAACAAAGTTTATCAAATTAGAAGTTAATCGATTTTCTTTAGTGCAACGAATTGATTCGATAACCTATCCTTTCATTGTTAATCCCAATTATCTTGTGGTTTTATCACATATACAACCCTTGCAATAGCGGTCCGGAATAGACGCAAGTCGATTCAGAACCACTTTCGCTTAAGTTTGAAATAATTTCGAAAAACTCTGTGAGATCTATTCACCCCCCTCTAGATCCTTAAGCCTAGCGTCTAAAAAATCCTTTAATACGCAGGTGGCTTGCTAGAACTATAGCAGGTGAACCCTTTAATACACAGGTAGCTTGCTAGAACTATAGCAGGTGAACCCTTTAATACGCAGGTAGCTTGCTAGAACCATAGCAGGTGAATCCTTTAGTATGCAGGAAAGCTTGCTAGAACCATAGTAGGTGAATCCTTTACGCAAGTAGCTTGCTAGAACCATAGCAGGTGAATCCTTTACGCATGTAGCTTGCTAGAACTATAGAAGGTGACTCCTTTATGCAGGTAGCTTGCTAGAACTATAGCAGGTGAATCCTTTATGCAGGTAGCTTGCTAGAACCATAGCAGGTGAATCCTTTACGCAGGTAGCTTGCTAGAACTATAGCAGGTGAATCCTTTACACAGGTAGCTTGCTAGAACTCTAGCAGGTGATTCCTTTAATACGCAGGTAAGCTTGCTAGAACTATAGCAGATGAATCCTTTAATACGCAGGAAAGCTCGCTAGAACTATAGCAGGTGAATCCTTAATGCAAGAATTTACGAATCTTCGCTATGTAAGTCTCAAGCTTTAGCAAGATAATTCTTTACATTTTTCCTATACACGTACAAGGTAAATTTAGGGGTCTTCCATTATTTAATCATTCTTCGTTCCGAAAAGCGTGAGACTGGCGTATTCTCACGCCCTTCGATCCAAGAATAATTAAATAGGGGCAGCTGTCATACCCCAAAATTTTCCCTATTGCTATTACATTTTATTAACAGGGACGTAGTACAAATTTTACAAGGGGTGTATATCAAACTAGTGGGCTTGACATCTTGATTGGCAAACCCATTTCAAAAGAGTAATCATTCTCTAAATTGTCCAATTCAAAAGATAGGAGTATACATTAAGTAAAAGTGTGTATTTAATTGGGCTTATTATTCATAAGAATATGAGGCCCAATTTTAGGATTCATAATTATTTTTAAACTTGGGTTTTATAAACTTCCTCGGTTTATCTACAATATTTTGGATTTTTGTAATTATTTGTTTCTATCAAAAGTATAATAGTTTACACTTAAACTATTTATATTTTAATAAATAGAAAATATTTGTCTATGCTTCATACACTTTCAATTGGCTTTTTATTACAAATAAATAACATAGCACAATTGGTAAGGAAGCAAGACTTGCAAATAAGAAAACCGCGGGTTCGAATCCCATGAGTGACATTTTCACACTTTTTCTCCCATTTTTACCAATTTTCAAAAAATGGGTTGTTGGGCTTTTGAATATGGGTTATTTCTTTTTTGGGATTTTTAACCTAAATTTCCCATTATAAATTGGACCTTTGAAAATCCTATTTGGGGGACTTTTTTTCACTTTTACGTACAATTTTCACAAATTCACTCACATACACTTTTTTTACTACGCTTCTCTTCTCTCTTCGAGGATTTGTCTTAGGGTTTTCTTTAACAATCCAAACCCGTCGTTGTCGATTAACTGACAACGCCCGACAAACCCTTTCCCCATTTCAAACGCAATTTTCAAACCACTCAAACTCAAAGCTTACGGCCGATGATTACCTATGAGGCCTCCCCAAAAAAGGATTTCTGACCATTGTTGTCTTAATCTGAAAATGGTTGGCTCCCCTAAAAAGGGTTTCTGGCCATTGTTGTATCGATCTGACAATGGCCGGCTCCCCTAAAAAAGGGGTTTCTGACCATTGTTGTCTCGATCTGACAATGGTCGGCCTCCCATAAAAAAGGGGTTTCTGACCATTGTTGTCTCGATCTGACAATGGTCGGCCTCCCATAAAAAGGGGTTTCTGGCCATTGTTGTCTCGATCTGACAATGGCCTATTCTTTTTTTTCACTACATATGGTCACATGGTTTTGGCCTTTGGTCGTTGTTGTCTCGATCTGACAATGACCATATTAAAACCTTTAAGGTTTTATCCCTTTGGCCACCTTTTTTTTTTAAATCTATTAGTGAACAATTGTCAAACCTTTTTATAAAACCTAAACCTAAAGACTAACCGGGTACCCTTGAGTACAAGGGAGGCAAAGGGTGCCTAACACATTCCCTTTGCCTAATTAACCAACTTACCCAAATCTCTTATTTTTTAAGGGTTTCTCACTTGCCCAAATAAAGTGGGTGGCGACTCTCGTTTAAATGTAAATTTTTAAACAGGTTGCCACACTTTCAACCATCAATCTTTGAGACTTCAAGTTTGATGTTCACAAAGCTTGATTGTTTACTTGTTGCTCAAGTCACCAAGGAAATGGGTGGCTAAATCCTTCTCGGTGTCAAGATTAGAGGTAGATAATCTTTCTTGTATTATGTATTTCTTTTGATACTTTGTATGTGAACAAGTGATGATTAATATATGGTGAAAAACCTTGTGTTGATATTTATATGTGATTTGAGTTCTTATTGAGAAGTTGTTTTCAAGTCTTGAACTAGGTTTTTCATCTATCAACAAATAAAGTTTAGAGATAGCTTTGTGAGTTGATATTCACTAATATCAAGCGTTGAATGTTATCATTTTGATAGTTAGATTGAGAGATCATCTAAGGATCAAAATGGTAAAACTCACAATATGGTTTAGAGATGAAACATATTGAGAGGATATATGATTATATTATATTGATCATTTACGTTTTCACATGCTCTATTAAGAGAATACATATGAAGAAGATTATTGAACCCTAATCTTGACATGCTTTTACCAATCGTTTTAAAACCAAAACTCTCTTTTATGAGATCAAACATTTCCGTTACTAAAAACCAAACCAAAACCTTTTATGAGACTTAAGCTTAACACAATTGTAAACTGTAGAACGACGGTAATATCTCCCCAATTTCCGTGGAAACGATAATTAAAAAAGTACTCCAATATACTTTCAATAGAATGTCAAATTAAAAGTTGGAAGAGCATGAGGATCTTTTGAGCAATTTGTACACGATAAATTCAAGAACTTGATATTCTAAGAATATTATAAGAACTGGACTCCTTGTTTTTGCCATTCAAATTGTCTTTGTTGTATTTACAGTGGATTGAATTCTCTGCTATATGTAGCTATTTCAATTGCCCCTATGTTAAGTTTTGTATACCAACAATTGATCTCAAATTTATTTTACTAACTTAACAATGATACTTTTGCTTTAATCTAATATAAAAAATACGGGTGTCTGTTTTATTTCTTTTTCCTAACTTTTAGTTGTCCTATATTAATAATATAGTATTTTTGAAACAATAAAAACACAAATTACCATAGCTATTAAAACTCATCTTTTTCACTTTTAATTGCAAATTCAGTTTTTCTCTGTTCAACGCAATTAATCTTAAATTTCACATGGGAGATGAAAAGTCTTTTAATGCATATATGATTTGTAAATACTTTATTTAGATGATCTGCATTCTAAAGTTAACAATGAAACTTTTGCTTTCACCTAATATAAAAAATACAGGTGACTTTTTTATTTGTTTTCTCATAGATGTGAACGTATCTATGAGATACCAGCTATTGCATAAATGTTTGATATATATATATATATATATATATATATATATATATATATATATATATATATATATATATATATATATATATATATATATATATATATATATATATATATATATATATATATATATCCCGACCAGACCTGTGCGACAATACAAATTTTTTATTAGTATTAAAGAAAACTTAAAGGTGTCGCACGGATTTCCTACTAGTTAGGATAGTTAGAATATTAATGTAAATTTGATGGGGTATTAATTTTCTCAAGTCTATAAAGCTAACATAATTTAACAATAATATTAATCTAGCAATTAATTATAGATAACATAAATTATATTTTATTATTAAATTATCTTAATATAAAAAGAAGTTATATTATCATAATAGTCTTTAGAAACACTGACATGGCAAAATTTTTGAGGAAAACTTTAAGAACATTAATATAAATTTGGTGGGCATTAGTTTTCTCAAGTCTATAAAAGAAGTTTATAGACAATGTTTCCATTCAATCACAATAAATATATATATATATATATATATATATATATATATATATATATATATATATATATATATATATATATATATATATATATATATATATATATATATATATATCAAGGTAGTTTTAACTAATCTATCTCATGATCTATCCTCTTAATATCATCAAAATAATTTATAATTATTAGAGTGAATTTCAGGTACCTTAATCATGTTTCATGTTGTTGGTGTTAGTTGCCACCTTTACAAAAAGATGACAAGACTAAAAGTTTGGAGCAAGTGAAAAGAAGCCGGGAAGCATTCTACTAGCATCTTGGGTGAATTTTATGTATATCTCTTAAATTTTCTTATGTTTTGATTAATGTGATACCTTGATTGCATTTGTAGACATATTCAGAACTTTTTTGGACAAGAGTGGTGATTTCAAAGAGTCACTCACCAAATACCAACTCTTTTGGAATTGGCAAAGTTGGACTCTTAGACTATACAATAACATAAACAATATGGCTGGAGAATGTTATTTACAGAAATTTTATTTGATTTTCTTAGGTGGTAGAAAGAGTTGGGAATTATAGACAAACTAACTTTTGTGGATTGTAGGTTGGTATTTTTCAAGTGTGGGAAATGATTTATAAACGATTGGATATTTTTGTATGGTTTCACTTGTTTTGTTATTGTTGTAGTAGTCCACCGTGTGTAAACTTCCTTATAATTTTGTACACTTGTGTGTATCCTAAATTAATACTTTTGTAAATTAATTGTTCATTTTGAAAAATATATATGTGTATGCTAGCTATTTGGTGTAAAGAAATTACTCTTCACTGGTTAGAAAAATATGAAAATAGCAACCTAAATATGGTCCTGTCCGCCCGATGTAATATATTATACGCTTAAAAGCAGAAAACATATTACATCAGGGAAAATGGAAAACTGATGTAAAAACTTATCTATTACATCTGGCAAAGTGGAAAATCGATGTAAAAACTATCTATTACATCGGGCGGACAGGACAACCGATGTAAAATATGGCGTAAATTTTTTTTATAAAAAAATTGCATTATTTCTCACATCAGACATATGAATTAAACCGATGTGGTATGTTAAATTTTCACATCGGACCTTGGCCCGATGTAAAATGTCTATCACTTATTACATCGCCTGGCTTTACATCGGGCCTGGGTCCAATATAAAAAGTACTTTTCGCCCGATATAAAAAGTACTTTCTGCACTAGTGTAATTTTATTCTGAGAATTTAATTGCTGATGATTGTGATAATGATAATGTGATGCTTTAATTTCTTAAACCACCAAATATGATTTCTTAATCAAGAAATGTTTATATGATCTCCAACTATGATTTTTTAATTATATGATATGCAACTGTTCAACATATTTTGTGTCCTAACTTAACAATTTATTTTCTAATTATGATTATGACTTTTTATTGAATATTAGAATAAAAGTAAATTTGGTGGGGTATTAATTTTCTCAAGTCTATAAAAGCTAAAATAATTTAACAATAATATTAATCTAGCAATTAATTATAGATAACATAAATTATATTTTATTATTAAATTAACTTAATATTAAAAGAAGTTATATTATCATAATAGTCTTTAGAAACACCGACATGGCAAAATTTTAGAGGAAAACTTTAAGAACATTAATATAAATTTGGTGGGCATTAGTTTTCTCAAGTCTATAAAAGAAGTTTATAGACAATGTTTCCTCTAAAACTACACTCCTATTTGTAGACAGGTATTCATGATAAAAAATTAATTTAAGTAGAACATGACAATAACTTTGATTTATCATTCCTTTTGATTTACTATTGAAAGTTATCATTTGAAGCATGCTAACGAATACTAGAAAATGTCTAGTAGAACATGTATGAAGAGGCATGACAAAATAATATAGAAAATTTCTTTACTCACGGGGTCACCCCAGCGAAAAACCCAATTTACCCCTGCTTCGGAAATGCATTTTCGAATTATTTTTTTTTTAAATTTTTCCAGACTTTGGAAGTGCATTTCCGAAAAAATCCCAAAAATTGGGATTTTGATTAATTCGGAGATGAATCTCAGAAAAAACAAAAAAAAAATCTAAAAATCTCAAAAATTAATTTTAGTATATTAATTAATTCATATATCATAAATTTGATATGATTTATAAGTAATGAATAATAATAATTATATATTTTGATATAATTTATGAGTTATGAATAATAATAATTATATATTTTGATATAATTTATGAGTTATGAATAATAATTATTATATATTTCTATTTTGATTCATATTTTAAAATTTAAAATAATTTTAATTAAAAAACTAAAATAATTAAACTTACAAAACGAGTAATAATTTTTATTTATATATTTATAATAATTATTATGTATTTACAAAAAAAATTAAAAAAATGAGTGTTTTAATTTATATATTTATATATTTATTTAATAATTATAATAATTATTATATATTTATAAAAATTATTATATATTTATATATTTATATAATAATTATTATATATTAATTATAAATATTATTATATATTTATATATTTATATATTTATATATTAATTATTATATATTTATATATTGTATATTTATATATTTCACTTACAAAATTAATAATTATTATTATATATTTATATATTTTTATTCTGATTCATAATTAAAAATGAGTTATAATTTTTTATTTAGTTTAAAAAATTAAAAAAAGATTTTGTCTTAATTTTATTTAATGAATAAATTTTATATTTAATTTTATATAATTCAAAATTTACTTATGGAATTAAAATGTTTTTGATTTATATAAGTTAATAAAATAATTTTTAACTTTAAAATTGTTTAGGAAATTTTGATTCACCTTGATTTTATTGATTCACCTTCATTTTATTGATTCACCTTGATTTTATACCTATTAATTGTATTGATTCACCTTGATTTTAATTTTTTAATAATTATTGAATTCTTTTTTCGTGTTTTCGGAAGTGCATTTCCGAAATAAGACAAATTTTGAAAAAAAAAAGCGTTTCAAAAGTGCATTTCCGAAGTGAGGATATTTTGGATTTTTCACCAGAGGTGACCAAGAAGATAGGGAGGTGGGTAAAGAAAAACTCATAATATATTTGATGTTGGGAGAGACAGACAGAGTAAATAATACTAAATTTAGTTATCGGATTAAGTCTTCCAAGTGAAGAAAGACAAAATATATTGTGAACTAGCTCACAATAACGTATATCTTTACCTTTCATTCTTCAATTATAGTTTTTTTAATGATTTTTCTTCATTTCAATCAAACATTCTTCGTAAAATAAAAAACGAAAGTAAAGAACACTCTTTGATAAAGAACTTTAGAAAATATTTTAAATAATCAATATAATTCAAATCCTCATTTTCTTGTATTTTTCACTACATTTAATTAGTCTTGAGTTCAATCTATTTTTGTCTTGTGCTTTATTTTGCCCAACAACTGTTCATTTTTAAAATGTTCTTTTAAAAATAATTGGGCAAGATTTATTAGTTACATAAGAAATTACTATAAATCTATCAAGGATATGATTAACCCAATTGAATTTTCTTATAAACAAAGTCAAAACTATAAGTGTAGCGGAAAAGAGAATTGTTGTGTTGGATGTATGGTAAGACTAGAAATGATATGATTAGACATGAAAATATTAGAGAAAGTGTTGTGATAGTAGCTATAGCCTATAGTAGAGAAGATGGTGCAAAGTAGACTTACCTGGTTTAGGAATATAGAGAGAAGATATTTAGATTTTGTGGTAAGGAGAGTGGATCAAATGGATAGAAATCAAGATAAAAGCGTTTAACATTTAAGAATATAAAAGAAGTTATTAAGAAAGATCTCGAGTTTAATAATTTAGATAAAAACATGATTTTGGATAGAACATTATAGTGAAAGTTTTTTTTTTTTTTTATATAAACTTGAAAAAAAACTTATTCAAAACCAAAACACAATGGCCAATTCTTGTGTGATCAAGTGTGAAAATGGAAATGGAGGAGGAAATGTGCAGTTCTTCCGATGGCCATCACTAACAGGCTCGAAAAATTGAATGAAGTATTACTCACACAAAGCGAATGTCTAACTTTACTCTTTGCAGTGTAATTACCGATGATTGTGATGATGTGCTGTTTTAACTTCTTAAACCACTAATTCTACTTTTCTTTGCCAATGTAATTGTCGATGATGCAATGCATGATACAGGATTCTTTAATTTCTTAAACCATTGACTTTACTCTCTGCGAATGTAATTGTGAGGATGTGATGTATACTCAAGAGCATCACACATCGTAATCGGGACACAAAGACAGTGCCAACACGATGTTGATGTTGATGATAAGGTTTGTGATTAAAACGCAATGGTCCCAATGATAGCAAACACCTCACGGTACCAATGTCGTCAAAGAAAGATAAGTGATCCTTACTGTTGTAACAATTATAGAACTATTTTCATGCATACTGTGGTTGTTGTATTTAATTTCCTGCGTTTTAAGTTTTAAGTATTATTATCTGATGCAAGTCACTTTGGTTATTGTTTTGTTAAGCTCACAATTACAGACCATGGGAAAGGGTTCGGTTACGGGAATTGAATTAGCAAGCACGTAATGTTATTATGCAGGAAGCTGTTGTTATAGATCTCTTAGTTAATTTGTAAATATTTAAGTTGGTCTTTGAAATGGTAGTATAATTCTCTACTGAAGCAGATTTTGAAGCAACTTGTCTTAGCTCCAAAACACTTCTTCCCAACATCATTGCTATCTTCATTTTTCAAATATCTCTCCATTTTCTCTTTTTTCCAAATCATTCTCTTCAAGTTTGCTATCAACACTCTCTTCCAACATCCTGAAAAATCCACCATAGCTTCTGTACATTTCAAACACCATACCAACTTGTCCACCATGCTCTAAATCATTTATTGCACAAGCCATTGACGCTGCCATCAAAGGAACCATGGCTGAAAACAACCCGTCATCATTTCGATTCTATTGGATATACAACTTCTAAGATAGCATAGAGTTGAATGGTGGGGCTGTTAGAGATTGCAGAATTGGACAAATCATTTTTTTCAATTCTCTAAACAGATTTGTGTTTCTAAGAAGATATATATGAAAGGATATATCTAGTTTTTCTATTTATCCATGTGAATGACGAAACCATTTTGATGCACTCAAAAAGTCATGATTTTCAGGTGTCTATGTATTATATGGAACATTTTTGAAAGATGGGAGTGACATCATACGATGCACAATAATTGCTAGGATTAACAATTTGTGTCATGGAGCTTCATGTTGCACCCTCCGACCACACTTGCGAGGCCTATAATTGTAAGTCGTATCTCAGCAACAATCGGGACTGGGGGTAGCTTGATTCCTGTTTGTAACAGCTTATGCTTAGATACATGATAGCGATGCATGTATGGAGCCGATAGTCATCAAACTCGGAACATAGCAAATTTAAAGTGCTTCAGTCAGTCTTAACTGAGAACCTCCGACATTCGCATATAAATTCAGTTAAGTTTCCATTTCATCATTTACTTTAACTGCTTATAAACTTCCGATATCCGCATATAAATTCAGACAATTAGGGCGTAGTGACTCGATGCTTGCATACTGACATTGAATTTTTGATGTCTAGTTTTATTATCTAATTGGTTTATTGGTGAGCATTAGTTAATGTAGTGTACTGCTGAATTTGGACGCGATCGAAAGTGCCAATATGCCAAATGAAATAGGCAAAGTTTAATGGAAGGATATAAACTGGCATCACCGACAAATGCTGCTAATCTTGTGGTAGGCCGCAGAACTTCAGGGTCATGCATGTGCTCGTTCGAATTGGAAGGAAAAGTGGCCCACGTTGTCGTGAGTACCATTACATATAAGTGGTTCTGTAACACCATTCTAGTATATCATCATGGCTATAGTTTCTATTTAAATTCAATCATAACATATTTTTTGTTTTATTCACCAAACTTTCCATTCAATCACTATATATATATATATATATATATATATATATATATATATATATATATATATATATATATATATATATATATATATATATATATATATATCAAGGTAGTTTTAACTAATCTCTCTCATGATCTATCCTCTTAATATCATCAAAATAATTTATAATTATTAGAGTGAATTTCAGGTACCTTAATCATGTTTCATGATGTTGGTGTTAGTTGCCACCTTTACAAAAAGATGACAAGACCAAAAGTTTGGAGCAAGTGAAAAGAAGAAGCCGGAAAGCATTCTACTAGCATCTTGGGTGAATTTTATGTATATCTCTTAAATTTTCTTATGTTTTGATTAATGTGATACCTTGATTGCATTTGTAGACATATTCAGAACTTTTTTGGACAAGAGTGGTGATTTCAAAGAGTCACTCACCAAATACCAGCTCTTTTGGAATTGGCAAAGTTGGACTCTTAGACTATACAATAATATAAACAATATGCCTAGAGAATGTTATTTACAGAAATTTTATTTGATTTTCTTAGGTGGTAGAAAGAGTTGGGAATTATAGACAAACTAACTTTTGTGGATTGTAGGTTGGTATTTTTCAAGTGTGGGAAAGGACTTATAAACGATTGGATATTTTTGTATGGTTTCACTTGTTTTGTTATTGTTGTAGTAGTCCACCGTGTGTAAACTTCCTTATAATTTTGTACACTTGTGTGTATCCTAGATTAATACTTTTGTAAATTAATCGTTCATTTTGAAGAATATATATATGTGTATCCTAGCTATTTGGTGTAAAGAAATTACTCTTCACTGGTTAGAAAAATATGAAAATAGCAACCTAAATATGGTCCTGTCCGCCCGATGTAATATATTATACGCTTAAAAGCAGAAAACATATTACATCAGGGAAAATGGAAAACTGATGTAAAAACTTATCTATTACATCTGGCAAAGTGGAAAATCGATGTAAAAACTATCTATTACATCGGGCGGACAGGACAACCGATGTAAAATATGGCGTATATTTTTTTTATAAAAAAATTGCATTATTTCTCACATCAGACATATGAATTCAACCGATGTGGTATGTTAAATTTTCACATCGAACCTTGGCCCGATGTAAAATGTCTATCACTTATTACATCGCCTGGCTTTACATCGGGCCTGAGTCCGATGTAAAAAGTACTTTTCGCCCGATGTAAAAAGTACTTTCTGCACTAGTGTAATTTTATTCTGAGAATTTAATTGCTGATGATTGTGATAATGATAATGTGATGCTTTAATTTCTTAAACCACCAAATATGATTTCTTAATTAAGAAATGTTTATATGATCTCCAACTATGATTTTTTAATTATATGATATGCAACTGTTCAACATATTTTGTGTCCTAACTTAACAATTTATTTTCTAATTATGATTATGACTTTTTTATTGAATATTAGAATAAAAGTAATGTGCGGGAATCAAATGTGAGTATGATGCGCTTATGATTTTGAAACACCAGTTGTAGATTATATGTGAGTATGTTCCGTTTAGGCTTTTACGTATGCTATTGTTGTATGTTTTTTTATGCTATATAGGATTTTGGAACCAAAGAATTGGTGATGAAGAGAAGAAGCAACAAAGTTTGCAATAATATTACAAATTATGTGCTCGCGGAGATTAGAAAAACAAGGAAGAATTGCTCTATAGAGCAAGCAATATGATGTTTATTTACTCAATAAATGCGGCAAAAAATGATATTAATTATTTCTAACAAAATTCATAACGAATTGATTACAGGATTTAGAAATCGTATTGAAAGCAAGTTTAAATATAATTCAAATGGATATATGGTGCAAGATTTGAGCTTTCTCTGGATATTGTACCGAAGGCTAAGACATTGTCTTCAAACTTGCAACATGATGTACTTGTTTGACCAGTTCACCTTTCTAAGTGCTCTTTGGAGACAAAAGAATTATATGTACCTCATGAATTTGATTTTGATATGATGACTTCTTGTACAGAATCCTGAGTCGCATAAAGGCTTTATAGGGATACCATACAACATGATTTTAACTAAAGGTCGAACCATAACAAATAACTTCATAGTTGATCTGATAAAGTCCTTGATCTTTAATTTGGAAGAAATTGTCAAGAATCTAATTTCGTTAGTGGGATGGTTTTCACCATTGGTTTCTTAAATCTTAATATGCAAGTGGGTGATAAGACTATAAAAAAGATCTTGTGCTTTGACAATGTGGTAGGTTGATTACCCCAAGTGATTCATGAGGTACTAATATATGGATTTAATGAGGCAAACACCTTTCAAGAATAGGTGAATAATATATTGGATGATCTCCAAGCATAAGGGAACCAACACCTTTCAAGAATAGGTGAATAATATATTGGATGATCTTCAAACATAAGGGAACCAACTCATAATGATAGAGATAAAATAAGAATCTAAGGGGAAAAAATATGTAAATTATTATTACTTTAAAAAAGAGAAAAATATTATTACTTTACAATGTAGTGGAGTAGAGTTTTGAAGTGTAAAAAAAACAAATAAATTAGTATTGTTAGAACATGAAATGTTCTGATCATATTTTCTAGTTTTGATGATAACATTAGATATGAATTTTGTATAAGACAATGTGGTACTCTAATAGATTACGTTTTCCATTTCAGGAAAAGTACAAAAGAGTATGCAACATTTCATCCTTCAGATGCTCTGACCCAGATGTTCTGGATGGCCACATCAGAACATGATCTGGAAGACATCAAAAGATGGTCTTGAAGTTTTCAGAACATGACTATGAGAAGCAAGCTCTGAAGCTCTGAATGGTATCACGCTCAAAAGAACTTCCAAAGGCTGAAGCGCTGAAGTTCTAATCTGCACCAAACGCTGGAAACTCTGATGAACAAAGCATAACATAAAGTCTGAGTCCAGAAGAAAGCAAATGATGAAAAGACTAAATAGACTAATCTGTGTGTCTGACAAAAGGAACGTTGGAAGTATGGCTACAAAAGGCAAAGTCAGAAGTAGCAGTTAATGCAAGGCTCGAGGTAGTTGACAAAATTGTGAAACATTAAATGCAACGTTGTACTGTACACGCAAAGCATTAAATGCAGAACTGTTGAACGGTCATATTCTCATGCCTTAAAGGGAAGATGTCAGCAAGGAAAGCCTACGTTCATTTTTCATATACTCATCATCTGACTCTGAACTTTTCTCACGCTAAAAGCTCAAGAACAAAGAAGCAATCTTCATCTTCAAGCTCACATAATTTTGTATACTTAGTGAGATTTAGATCTTAAGCTTAAGATAAAAATCACTTGGTGATTACAGCTTTATTAGAAGCAACTTTAATCTCTTGTATTTGATTATATCTTTGTAAACCAAAATTCCTTGAGTGATCAAGTTGTGATCTATAGACTCAAGAAGACTTAGAGGTTGATCTAAGTGGAGAACCATTGTAATCATTTTTTATTAGTGGATTAAATCCTCAGTGGAGGTGAATCCTCTGTGAGGGTGGACTGGAGGTGATTTGAGTTCGAACGAACCAGGATAAAAATAATTGTGTTCATTATTTTTATCTGCCAAAAAGAAACAAACCTTATTCAATCTCCCTCCCTTTCTAAGTGTCTTTCACTCCTTCAAGTATTACTTTAAAAAAAAGAGAAAAAAAAGAAAGAAGAAGAGTAAACCAATACAAAGAAAAGAAAGAAGAAAAACAAATCATTAAACAAAGAAAAGTAAATAAAGAAGGCGATGAAAGGTGAAAAACACACGAGGAAGTGAGAAAACAATGAGAAGTAAGAAATACGCGAGGAAGTGAGAAACACATGAGGATTCCTCGCGCCTTTCTCACATCTCATCATCTTCTCACTTCCTCAAGTGTTTCTCACTTCGCCATAATTTTTTTTATATTTGATTCATATAAGATCTTGTCATCTTAGGGAACCAACTCATAATGATAGAGTTGAACGAAGAATCCAAAAAGAAAATGAAACTTATAAATATTATTACTTTAAAAAAAGAAAATAAAAAAAATAGCTTACTTTAAAATACAGAGGATTGGAGTTATGAAGAGTTATGTAGAGTAAATTAAACAAATAATTTATTACTACTTTAAAAAAGAAAAAACGGTCGGAAGAAACAAAAAAGAAGAAGAGTAAAGAAATAAGAAGAAAAGAAAGAATAAAAACTATTGTTATTAAATAAACAAGAGTAAATATAGACGACGATAAAAGGTGAGAAACACGTGAGAAAGTGTGAAATACATGAGGAAGTGAGAAACACAAGAGAAAACGAGAAGACGGTGAGAAGTGAGAAACTCTGACAAAGTTGAGAAACTCATGAGAAAGTAAGAAGACAAGGAGGAGTGAGAAACATGTGAGGAAGTGAGAAACGCATGAGAAAGTGAAAAACATATAAGAAAGAGAGAAAACGTTGAGAAGTGAGAAACATGTGAGGATTTTTTTTACTGCTAAATTTTTAATAATGAGAAGTTTATTATGAATTATTCTCCAAACCAACAAATATTTTAAGAGAAAATTGGTTGGATTCCAAGAAAACTTGTTCCACAATATGTGTATATATATATATATATATATATATATATATATATATATATATATATATATATATATATATATATATATATATATATATATATATATATATATATATATATATATATATATATTTTAAGTTATGGGGACATCTTAATTTATGAATTTGTAGCATAAGATATTTATCATTAAATTTTTTTAAAGCAAAAATATATATCTTATTTATTTTTTATGAGATATATTTTTAACAAATATTTAGTGACTTTTCTTATTTTTTATTTGTCTAACTTTCTCAATTTTATGATCAACAAAATATTTTATCTATTTATTAATATATAATTTATCGTATGAAAAGTTGTTTGCCATCATTTGTGATGACATCATAGTGTTAAAATCAAAACATATAAATAAATTTAAAAAAAAATAGTGAGAAATTGTTGTAAAGTTAAGTATAAAACCAATTTAACTATATTTTATTGGAATATAATTTACTTTGAAAAAACTTTTAAAATAAAAAATTCATAAATATATTGAGAGATAGAAAAAATATTATTTCAATTAATTAATAAACTATAGTAGTTTAGATAATTATGTTCCTTATTATGCCTATTAAAAAAATTTATTATATAAATATATAATGAAAGTATTTAAATCTTTCTTGAAAACATGGTGGAAGAACATGTCTCCATGCCCAACCACATAGTCATGTCTCTGAATATATAAAAATATCTTATAAGAAGCAAATATTAAAAAAATCATATTAAAATATAAAATAAAATCTAATATATATGTTAAAATATACATAAAAAACTCAAATTAAAATAAATATAAAAGTAAGGTTTAATTGATATACACCAACAATGTAAAATAGTTTTTCACTATCATCTAATAAAAAATCAACAATATGCATGTCACAAAATATTCAAATAAATAAATAAAAGAAAAAAATAATGACTACAATTTAGTGCGCACATTTCAAATCATACAATGTACTTATATAACTTTATTTTATTTTCAATTTTTGTGTATCATACAAACCTGAGAAAAAAAGCATTCAATCCGAAACACAATGGCCATTGGCCAACTATCTTGCAATTTGACGCGAAAATGGAAATGGAGGATGAAATGTTGGAATTCCTCAGATGGTCATCGTTAACAGACTCGAAAACATTGTTATTCACACATAGGAATGTCAATTTGCATCTGTTAATGGAGATTTCTGTGGGATTATTTGTTTGGAGCATCAAAATTGGAGATTATTTTCTCCACAGAGACAAGAATAGAGGAAAAAGTTCCCCCAATGACACTTTAGGGCGGGGATTGGAAAAGTACCCTCCACCCCATGGATTCCTAGACTCCGACCATATTATTTAAATTTTATATTTTGTATAGTATATAATATATAATTATAAAAGTTTACCTAAAAAATATTAATGTATTGGAAAATGAAGAGTCATTAGTGTAATATTTTATTTTTGTGTTATTTTATAATGTATTGTTTCACTACTCAAGTACCTAACTCTCACTACAAGAAAATTTATGTTTAGATACGCTAAAAATAGAAGCCAATATCTAGCTAATCTCTATCAAACACATTTAGTTTGAGATTAGTTGCCGATTAACTACAATATAAGCCCTAGCATGGATTGAGTGACTAATTATCTAGGCCAAAAGTTTGTAGCAAAATTCCAACTAATATTTAAACTTTCCTAGCTAAATCCAAATTAAACTGTAGCAAAACTTCAGTCTTAAACTCATATTTCCAAACTAAACAGCTACAATATCACCGCAAAATTATGATAGAAAATCTCAAGCTACCCGTTTATAATATTCATTATTATATCTAATTAAAACTAATCAAACTTTAAATTAAAAAATTAATTCGTCTAGTTAAAATTTGTATAAATTATTTCTTCAATATTTTTAATTAAAATTTTCATTATGAAATTAATGTGATAATAGATCAACACAAATAATAAATATGCAAAAGTCTCCAAAATTAGTCTATGAAGTTTAGGAGAATTGTACATATTCATATGTCAAATGTGAGTTATAATTGTAATTACACTAACAATATCATTACAATAAGTAGAAATGGGACTTACTCTGCATCTAATAAAATATCTGATGATTTCACGTCCATGTGAATGATGCGGGGACTCTAATCATGGTGCAAATATGCAAGTCTCAATCAATTCATTTGAAATGCTGCTTATAAATTCCATTTGTATAAGTTAACTTCTGCGAGAATATACAAAATCATGTAAATCACTTTCTTGAAGCAAAAAACAGTTGCTATGTACAATAATGAGTCTTACATTTTTTATCTTTTATATGTAAATCACTTTCTTGAAGCAAAAAACAGTTGCTATGAACAATAATTACTCTAAGATAAATTAATTTATACAAGAGTTCATTGTAACAAAACCAAAACAATGGCGAATTGAATAAAAACAGAGAATAGAGAACATATGTCATATTAGAGAAGAGTATTTTCTGTTATGGTATGCTAGAATTTCCAAACAGGAAATATGTTGTATTGATAAGTAGCCTAAACCAATAACATACCAACTCCATGTCATAAAGAAATTCAGCACTAAATCTTTATTGATCATAGTTCTCTTCAGATTAAAGTTCTCATGACAGAGAATAGAGAACATGTCATATAAGATAAAGATAAAAGTAATTTATCAAGAAGGATGATTGTTTCCCATGCACTAAATTCTCAAAAAACGATTGATGGCTATCTCGTCTAATAACAAATCAGCCTGCCATGGCCATGTCTGAAGGATAGAAAAACACTTAGAAAGGGGGGATTGAATAAGTGTAACTTAAAAACTTGGAAGATAAAAATAATCAACACAATGATTTTTATCCTGGTTCGTTGTTAACCAAACTACTTCAGTCCACCCCTTTAGAGTGACTTAACTCAACTGAGGATTTAATCCACTAATCCAACTGATTACAATGGTTATCCACTTAGACACACTCTAAGTATTCTAGAGTATCCTGATCACAACTTGATCACTCTAAGAAATCCTTTTACAATCAATGTAAAGATAAAAGTTTACAAGAGTATAACTTGCTTCTAATAAAGCTGTAATCACACAAAGTGATATTTCTCTTAAGTTCTAATTCTTAACACTCACTAAGATATTACAAAGTTGTGAGGTTGAAGATGAAGTCCTTTTTGCTTTTCAGTTTGACAGCGTTTTGGTATGTCTGCGCAAAAGTGTTGTATGCTGCTTCTGAATGGAACTTCTATATATAGGCGCTTGAGAGGAAATGATTGTTGGGAGCATTTAATACTTTGCGTGAATAGTACAACGTTGCATTTAATGTTTCACACTTTTGTCAACTACCTCGAGCCATGCTTTTGCTGCTTTTACTGACTTTGCCTTTTGTAGCTTCTAACGTTCCTTTTGTCAGTCAGAGATTTGACGTTAAAGCCTTTCATCTTGTACTTTCTTCTGGACTCAGATTTTGTAGATAAGAACGTTTGAATATCAGAGTCTTCAGCTTTGGTGCAGAGCATCTTCTGTCTTCTGACTTTGAAGTACTTTGAGCGTGATACCATCAGAGCTTCAGAGCTTGTACTTCTGACTGTCATCTTCTGATGCTTTCCAGATCATGTTCTGATTCTGCAGGACCACCTTCTGATGTCTTGTCAGACCATGTTCTGATGAAGCCATCCAGAACTTCTGGGTCAGTGCTTCTGAACGCTGATTTGTGCATACTCTTTATATATTTCCTGAAATGGAAAACTTAAAGGATTAGAGTACCACATTGTCTTATAAAAAATTTATACTTAATGTTATCATATAGACTAAGAATATTGATCAGAACATTTCTTGTTCTAATAATCTCCCCCTTTTTGATGATGACAAAAACATACAGAATTGATATGAATTTGTATCCAGAAAATCAGATGAACAAAGACAATTACACAGATATAGCATAAGCATATAATTCAAAGTGTGTGAATATGTCTCCCCCTGAGATTAACAATCTCCCCCTGAAATTAATACTAGAAGAATTTATAAATAAAAGACTTCCCTGAGTATTTTTCCATTTAAGTTGAGACTTTCACGTTGAACTTTGAACTTCAGAACATTCAGAGCTTCTCTTCAGAGCTTCTATTGGACAGCTTCAGAGCTTTGAATTTCTCTTTGAGATCACTTGTATCAGAGCTCTATCTTTAGTCTTCTATTGGAGACTTCTTGTATCAGAGCTTTATACTTAACAAAGCATTGCTTGCTTCTGATCATGAAACTTCAGAGCACTAAGCATGCTTCAATTGTCTAAGAGCTTTTCTTTAGAATTGCTTTTCCCCATGTATTTGCTTCTCATAGAGAGCTTGTCCAAGATATCACATTCCTGCAAAAACTATCAAAGACACAAAACTTGCGAATAATTGTTATGAATGTTGATACTTAAGCCCAGCAATTGATATTATAAATCAATTCAATTATCACATTTCTCCCCCTTTTGTCATAACATCAAAAAGCATAAAAGATTCAGATGAAAGATTCAGATGAAAGACACACAGAGTGAAGAAAGAAAAAGATATTTCATTGATAATAATCAGAAGAAGAGAATACAAAAGCAGATGCAAGCAAACAGATGCATAAACAAAGAAAAACCAATTAAGACACAAGACAGGCTACGAATGGCTAAACTTAGAAGCTAAGGTGGCCAGAAGGTTCTTAATCTCAGAAGTGTGTTCAGCTTTCTTCATGGAGGTTTCTTCTTGGTTCTTCATCCAAGTTTTGAATTCCTCACTGGTGTCATCTTGCTTATCCAGAAGACTAGCCAAGGTAGCCTGATTCTATTGGAGTTCCTTAAGAGTGTTCAGCAGAACAGAAGTAGAAGGACCAGCAGAAGAAGCATCAAATCTATTTTCCAGAACAGGATGAGCAGCATCAGCTTCAACCATTTTAGCATCTTCTTCATGATTTTCCTCAGCTGGAGTTTCTTCAGTAGGAAGCCCTTTGAAAACAGGAGGTTCAGGTTCTGGAGGATACTCAACTTCTGGATATACCATATCAGGATCCTTTTCCAGAGGATTCTCCCTGAACCAGTTGAACAACATCTAAAAATCTCCAATCAGAACCTTGTAAGGATGTGGCTTCCATACAACTATAGCCAGAGGATTTTCTTCTTCTAACTCATCAACAAACTGCTTTTCCTCCAGAGGCTTCCCGTTGGTGATGGGATGATAGTACTTTCCATCATCATACTCCAAAAAGAATCCAGCAGGATCAGGAGCAGCAGCCAAGCAATCTTTCTGGAGATCCAGAAATTCTTCCTGTATTTCCTTACCAAAAGCTCTCCAGAGCTTTCCAGCAGCTACATGATCCAGCTTGGAATCATGAGCAGCCTTCAGAGCATCTAACCCTGTCCGTACCTTATACTTTAATAATTCAAAACGAATATCAACAGAGGGTTTTGGAGGGTTGATTCTGAGACGGGTGATAGGAGAGTTTGGGTTAAGAATAAAATAAGGTTCAGGTTCTCTAGAGAACAAAGCAGAGGTGGTTGAAGATGATAGAGAGGATGATGAATCTTCTGTGGAGGTAGATGAAGGGTCATTTATTGGTGAGATTGCTGTAGGAATGAAGATGGTTGAATGAGGTTGATTAGTGGAAAAGATTGTTAGAACAAGATTTGTTCTGATCAATATTCTTAGTTTTGATGATAACAAGGATATGAATTTTGTGTGAGATAATGTGGTACTCTAATACATTGCAATTTCCCTTTCAGGAAATATATAAAGAGTGTGCACAAATCAGCGCTCAGAAGCTTTGTCTCAGAAGGTTCAGCATGCAACATCAGAACATGGTCTGGCAAGACATCAGAAGATGGTCAAGGCAGAATCAGAACATGGGTCTATGGAAGCATCAGAAGAACTTGAGATCAGAAGTAGAAGCACTGAAGTTCTCATGGTATCACGCTCAGAAGCACTTCAAGGTCAGAAGACAAGAAGATGCTATGCACCAAGCTGTTTGACTCTGATGATATTCAAATATTTTATTCACAAACATCAGATTAGTAGAAAGTACAAGTGGCAGGCTACGCTGACTGACAAAAGGAACGTTGGAAGCTATTAAAGGCAACGTCAGTAGACACAGCGTGAACAAGGCTCGAGGTAGTTGACAAAAGCGTGAAACATTAAATGCAATGCTGTACGGAATACGCAAAGCATTAAATGCACCCAACGGTCATCTTCTCAAGCGCCTATAAATATGAAGTTCTGATGAGAAGCAAGGATACACCAATTCTGAACGAAATTATTCTGAAAGACTTGCTGAAACGCTGTTCAAATTCAAAGCTCAGAAACTTCATCTTCATCAAAGCTCACTACATTGTTGTTGTAATATATTAGTGAGATTAAGCTTAAACGTTAAGAGAAATATCACTGTTGTGATTATAGCTTTTAAGAAGCATTGTAAAACTCTTATTTGATTACATTAATTTGTAAGTAACTAGAGTGATCAAGTGTTGATCAGGATACTCTAGGAAGTCTTAGCTTGTGTCTAAGCAGTTGTAATTAGAGTGATCACGTGGTGGTCAGGATACTCTAAGAAAGTCTTAGCTTGTGTCTAAGCATTTGTTCCTGGAGTGATCAGGTTGTGATCAGGATACTCTAGAAGACTTAGTCGCAGACTAAGTGGAAAACCATTGTAATCTGTTGCGATTAGTGGATTAAATCCTCAGGTGAGGTAAATCACTCCGTGGGGGTGGACTGGAGTAGTTTAGTTAACAACGAACCAGGATAAAAATAACTGTGCATATTGTTTTTATCGCTCAAGTTTTTAGACTACACTTATTTAAACCCCCCTTTCTAAGTGTTTTTCTATCCTTCAATTGGCATCAGAGCGCCGGTTCTAAGGTGCAAGCACTTAACCGTGTTTAGAAAAGATTCAGGAAGAGAAAAACGCTTCAGTAAAAGATGGCTGGTGAAGTTCATACAAATCCAACTGCATCTACATCTGGCTCTGCTGAGCAATACAACGGTAACAATGGTTATACTAGACCACCAGTATTTGATGGTGAAAACTTTGAATACTGGAAAGATAAACTAGAAAGTTACTTTCTTGGTCTGGATGTTGATCTATGGGATCTTCTGTTGGATGGTTACAAACATCCTGTTAAAGCTACTGGTGTAAGGCTCACGAGAAGCGAAATGACTGATGATCAAAAGAAAGATTTCAAAAATCATCACAAATGCAGGACTGTTTTGCTGAATGCTATCTCTCATGATGAGTATGAGAAGATATCTAACAGGGAAACGGCCCATGACATATATGAGTCATTGAAAATGACTCATGAAGGAAATGCTCAAGTCAAGGAGACCAAAGCTCTTGCACTAATCCAGAAGTATGAAGCCTTCAAGATGGAGGATGATGAAGACATTGAAAAGATGTTTTCAAGATTTCAAACTCTGACTGCTGGATTGAGAGTTCTCGACAAAGGCTACACCAAGGCTGATCATGTAAAGAAGATCATCAGAAGTTTGCCCAGAAGATGGGGCCCAATGGTGACTGCATTCAAGATTGCGAAGAATCTGAATGAAGTTTCTTTGGAAGAGCTGATCAGTGCCCTGAGGAGTCATGAGATTGAACTTGACGCTAATGAACCTCAGAAGAAAGGTAAGTCTATTGCTTTAAAATCTAATGTTAAAAAATGCACTAACGCTTTTCAGGCTAGAGAAGAAGATCCTGAAGAATCAGAATCTGAAGAAGAAGATGAACTGTCCATGATCTCCAGAAGGGTAAACCAACTCTGGAAGAGCAAGCAAAGGAAGTTCAGAGGCTTCAGAAGTTCAAAGAAATTTGAACGAGGAGAATCTTCTGGTGATAGAAGATCTGACAAGAAGAAGGTTGTCTGCTATGAGTGCAATGAGCCTGGACATTACAAGAATGAGTGTCCGAAACTTCAGAAGGAGAATCCCAAGAAGAAGTTTCATAAGAAGAAAGGTCTTATGGCAACATGGGATGATTCTGAATCAGAATCAGGATCAGACTATGAAGGAGAGCAGGCAAACTTTGCGCTGATGGCGACAGAAGATGATGGATCAGAATCTACATCAGAATCAGATTCTGAAGAGGTATTTTCTGAAATATCTAGAGAAGAGTTAGTTTCCAGTCTAACAGAGCTTCTTGAATTAAAAGCTCATCTTAGTATCAAATACAAAAAGCTGAAAAAGCAATTTGAATTTGAAACTAAGAAGCTTGAGTTGGAAAATTCTGAATTAAAAGAAAAAGTTTTAAACTTATCCAATAATGTTGGATCTCCTTCTGATTCAGAAAAATCCACTCCCAGTCTGAATCATATTCTGAAAGAATATGATTTAAGTTTCAGGAAGTTCTTATCTAGAAGTATTGGCAGAAGTCAGCTAGCTTCTATGATATATGCTGTGTCTGGGAACAAGAGAGTTGGCATTGGTTATGAGGGTGAAATCCCATACAAGCTTGAATCTGTGGATGATATGAAAATATCATACAAGCCTCTGTATAACCAATTTAAATTTGGCCACTCCCATGATATTAAGCACACATCACATGCACAAAGTTTTCACATAACACACACCAAGAAGCATGTGACACAATCTAAGAAATATCATGGAACTCAGAATAAGAAGTATCATACTGTTCCTCCTGTTAAATATTTTGCTAAACCCAAGTTCAATCAGAACTTGAGGAGAACTAACAAGAAAGGACCCAAGAAATTGTGGGTACCTAAGGAGAAGATAATTTCTGTTGCAGATATCCTTGGCGGCAAAGAGGACAGAAAGCAAAATGTCATGGTACCTGGACTCTGGGTGCTCGTGACACATGACGGGAAGAAGGTCTACATTCCAAGACCTGGTGCTTAAACCAGGTGGAGAAGTCAAGTTTGGAGGAGATCAGAAGGGCAAAATCATTGGCTCTGGAACCATAAGTCTTGGTAACTCTCCTTCCATAACTAATGTACTTCTTGTTGAAGGATTAACGCATAACTTATTGTCCATAAGTCAATTAAGTGACAATGGTTATGATATAATCTTCAATCAAAAGTCTTGCAAGGCTGTAAGTCAGAAGGATGGCTCAATCCTATTTACAGGCAAGAGGAAGAACAACATTTATAAGATTGATCTTTCTGATCTTAAGAATCAGAAGGTGACTTGTCTTATGTCTGTTTCTGAAGAGCAATGGGTCTGGCACAGAAGATTAGGACATGCTAGTTTGAGAAAGATTTCTCAGATTAACAAACTAAATCTGGTCAGAGGACTCCCAAATCTGAAATACAAATCAGATGCTCTTTGTGAAGCATGTCAGAAGGGCAAGTTCTCCAGACCTGCATTCAAGTCTAAGAATTCTGTTTCTACCTCAAGGCCGTTAGAACTCTTGCACATTGATCTGTTTGGCCCAGTTAAAACAGCATCTGTCAGAGGGAAGAAATATGGATTAGTCATCGTTGATGATTATAGCCGCTGGACGTGGGTAAAGTTCTTGAAACACAAGGATGAGTCTCATTCAGTGTTCTTTGAATTCTGCACTCAGATTCAATCTGAGAAAGAGTGTAAAATCATAAAGGTCAGAAGTGACCATGGTGGCGAATTTGAGAACAGATTCTTTGAGGAGTTCTTCAAAGAAAATGGTATTGCCCATGATTTCTCTTGTCCTAGAACTCCACAGCAAAATGGGGTTGTAGAACGAAAGAATAGGACTCTGCAAGAAATGGCCAGAACCATGATCAATGAAACCAATATGGCTAAGCATTTCTGGGCAGAAGCAATAAACACTGCATGCTATATTCAGAATAGAATCTCTATCAGACCTATTCTAAATAAGACTCCTTATGAATTGTGGAAGAATAGAAAGCCCAACATTTCATATTTCCATCCTTTTGGATGTGTATGCTTTATTCTGAACACTAAAGATCATCTTGGTAAGTTTGATTCCAAAGCTCAAAAGTGTTTCCTTCTTGGATATTCTGAACGCTCAAAAGGCTACAGAGTATACAATACTGAAACATTGGTTGTAGAAGAATCAATCAATATCAGGTTTGATGATAAGCTTGGTCTTGAAAAACCAAAGCAGTTTGAGAATTTTGCAGATTTTGATATTGATATATCAGAAGTTGAAGAACCAAGAAGCAAAGCTGCAGAAGATGGCAGTCTCAGAAGCAATGGATCAGAAGATCAAGTGCTGCATCTTTAGAGAATCTTAGGATTTCTGAAGAACCAACTATCAGAAGATCACCTAGACTTGCATCAGCTCATTCAGAAGATGTGATCCTTGGTAAGAAAGATGATGCTATCAAAACAAGATCATTCCTTAAGAATGACAATCAGAAGCAGTGATCAGAATCAGAAGGCGTAAAGTCTATTCATATTTTACAGCTGTCATCTATTATCTGATGGTGAACAAGTGTCTGTACGGTTAGTACAAAGCGTGCAGTTGAAAAGACGCCGACCTAGGTAACTGTGTTAAATCATTTCATTTACTGTGTTCTCTCTCCTAATGTCATTTCTCATTAAATGCATAATGATTTCTTTTTTTTTTAAAATCTTTTAAATAACCCGCTTCATCTTCATTCCCTCTTTTTCTCTCTTTCTCTCTCTTTTGTGCATCCCCTTCGTTGCATTTCTTTTCAAACCCTAGTTTTTGATTTGATCTCAAAGCATAATCATCATGAACTCATCTTCTTGTTCATCAAATTCAAAAGAAAGGCTCACTTCTACACAGATCCTTTTACGCAAATATGAGTATGCTCCATTGAAAACATGCTTAATACCCACGAAAGAACTGGAAGTTCTATGTGAATCTGCTGTGGACATCAACAACCTAAAAGCAAATGGCTTTAAGTGTGACGCAAGAATCTTTGAGCAAGGATGGTCTAAATATCTTGATAGATTGGTTGGTCCAATTTATCCTGAACTTGTGAAGGATTTCTGGGTACATGCGACGGTTACCCCAACTGCCATCATTTCATTCGTGCTAGGGCATGAAGTGGTTATTGTTGCACCCCAATTTTTGACCTCTGAGATCCCATCATTTTCTAAAGTATTATGATCATTATCATTATCATTTATCATTATCATTTATCATCATGCATATTTTTATTTACTAACAAAAAAATAAAAAAAAGAAAAAAAGTTTGTTGCTTATGTGTTAAAAAGACAGGAGAATGATCAAGAGAAAGCTGAAGAATTAAGGGTTTTGAGGCCCACAAGAGGTTCAAAATTCTCTCAAGATTCAAAGGTTCCTTCAATCAATATTCAAGTCCAAGGATGGCTCAGTTTAAGGCAGACAACTCTCAAGATCGCCAAAAGCGCCAAATTAGGGTTTTGACCTAATTTCACCAGAGGATTGACTTTTAATCAGGAGATGATTCCAAGACTCAAAATATGATTCAAAGGCCTTCAAATCAACATTATAGTCCATTCATGTCATTCAATTGAGGAGAAGACCTTGATTCATTGAAAGATCGCAAAATTGCAGTTCATCGAGAAAAAGTCAACTACAGTCAAAAATCAAGATTTTTGGTCAACATCAATCATTTGAAGTAATATTCACTATTTGATCGAGGATTGATCATAATTCATCAAGAAAAGTTCAGAAATCAACAAAACTCAAAATTGCAAAATTAGGGTTTTTTACCTAAAAGTCAACTGAACTTTGACCGACCATAACTCTCTCATAATTTATCAGAAAAATTCCAACCAAAGCTCATCCTCAAGGAAATTCAATTCTCTACAACTTTGATGTTGGGACCAAGGTCAAGAAATGCTTCCGCCTAAGAGATATAAGCCAAAACATTACGGGTCATTTTGAAAGTCAACAAAAAGCAGTTTTTTGTCAAAGCCCATATCATCAAAATAACTTCTCCAAATGCAAAAACGCTTCCAAAGTGGCTTGTAGAGGACATCTTGGGCTTTCCAAAAAGTTAAAGAAAACTTTCATAGGATCAAAATTGAGGGAGATATGCCTTGATGAAGTTGACCTTTTTTTGGAAAAATGCATGAAACAAGTAATGACCAAAATTTGATTTTTTTTCAAAAAGGCCAATTATTTTGTGATTCAATCTTGATTCCCATATGTCTAAGGGCATCCATGACCTATCCATGGTTCATGACATTTTTATTTCATTTTTGTTGAATTTTTATTTATTTAAAAATTTAATTAAAATGAAATAATTTTAAAGATATTATCAAAAGATGCTTAAGTGATGTAAGGCATGACACAATTCATCCCAAAAATATCTGATATGATCATTGGCTAGAGCTTTGGATCAAAAGGAATCAAATTGCCATCATTACATTTTTGGAAATTTTGAAATTTCTTCATGGCCAAGCAATTCAAACATGACCTCATCAAGCTCACCTCACTCTCTACCACTTGAGATCAGTTTTCCTATAAATACAGAAGCAACTCAGAAGCAAAGGGGACCAAGGGACAAGCAAAGAAACCTCTCAAAGAATTCAAAATTCTCAAGAAAAATCTCAAAATAAAACAATTTTCGTTTTCATATTTCCACACCCTTTCAAGTTCTAATAACCACTTCAATCTCTTCCTGGGATAATATAGGGTAGGTCCATGTAATCTCTAAGCCATGAACACGTTCATAATACATATATCATGAACATGTTCATCATCCATGGTGTAATTTTCGTTTTATTATTATAATGGATTTTTAATGTGAAACAATGATACTAACATGTTACTGAGAATATTTATAGTAATTTTGAACGTTAGCATGAAGCTTTAATGGCCAAAACCAAGAGAACCATGTTAAAACACCATGTATGAACATAACCATGGCCAAACTCGAAACTCATAGCTACGTTGCTCAAATGGAAAAACTAACACCGCTATCATGTTTAGAAGGGTCAAATTAGGTGATCTGGGTGGCCCTTGTTTTTTTTCATCTTCATTTTGTAGGTCGTTCAAGAGCATGAAAATTTGAAGGAAAAATCCGCAGGAAAATCCGCAGGTAAATCTGCAGCAAAATCCGCAGGTAAGAGGTTGAAGAAGATGAATAGTAAGTTTGAAACTTTGACCACCTGCGTGGCATCTTCTCTTCTTCCTATTGGTCCACGCAGAAATGTGGGACCCAGCCTTGACTTTCCACCAGCCTTGGATTCAGTGCATGCTATGCATCATGTTACCATGTGTCTTTCAATCCTAGCCACTGGATTATTCCAGATTCTTATCCAACGTCCTAACAAGTGCAGACCACCATGATCCACCATTAAATTACCACACATGATCCAGTTTATTTTATTTTCTTTAAATTTTCTTATTTAATATATTTTCTTTATAAAATTAATTAAAAATACTTTAAAAAACCAAAAAATATTTTAGTTTCAGTTTTAAGTTTATAAAATATTATTTTATTTTTCAGCATAAAAATATTTTATTTTTATTTATAATTTATTTATTTTGCTTAATTAATTAGTAATTATATAAATATTGCTTTTTAATTATTTTTAACCAATCAAAAAACTCCAAAAAAATATTTTCCTTTTAAATTTAGGTTTATATTATTATAATCTAATATTTGACATAAAAATATTCTATTTTTATTTATAATTTATTTATTTTGTTTAATTAATTAGTAATTATGTATATATTTGCTTTTTAACTATTTCTAACCTATCAAAAAATTCCAAAAAAATAATTTCTTTTGTTAAATTAGGTTTATATATTATATACTAATTTTATACATAATTAGATTTATTTTTCTCATAAAGTTTAATTATTTGTATAATTATTTGTTTAATTAGCTTGTTAATTAACTTAAAATCAATTCCAAAAAATCACAAAAAGAATGAGTTAAGTTTAATTTGTTTTATATTTATTTTTGTATATTATTTAATATTATTTATTATATTTTTCCTTTGTCCCGAATCAGAATAAAAGATCAAATATGGCAGAGATTGTATGCAGTTGATTTAAGACTTTTGGAAATTTATCGTGTAGTCGCTATGATTCTATCAAGCTTCTGATAAATTTTCATTAACTTTAAATCCGAGATCATCATTCACTCACCATCGATCTTCACTAACATCGTGAATATACTTGACTAGCTTCAAGATGATTCACGTGCTAACATACTAACAATTGACTTTAATTTCCGCATTTTATTATATTGTTCTTTATATTTCTTGCTTTATGCTTTATTTTATTATTTATTATTTATGTTTCTGTTATTTTTTCTTTGTCCACTTGGACATATTATTTATATTTCTGCTATTTTTTCTTTGTCCACTTGGACATATTATTTATATTTCTGCTATTTTTTCTTTGTCCACTTGGACATATTATTTATGTTTCTGCTATTTTTTCTTTGTCCATTTGGACATATTATTTATGTTTCCGCTATTTTTTCTTTGTCCATTTGGACATATTATTTATGTTTCTGTTATTTTTTTTCTTTGTCCATTTGGACATATTATTTATGTTTATGCTATTTTTTCTTTGTCCATTTGGACATATTATTTATGCTTCTGTTATTTTCTCTTTGGACGTATTATTTATGTTTCTGTCATTTTTTCTTTGTCCACTTGGACATATTATTTATATTTCTGCTATTTTTTCTTTGTCCATTTGGACATATTATTTATGTTTCTGCTATTTTCTATTTGTCTATTTTGCTAACGTACAGGAAAGATCTTATAAATTAAGAGTAAGTAACTCCTAATTGCTTGCTCAAACACTTCCATTTTCAAACAACGTATTTTCAAAACTTCTCATCTATTTTCAAAACTTTCATCTGGTATTTGAAGGGCATTATTCCCGGTGAAACTCTTCAGAGACCTATGTGACCTATTGTCTATCTTCACTTCTTCTATTTTCAAATCAACAAAGCATTTAAAAAAGTGAGCTAAGCAATTAAGAGCCCGTGGATAACCATGGATACAAAGGGTGCTTAAAACCTTCCCTTTGTATAACCAACCCCCCGAACCCAAAATCTGTCAAAAGGTCTTTCCTGTTCTTTTATGCCTTTCCTTTTTTGGATAAAATAAAAGTCGGTGGCGACTCTTGCAAAAATAAAAAAATCAAAAAAAAAGAGCAAGGAGTCAGTTCGCCTCAAAAAACCGAGTTTACAGTTATCACTGAAAAGCTCATCAGGAAGCTGTACAATCTGAATGATGAAGAAGGTTGTTCTGGTTTTCGACATGCATCAGTTGATTGGTCTAAAGTTGAACAACAAATCTCTCAGACTTTTGGAATTGACTCTAATAACACAGGCACCTTAAGGCCGTTTTATAAAGTATGGGCTAAGATTATTCTGGGTTCTCTTCACCATAGAAAAAGGATGCTCTCCTCCTCCTACATCAGTCCGGATCACAAGTACACTCTTTTCTGCATTGGCAAAAAGACTGAGATCAACATCTCTCATATTCTGTTTGAGAATCTGAAGACTTCTATCTTTGAGTCAAGAGAAGACGAAAGGGCGAAGTACCCTCATATTCCAAGAACGACTATTCCTTTTGGAAGAATGATTTCAGACATTCTGATTGAAAGCAAAGTGCTGGACTCCATCAGAAAACTCAATGCGTCCCATTTTCTTGGAGTAGTTCAAGGTCCCATTTTTAATGGTGTGGATTTGTTCAGACTGGAACTCATTCAAAATGTACCTTCTGTGTGCACAAGCTTTCCTGACATTCTGTCAAGAAGAGTTGCTGTTGAAGGTTTTGCCTCTTTGTTTCAAAAAGAACTGCATCAGGTTGTCAAGCTTTACCTGGAAGATTGTGTTAGGAAGCAATCAGATATTGATCCTGCTTGGATCCGTGGCAGAGTACTTCCGTCCAAGGCTGATCTTCCGAAGAAGGATCAGAAGGAACTAAAGGCTAGGCTAAAAAGAAAAGCCCGAGAAGATGAGGCTAAGAAAGCCAAGAAGTTGAGAGTCACCTATGATCCTGACAAGGTGGACTCTGAAGAACGAAGAGATAAAAGGATTAGAGATTCCTTTCGCAGAACCAGATCTTCTTCTTCTGTACAAATCTCCAGGCAGGTTTTTACTCCACCTCCTTCTGTCCCTAAACCATCTTTCCAATCACCTCCATCTGAACCAAAAGTAAACTTCACCTTACCAAATCCTTCTCCATCATCCTTCTCCTCTCCCATTCTAAACCCCACACCTTTAAGTATCCTTCCCCCAACTCCTTCTGATAAATCTCTCTCACCAATTCCCTTTACAAATACTCCATCCTCTTCTCAACCTATCCTTTCTGATATTACATCCTCATCAATCATTCTTTCAGATATCCCTTCTTCCTCATCCACCGCACCTCCACCTTCTATATCCCATCCCTTACCTACTAGAAAATCCAAACCCTACTGTCTTCTCTACCCTGACTACAAATTCACCTTCAATCCGCCTGAACCTGAACCCTATACCTACCTGGAACTTTTCAGACATAAGGTGATTAACAGTCTAGACCTTCTGAAGGATGCATTTCTAAATGGTCTGGATGATGTTTCTACAAGAAATCTCTGGAGAAGATTTCGCAAGGATTTTCAAGTAGAAGCAATGGGAGTACAGAAAAGACTAGTGGTTGCTGCCCCTGGTTACCCTGGTTACCTTCTGGAGGGTTATAATGGTATATACTACCATCCTCTCAGAAATTGTGTTGCTGCTGAGGAGAAGCCCTTTGTGGATGAATTGGAAGTAGCAAGACTGGCTGCTGCATTGGAAGCCAACCCTTGCAGGGAGATTGTGGTCTGGATACCTCAATATCCAGTTCTGCTCGGGGATTTCAAGACCCTCTTTGACTTTCTGAGGGAAAACCCTTCTGAGAAAGACCCAAGCTTGGTCATTCCAGAAGTTGTTGACCCACCAGAAGTTGAAGGTCCTTCTGCTCCCAGGAATCTTGCTGCCATTCTTCAGGCACTTGAGAATGGAGATTCGGAAATTCCTGCTGCAGAATATGGAGATGCTTCTATGCAAGAAGCAGATGTAGAAGATCATGTTGCTGAATCAGTTCCTGTTGAGGAAATCCCTGCAAATGATCTATCTATGGAAGCTACAGATCACAATGCTATTCCTGTGGTTAGAAGTGGTGAAGCTTCTTCTGATGAATCTTCTCGTCTTGCAAGGACTCTGGAAGATATTCAGAAGAAACAGGATGAGCAAAGCTCAGTCAATGCTGAGTTTAGAGCTTTCATGAAGAGGCAAGATGGATACAACAATGTGGTTCAAGAGATGCTGGCTAAGATCTTGTCAAGGCTAGGGCCGTCCTAGATTGAGTCTATGCTGTTTTTTGCTTTTTTGCTTTTGCTGCATCTGTTTTTGTGCATCTTGTCTTCCTTCTCTTCGTGTACTTTTGTACCTGTTGTTTGAACTTCAATGAAATCATCCTTTTTCCTCCGTGTGTTTCTTTTTGTTTGTATCTGAATCTTTTATGCTTTTTGATGTTATGACAAAAAGGGGGAGAAAATATATGATAAATGATCTGATTAATATTATCAGTTACCGAGTAAAAAGGCTCCACATTTACTAACAGAACTTGCAAAGTTCTATGTTTTTAAGTTGTGTTGTTGCAGGAATCGAAGATTCAAGATCAACATAAGAAGCAACAAGATGAATCAAGTTCTTGGATTCTTGAAGCAAGCTGAGTGCTAGGAAGCTTCAGAATCAGAAGCAAGAAGGAAGAATGATCAGAAATAGCTCTTGGATTCTTGAAGCAAGCTGAGTGCTAGGAAGCTTCAGAATCAGAAGCAAGAAGGAAGAATGATCAGAAATTCTGATAATAGAATATGATCCAAATCATTGTCTATTTGCTCTGATACATTGTCTATTGGATCTGATATATTCTATATGGCTTATATGGCTCTGATACATATTTTGTGTTCCGATACACATTTTATGTTCTAACTCATTCATGCTGACTTTTGTCGTTTAGTTTTGTTCTGTAACATTTCAGGATGTAGAGATGCTCTGATGATGCTCTGGTACATTCAACAATGTTCTGATACAATCTAGCATGAAGTGATGTAAGAAGAAATTCAAAGCTCTGAAGCTATCAGAGGGAAGCAGAAATCAGAAGCTGTGAATGTTCTAAAGATCCAGAAAACTCAAGTTCTGAAGCTGTCCTAAATGGAAGCATGAATCAGAAGCTGTGAATGTTCTGAAGATCAAAGAAATTCAAGTTCTGAAGCTGTCCTAAATGGAAGCAGGAATCAGAAGCTGTGAATGTTCTGAAGATCAAAGAAATTCAAGTTCTGAAGCTGTCCTAAATGGAAGCAGGAATCAGAAGTTGTGAGTGTTCTAGGGATCTAAAGAAATTCAAGTTCTGAAGCTGTCCAATGGAAGCAGAAGTCAGAAGCTATGAATTATCAGAAGCAAGAAGCTTATGTGATCGTCTCTACCGAAATAATCAGGGAAGTCTTTTATTATTAAAGTTCTTCGAGTATTTATTTCAGGGGGAGATTATTCATCTCAGGGGGAGATTGTTAATCTCAGGGGGAGACATATTCACATGCTTATGCTATAGCTGTGTAATTTGTCTTTAGCTGTCTGCTCTTTCTGACCGCAAATTCATATCATTTATATATGTTTTTGTCATCATCAAAAAGGGGGAGATTGTTAGAACAAGATTTGTTCTGATCAATATTCTTAGTTTTGATGATAACAAGGATATGAATTTTGTGTGAGATAATGTGGTACTCTAATACATTGCAATTTCCCTTTCAGGAAATATATAAAGAGTATGCACAAATCAGCGCTCAGAAGCTTTGTCTCAGAAGGTTCAACATGCAACATCAGAACATGGTCTGGCAAGACATCAGAAGATGGTCAAGGCAGAATCAGAACATGGGTCTATGAAAGCATCAGAAGAACTTGAGGTCAGAAGCAGAAACACTGAAGTTCTCATGGTATCACGCTCAGAAGCACTTCAAGGTCAGAAGACAAGAAGATGCTATGCACCAAGCTGTTTGACTCTGATGATATTCAAATATTATATTCAAACATCAGATCAGAAGAAAGTACAGGTGGCAGGCTACGCTGACTGACAAAAGGAACGTTGGAAGCTATTAAAGGCAACGTCAGTAGACACAGCGTGAACAAGGCTCGAGGTAGTTGACAAAAGCGTGAAACATTAAATGCAATGCTGTACGGAATACGCAAAGCATTAAATGCACCCAACGGTCATCTTCTCAAGCGCCTATAAATATGAAGTTCTGATGAGAAGCAAGGATACACCAATTCTGAACGAAATTATTCTGAAAGACTTGCTGAAACGCTGTTCAAATTCAAAGCTCAGAAACTTCATCTTCATCAAAGCTCACTACATTGCTGTTGTAATATATTAGTGAGATTAAGCTTAAACGTTAAGAGAAATATCACTGTTGTGATTATAGCTTTTAAGAAGCATTGTAAAACTCTTATTTGATTACATTAATTTGTAAGTAACTAGAGTGATCAAGTGTTGATCAGGATACTCTAGGAAGTCTTAGCTTGTGTCTAAGCAGTTGTAATTAGAGTGATCACGTGGTGGTCAGGATACTCTAAGAAAGTCTTAGCTTGTGTCTAAGCATTTGTTCCTGGAGTGATCAGGTTGTGATCAGGATACTCTAGAAGACTTAGTCGCAGACTAAGTGGAAAACCATTGTAATCTGTTGCGATTAGTGGATTAAATCCTCAGGTGAGGTAAATCACTCCGTGGGGGTGGACTGGAGTAGTTTAGTTAACAACAAACCAGGATAAAAATAACTGTGCATATTGTTTTTATCGCTCAAGTTTTTAGACTACACTTATTCAAACCCCCCCTTTCTAAGTGTTTTTCTATCCTTCAAAGATATTTTCAGAAGGAATTTGTGGAAAGATAACAGTTAGAGGTTGGGGGTTCAGAGTTGGTTCAGAATGAAGTGGACGGTTTCTTTTAGAGGTGGTGGAAGAGGATGGAAGTTCAGAAGATGGTGGTCTTTTCTGAGAGGGAAAATGAATATGTGATGAGTTTAAATAGCCACGGACGCGAAACAAAATGCAATGAACTTCTGAAAATGAACAGTTACAGGATGCAGAGAATCAATCACATTTAATGCTGAATGACGTTAGGAGAGATAACGTGAAATTTGAAAAGATTTGCACAGTTACCTAGGGCAGCGTCTCATCAACTGCACGCATGCTTGTCCCTTCAGAATGAACACGTGGTCATCATCTGGAATAGCTGGTGACAGCTGTTTTGCTTTAACAGAAGTTTTGTATCATACTTAGATATATGAAATGTTAGGAATAACAGAATCAAGGTATCTAAATGATCAAACAAATACAGAACATCTGATAAGAAAATAAATAAGCATTTCAAATCTAATCCATATTCAGATCTTCTCATAACCTCATTCTGGGCATAAATCCATACTGATGTTCTTCAGAATGAACTTAAACCTATCTTCAGCAAGGGGTTTTGTAAAGATATCAACCCACTGATGGTCTGTATCAACAAAGTTTAAAGAAAGAACACCCTTCTGAACATAGTCCCTAATAAAGTGATGTTTAATCTCAATATATTTAGCTATAGAATGTAAAATAGGATTCTTAGATAAACAAATAGCAGAAGTATTATCACAGAATATAGGAATGTTACTCTCATATATCTGATAGTCTTCTAGCTGACTTTTCATCCAGAGCATTTGTGTACTACATCCAGTAGCAGCAACATATTCTGCTTCTATAGTAGAGAGGGCAATTGTGGCTTGCTTCTTGCTATACCAGGAGATCAGATGACTTCCCAAAAACTGACAGCTTCTAGAAGTACTTTTCCTTGCAACTCTATCTCCAGCGTAATCATCATCACAATATCCTACTAAGTTGTATTCTTCAGTTCTTCTATAGACTAAACCAACGTTAGTAGTACCTTTCAGATACCTCAGAATTCTCTTAACAGCAGTTAAATGAGATTCTCTAGGATCTGATTGGAATCTAGCACACAGGCATACATTAAATAAAATATCAAGTCTAGAAGCAGTAAGATATAAAAGAGATCTTATCATACCTCTGTAGATTTTTTGATCTACCTTCTTGCTTACCTCATCCTTACCTAATACACACGTTGGATGCATTGGAGTCTTTGCTTCTTTGCTTTCTGACAGATTGAACTTCTTCAGAAGCTCTTTCACATACTTGGTTTGATGAACATTAGTTCCTTCAGAAGTTTGATTAATCTGGATCCCAAGGAAATACTTGAGTTCTCCCATCATGCTCATCTCAAACTCTGCCTCCATAGACTTAGCAAACTCCTTTCCAAGTGTAGCATTAGATGTTCCAAATATAATATCATCAACATATATTTGACAAATTAAAATATCCTTTTTAAAGGTTTTACAAAAGAGAGTTGTATCCACTTTTCCTCTAGTGAAACCATTATCCAGAAGGAAAGAACTTAATCTTTCATACCAAGCTCTGGGAGCTTGCTTCAGTCCGTATAATGATTTCTTTAGTTTAAAAACATGTGAAGGATAGAAAAACACTTAGAAAGGGGGGGGGGGGGGGTTTGAATAAGTGTAGCTTTAAAACTTGTAAGATAAAAACTATTTGCACAATGATTTTTATCCCGGTTCGTTGTTAACTAAACTACTCTAGTCCACCCCCTTGGAGTGATTTACCTCACCTGAGGATTTAATCCACTAATCACACAAGATTACAATGGTTTTCCACTTAGACAACTTCTAAGTCTTCTAGAGTATACTGATCACAACCTGGTCACTCTAGGAACAATCTTCTTAGATACCCTCTAAGACTTTCTAGAGTATACTGATCAACAACCTGATCACTCTAGTTCTTACAACTTAATGTAAACAAATTCTAAGAGTTACAATGCTTTTTATAAAGCTATTATCACAACTGTGATTTTCTCTTAAGTTTAAGCTTAATCTCACTAAAAATATTACAACAGCAATGTAGTGAGTTTGATGATGAAGTTTGAGAGCTTTTGATTTGAACAGCGTTTGTGCAAGTTGGTTCAGAGTTCGTAACTTAGCTTCTCATCAGAACTTCATATTTATAGGCGCTTGAGAAGATGACTGTTGGGAGCATTTAATGCGTTGCGTATTCCGTACAGCATTGCATTTAATGTTTCACTCTTTTGTCAACTACCTCGAGCCTTGCTTTCGCTGTGTCTATTGAAGTTGCCTTTAATAGCTTCTGACGTTCCTTTTGTCAGTCAGCGTAGCCTGCCATCTAGTACTTGCTTCTTATCTAATGTTTGTGTGAAAAACGTTTGAATATCATCAGAGTCAAACAGCTTGGTGCAGAGCATCTTATTGTCTTCTGACTTTGAAGTGCTTCTGAGCGTGATACCATGAGAACTTCAGTGCTTCTGCTTCTGATCTCAAGTCCTTCTGATGCTTCCATAGACCCATGTTCTGATTCTGCTTGAACATCTTTTGATGTCTTGCCAGACCATGTTCTGATGTTGCATGCTGAACCTTCTGAGTCAGTGCTTCTTGCGCTGATTTTGTGCATACTCTTTATATAATTCCTGAAATGGAAATTGCATAGTATTAGAGTACCACATTATCTCATACAAAATTCATATACATTGTTATCATCAAAACTAAAAATATTGATCAGAACAAATCTTGTTCTAACAATCTCCTGCTTTTTGATGATGACAAAAACATACATAAATGATATGAATTTGCGATCAGAATATCAGACGGCTAAAGACAATTACACAGCTATAGCATAAGCATATAAACATAGTGTGTGAATATGTCTCCCCCTGAGATTAACAATCTCCCCCTGAGATAAATAATCTCCCCCTGAAATAAATACTGGAAGAATTTTATAAATAAAGGACTTCCTTGAGTATTTTCCATTTCAGTTGAGACGATCACATATGCTTAGATCTTCAGAACATTCATAGCTTCTGATTCTTGCTTCCATAGGACAGCTTCAGAGCTTGAATTTCTTCTTGAATCATTGCATGCTAGATTGTATCAGAACATTGTTGAATGTACCAGAGCATCATCAGAGCATCTCTACATCCTGAAATGTTACAGAACAAACTAAACGACAACAGTCAGAGCATGAATGAATCAGAACATAAAATATGTATCAGAACATATAATTATGTATTAGAGCAAACAATAATGTTTCAGAGCATATTTTAGAACTAAAAAACATGCATCAGAACATATAAGGAATAAGAATGAGTTAGAGCATATTCTATCATCAAAATATCAAAACATTCTTCCTTCTTGCTTCTGATCTTGAAGCTTTACAGCACTCAGCTTGCTTCAATTTCCATGAGCTTGATTCCATACAGAATTGCTTTTCCACATGTCTTTGCTTCTCATGTTGAGCTTTTAAGAATATCTTCAATTCCTGCAAAACACTCAAAGACATAGAACTTGCAACTGATAAAATAAATCAGATCATTTATCACATTTTCTCCCCCTTTTTGTCATAACATCAAAATACATAAAAGATTCAGATGAAAAACAAACAAAATGAGAGAAGGAAGGATAATTTTCATTGATTAGCAAAAGGAGAATTGTCAGAAGTACAAGGAGGATGCATAGAAAGCAGAAGCAAGAAACAAAGAGAAACTACTAAGACACAAAGACTAAGACGACCCTAGCTTAGACATAATCTTGGCCAGCATGTCATGAATCCCAACATTGCTCTCAGTCTGCCTCTCCGTGAAAGTGCGGAACTCAACATTGGTAGTATCTTGCGCGTCCATGCGAGAAGATAGCTCAACTTGGTTCTTCTGAATAACCTCTAGAGTCTTCACCAGAAGAGAGGGTTCACCAGAAGAAGCTTCACAACTTCTGTTCAGAGGGACAGCATTCTGAACCGCAGCTTCCATTGTCAGATCATCACCTTGATTTTCCTCAACAGGAATAGTTCCAGCAGGATGATCTTCAGCATCAACTTCTTCCATAGAAGCATCTCCTTCATATTCTGCAGCAGGCAGATCAGAATCTCCATTCTCAAGAGCTTAAAGAATGGCAGCAAGATTCCTAGGGGCAGAAGGACCTTCAACTTCTAGAGGATCAGCAACTTCTGGAATGACCAAGTTAGGGTCTTCCTCAGAAGGATTTTCCCTCAGAAAGTCAAACAAGGACTTGAAGTCTCCAGTCAGAACTGGATACTTAGATCTCCAGACCACCATATCTCTGCAAGGATTGTCCAGCAGCTCATCAACAAATATCTTCTCCTCAAGAACTCTCCTGTTTCTGATGGGATGATAATATACACCATTATCAACCTCAAGAAGATAACCAGCATAACCAGGAGCAGCAGCCACTAGTCTCTTCTGAACAGCCATAGCTCCAATTTGAAAATCCTGGCGAAAGCTTCTCCAGAGGTTTCTAGTAGAAACATCATCAAGATCATTGAAGAAGGCATCCTTCAAGAGATCCAACCTACTGATAACTTCATTTCTGAACAACTCCAGGTAAATATGAGGTTCAGGTTCAGGAGGGTTGAAGGTGAATTTGTAGTCAGGGTAGAGAAGGCAGTATGGGTTAGATTTTCTGGTAGGAAGGAGATGGGATATAGAAGGTGGAGGTGCTGTGGTTGAAGAAGATGGAATATCTATGGAGATGGTTGATGAGGATGGTATATCAGTGGGGAGGATTGATGATGATGATGGGATATCAGAAGGTGTGGGAGGACAGACATTTAGTGGAGTGGGGTTCAAAACAGGTGTAACAAGTGATGGTTGAGAAGGATTTGGAATGGTGAAGGTGTTTTGAGGTTCAGAGGGAGAAGGTTGGATAGAAGATTGAGGTTCAGAAGGAGGTGGTTGATATACTTGCCTGGAGAAGTTACCCGTTCTTATTGCTTGAAAAGAACCTACTTTAAGAGGGTCATAAGTGACCTTCTGCCTCTTAGCTTCTCTAGCAGCTTCTTCTCCAGCCTTTCTCTTCAGCCTTGCTTCTTGCTTCCTCTGAGCCTTCTTCTGAAGATCATCTTGAGAAGGAAGCACTCTTCCACGAATCCACGCAGGATCAACAGAAGATTGAGTTCTAACAGAAACTTCCAAATAACGCTTAACAGCCTTGTGAAGTTCTGCTTGGAACAATGTAGCAAAACCTTCCACAGGAGTTCTTCTAGACATAATATCCGGGAAGCTTGCAGGAGAAGAAGTTACATCTCTAATAAGTTGCAGCCTTAACAGATCAACACCATTGAAGACAGGACCTTGAATAATTCCAAAGAACCTAGGCGTTCCAATAGTCCTTAGAGAGTCCATCAAATCACTTTCTATCAGAATATCTGAGATCATTCTGGCGAAAGGAATAGTGTATCTGGGAAGGTGAGGGTACTTCTCACGTTCTTCATCTCTTGACTCTTCAATAGCCAACTTCAGATTCTGAAAAAGAATGTTGGAGATGTTGAGTTCAATTCTTCTTCCAATGCAGAAGAGAGTGTATTTGTGATCAGGACTGATGTAAGAGGAGGAGAACGAATGCCTTCTGTGATGAAGAGAACCCAGAATAATTTCAGCCCACACTTGATAAAATGCCCTCAATGTACCGGTTTTATGAGATTTAATACCAGTAGCAAATGAGATTTGTTTTTCAACCTGTAGCCAGTTAACTCTACCAGGGAGAGGACCAGTGCATCCTTCTTCATCATCCAAGTTGTACAGTTTCCTGATCAGTTTCTCAGTTATCACAACTTCATGCCCTAACACGAAGGAGATGATAGCAGTTGAAGTAACGGTTGCATGAGCCCAGAAGTCTTTCACAAGAGTTGGATAAATTGGTCCAACCAATCTACCAAGATAATTTGACCAGCCTTGTTCCAAGATCCTTGCATCAGGATGGAAACCATTTGCTTTTAGATTTTCAAAATCCATAGCAGACTCACAAAGAACTTCCAACTCTTCAGTAGGAATGGAGCAGGTTTTCAACGGAGCAAAATCACGCTTGCTCAGAACCAGTTGAGTGGATGACACTTCTGTTTGGCTTGCATAGCTTGATGAAGGATTCATGGTGAAATGCTTAGTTACAGACACAAGCTAGGGTTTATGCGATGAATGCAGAAAGAGAGGGACGAATGAAGAGAGAGAGCGAAAAAAATGAAATGAAGATGAAGCGGGGTATTTAAAAGATGAATAAAGGAAAAAAATAAATGCAATATTGTTTAAGTGAAATGATTATAGAAAAACATGACATCAATTTGCATTTAATGAGAAATGACGTTAGGAGAGAAAAAGTGACAAAATGAAATGATTTGCACAGTTACCTAGGGCGGCGTCTCCTCAACTGCACGCATGCTTGTCCAGAAATAGTAAACACGTGTTCGTTTTCTGGAAAACTGGTGACAGCTGTTTTACTTTAAAAGAGCTTCTGAATCAACTTAGATAATGAAACGTTAGTGATAACAAAATCAGAACTTCTAATTGATCATTATCAGAACTTCTTATAAACACATAATCCTAACACATTTCAGAATATACCCATACATAAGATCTTCTCATCTTCTCATTCTGGGCATAAATCCATACTGATATTTTTCAGAATGAACTTAAACCTATCTTCAGCAAGGGGTTTTGTAAAGATATCAGCCCATTAATGGTCTGTATCCACAAAGTTTAAAGAGAGAACACCCTTCTGAACATAGTCCCTAATGAAATGATGTTTAATCTCAATATGTTTAGCTTTGGAATGTAAGATAGGATTCTTAGATAAACATATGGCAGAAGTATTATCACAGAAGATAGGAATGTTACTCGCATATATTTGATAATCTTCTAGCTGACTCTTCATCCAGAGCATTTGTGTGCTACAGCCAGCAGCAGCAACATATTCTGCTTCTGTTGTTGAGAGAGCAATGGTAGCTTGCTTCTTGCTGTACCAGGAGATTAAGTGACTTCCAAGAAATTGACAACTTCCAGAAGTACTCTTCCTTTCAATTCTATCTCCAGCATAGTCAGCATCACAAAATCCTACTAAGTTATATTCTTTAGATCTTCTGTAGACTAAACCAACATTAGTAGTACCTTTCAGATACCTCAGAATTCTCTTAACAGCAGTTAAGTGAGATTCTCTAGGATCTGATTGGAATCTAGCACACAAACAAACACTGAAAAGAATGTCAGGTCTAGAAGTAGTTAAATATAGAAGAGATCCAATCATACCTCTGTACAACTTCTGATCTACCTTCTTACTTACCTCATCCTTACCTAGAACACACGTTGGATGCATAGGAGTTTTGGCTTCTTTGCTTTCAGAAAGATTAAACTTCTTCAGAAGTTCTTTCACATACTTCGTTTGATAAACATAAGTTCCATCAGAAGTTTGATTGATTTGAATCCCAAGAAAATACTTGAGTTCACCCATCATACTCATTTCAAATTCAGCCTGCATAGACTTAGCAAACTCCTTTCCAAGTGAAGCATTAGATGTTCCAAAAATAATATCATCAACATAAATTTGACAAATTAAGATGTCCTTCTTAGATGTTTTACAGAAGAGAGTCGTATCCACTTGTCCTCTAGTGAAACCATTGTCTAGAAGAAAAGAACTTAATCTTTCATACCAAGCTCTAGGAGCTTGCTTCAATCCATACAATGATTTCTTAAGTTTGAAAACATGTTCTGGAGACTTAGAGTCTTCAAAACCAGGAGGTTGGTGAACATAGAATTCCTCATCTATATAACCATTTAAGAAGGCACTCTTAACATCCATCGGATACAGAGTGATGTTATGCTGAGTGGCAAAAGAAATTAATAAGCGAATAGATTCTAACCTGGCCACTGGTGCAAAGGTTTCTGTATAGTCAATCCCTTCTTGTTGACTATATCCCTGAGCCACCAGTCTGGCTTTGTTTCTTACCACTTCTCCCTTCTCACTAAGCTTGTTTCTAAACACCCACTTTGTACCAATAATGTTGAATCCTTTTGGTCTTGGAACCAAATCCCATACATCATTCCTTGTAAACTGATTAAGTTCTTCTTGCATGGCAATTATCCAGTCTGGATCTTCTAGAGCTTGATCAACAGAAGTTGGCTCGATCAAAGAAACAAGACCTAATTGACATTTTGCATTGTTCTTAAGGAATGCTCTGGTTCTGATAGGATCATCTTTCTTTCCAAGGATCACATCTTCTGAGTGAGCTGAGGTGAGTCTAGAAGATCTTCTGACTGTTGGTTCTTCAGAAATTCTGAGATTCTCTAAAGATGCAGCAACTTGATCTTCTGATTCTTTGCTTCTGAGATTTTCAGCTTCTGAAACTTTGCTTCTTGGTTCTTCAGCTTCTGATATGTCAATATCTATATCTGCAAAATTCTCAAACTGCTTTGGCTTTTCAAGACCAAGCTTATCATCAAATCTGATATTGATTGATTCTTTTACAACCAATGTTTCAGTATTGTATACTCTGTAGCCTTTAGAGCGTTCAGAATATCCAAGAAGAAAACATTTTTGTGCCTTAGAATCAAACTTACCAAGATGATCTTTAGTATTCAGAATAAAACAAACACATCCAAAAGGATGAAAATATGAAATGTTGGGCTTTCTGTTCTTCCACAATTCCTAAGGAGTCTTATTTAGAATAGGTCTTATAGAGATTCTATTCTGAATATAACATGCAGTGTTTATTGCTTCTGCCCAGAAGTGCTTAGCCATATTGGTCTCATTGATCATGGTTCTGGCCATTTCTTGTAGAGTCCTATTCTTTCGCTCTACAACCCCATTTTGCTGTGGAGTTCTAGGGCAAGATAAATCATGGGCAATACCATTTTCTTTGAAGAACTCCTCAAAGAATCTGTTCTCAAATTCACCACCATGATCACTTCTGACCTTTATTATTTTGCACTCCTTCTCAGATTGAATCTGAGTGCAGAATTCAAAGAACACTGAATGAGACACATCCTTGTGTTTTAAGAACTTTACCCATGTCCAGCGGCTATAATCATCTACGATGACTAATCCATATTTCTTCCTTCTGACAGATGCTGTTTTGACTGGTCCAAACAGATCAATGTGTAGAAGTTCTAACGGCCTTGAGGAAGAGACAACATTCTTAGATTTGAATGCAGGTCTGGAGAACTTGCCTTTCTGACATGCTTCACAAAGAGCATCTGATTTTTATTTCAGATTTGGGAGTCCTCTGACCAGATTTAGTTTGTTAATCTGAGAAATCTTTCTCAAACTAGCATGTCCTAATCTTCTGTGCCAGACCCATTGCTCTTCAGAAACAGACATAAGACAAGTCACCTTCTGCTTCTCAAGATCAAAAAGATCAATCTTATAAATGTTGTTCTTTCTCTTGCCTGTAAATAGGATTGAGCCATCCTTCTGACTTACAGCCTTGCAAGACTTTTGATTGAAGATTATGTCATAACCATTGTCACTTAATTGACTTATGGACAATAAGTTATGCGCTAATCCTTCTACAAGAAGTACATTAGTTATTGAAGGAGAGTTACCAATACTTATGGTTCCAGAGCCAATAATCTTGCCCTTCTGATCTCCTCCAAACTTGACTTCTCCACCAGACTTAAGCACCAGGTCTTGGAACATAGACCTTCTTCCCATCATGTGTCGCGAACACCCAGAGTCCAGGTACCATGACATTTTGTGCTTTGTCTTCTTTGCTACAAAGGATATCTGCAACAGAAATTATCTTCTCCTTAGGTACCCACAATTTCTTGGGTCCTTGCTTGTTAGTTTTCCTCAAGTTCTGATTGAACTTGGGTTTAGCATGATAGTTAACAGGAGGAACAGCATGATATTCTTTAGGTTTGGCAGCATGATATTTTTTAGGTTGTGTCACTTGCTTCTTGGTGTGTGTAGTGTTAAAGCTTTTGGCATGTGAAGTGAGCCTAATATCATGTGAGTGGCCATATTTGAACTGATCATACAATGGCTTGTATGTGATTTTCAAATCATCAACAGGTTCAAATTTATGTGAGGTATCACTCTCATAGCAAAACCAAACCTTTTGTTTCCAGAAACACCATATATCATAGAAGCAAGATGACTTCTGCCAATACTTTTAGATAGGAACTTTCTGAAGCTCGAGTCATATTCTTTCAGAATATGATTGAGACTAGGAATGGATTTTTCTGATTCAGAAGGAGATCCACTATCTTTGGATAATTTTAAAACTTTTTCCTTCAGTTCAGAATTTTCCACTTCCAGCTTCTTAGTTTCAAATTCAAATTGCTTTTTCAGCTTTTTGTATTTGATACTTAGATGAGCCTTGAGTTCCAGAAGTTCAGTTAAACTGGAAACTAACTCTTCTCTAGATAGTTCAGAAAATTCCACTTCAGAATCTGATTCTGATGTAGATTCTGATCCATCATCCACTGTGGCCATCAGTGCAAGGTTTGCTTGCTCTCCTTCAGAGTCTGATTTTGATTCTAATTCAGAATCATCCCATGTTGCCATAAGACCTTTCTTCTTATGAAACTTCTTCTTGGGATTCTCCTTATGAAGTTTTGGACATTCATTCTTGAAGTGTCCAGGCTCATTGCACTCATAGCAGATGACCTTCTTCTTGTCAGATCTTCTGCCTCCAGAAGATTCTCCTCTTTCAGGCTTCTTTGAACTTCTGAAGCTCATGAACTTCCTTTGCTTGCTCTTCCAGAGATGGTTTACCCTTCTGGAGATCATGGACAGTTCATCTTCTTCTTTTGATTCTGATTCTTCAAAATCTACTTCTTCAGCCTGAAAAGCGTTAGTGCATTTTTTAAAATTAGATTTTAATGCAATAGACTTACCTTTCTTCTGAGGCTCATTTGCATCCAGCTCTATCTCATGGCTTCTCAAGGCACTGATTAGCTCTTCCAAAGAAACCTCATTCAGATTCTTTGCAATCTTGAATGCAGTCACCATTGGACCCCATCTTCTGGGCAAGCTTCTGATGATCTTCTTTACATGATCAGCCTTGGTGTAGCCTTTGTCCAGAACTCTTAATCCAGCAGTTAGCGTTTGAAATCTTGAGAACATCTTCTCAATATTTTCATCATCCTCCATCTTGAAGGCTTCATATTTCTGGATTAGAGCAAGAGCTTTGGTCTCCTTGACTTGAGCATTTCCTTCATGGGTCATTTTCAATGACTCATATGTATCAAAGGCAGTTTCCCTATTAGATATCTTCTCATACTCAGCATGAGAGATAGCATTCAGCAAAACAGTCCTACATTTATGATGATTTTTGAATTGCTTCTTTTGATCATCATTCATTTCTTGTCTTGTAAGCCTTACGCCAGTAGCTTTCACTGGATGTTTGTAACCATCCATCAGAAGTACTTTTCCTTGCAACTCTATCTCCAGCGTAATCATCATCACAATATCCTACTAAGTTGTATTCTTCAGATCTTCTATAGACTAAACCAATGTTAGTAGTACCTTTCAGATACCTCAAAATTCTCTTAACAGCAGTTAAATGAGATTCTCTAGGATATGATTGGAATCTAGCACACAGGCATACACTAAATAAAATATCAGGTCTAGAAGCAGTAAGATATAGAAGAGATCTTATCATACCTCTATAGATTTTTTGATCTACCTTCTTGCTTACCTCATCCTTACCTAATACACACGTTGGATGCATTGGAGTCTTTGCTTCTTTGCTTTCTGACAGATTGAACTTCTTCAGAAGCTCTTTCACATACTTGGTTTGATGAACATTAGTTCCTTCAGAAGTTTGATTAATCTGGATCCCAAGGAAATACTTGAGTTCTCCCATCATGCTCATCTCAAACTCTGCCTCCATAGACTTAGCAAACTCCTTTCTAAGTGTAGCATTAGATGTTCCAAATATAATATCATCAACATATATTTGACAAATTAAAATATCCTTTTTAAAGGTTTTACAAAAGAGAGTTGTATCCACTTTTCCTCTAGTGCAACCATTATCCAGAAGGAAAGAACTTAATCTTTCATACCAAGCTCTGGGAGCTTGCTTCAGTCCGTATAATGATTTCTTTAGTTTAAAAACATGTGAAGGATAGAAAAACACTTAGAAAGGGGGGGAGGTTTGAATAAGTGTAGCTTTAAAACTTGTAAGATAAAAACTATTTGCACAATGATTTTTATCCCGGTTCGTTGTTAACTAAACGACTCCAGTCCACCCCCTTGGAGTGATTTACCTCACCTGAGGATTTAATCCACTAATCACACAAGATTACAATGGTTTTCCACTTAGACAACTTCTAAGTCTTCTAGAGTATACTGATCACAACCTGATCACTCTAGGAACAATCTGCTTAGATACCCACTAAGACTTTCTAGAGTATACTGATCAACAACCTGATCACTCTAGTTCTTACAACTTAATGTAAACAAATTCTAAGAGTTACAATGCTTCTTATAAAGCTATTATCACAACTGTGATTTTCTATTAAGTTTAAGCTTAATCTCACTAAAAATATTACAACAGCAATGTAGTGAGTTTGATGATGAAGTTTGAGAGCTTTTGATTTGAACAACGTTTGTGCAAGTTGGTTCAGAGTTCGTAACTTAGCTTCTCATCAGAACTTCATATTTATAGGCGCTTGAGAAGATGACCGTTGGGAGCATTTAATGCTTTGCGTATTCCGTAAAGCATTGCATTTAATGTTTCACTCTTTTGTCAACTACCTCGAGCCTTGCTTTCGTTGTGTCTACTGACGTTGCCTTTAATAGCTTCTAATGTTCCTTTTGTCAGTCAGTGTAGCCTGCCATCTAGTACTTGCTTCTGATCTGATGTTTGAGTGAAAAACGTTTGAATATCATCAGAGTCAAACAGCTTGGTGCAGAGCATCTTCTTGTCTTCTGACTTTGAAGTGCTTATGAGCGTGATACCATGAGAACTTCAGTGCTTCTGCTTCTGATCTCAAGTCCTTCTGATGCTTCCATAGACCCATGTTCTGATTCTGCTTAACCATCTTCTGATGTCTTGCCAGACCATGTTCTGATGTTGCATGCTGAACCTTCTGAGTCAGTGCTTCTTGCGCTGATTTTATGCATACTCTTTATATAATTCCTGAAATGGAAATTGCATAGTATTAGAATACCACATTATCTCATACAAAATTCATATACATTGTTATCATCAAAACTAAGAATATGGATCAGAACAAATCTTGTTCTAACAACGTGTTCTGGAGACTTATAGTCTTCAAAACCAGGAGGTTGATGGACATATACTTCCTCATCTATATAACCATTTAAGAAGGCACTCTTAACATCCATCTGATACAGAGTGATGTTATTCTGAGTGGCAAATGAAAGTAATAAGCGAATAGATTCTAACTTGGCCACTGGTGCAAAGGTTTTTATATAGTCAATACCTTATTGCTGACTATAGCCTTGAGCAACCAGTCTGGCTTTGTTTCTTACAACTTCTCCTTTCTCACTCAGCTTGTTTCTGAAGACCCACTTTGTTTCAATGATGTTAAATCCTTTAGGTTTTGGAACCAGATCCCAAACATCATTCCTTGTAAACTAATTTAACTCTTCTTACATGGCAATTATCCAGTTAGCATCTTCCAGAGCTTGATCAACAGAAGTTGGCTCGATCAGAGATACTAGACTAAATTGACATTCTGCATTGTTCTTAAGGAATGTTCTAGTTCTGATGGGATCATCTTTCTTTCCAATGATTACATCTTCTGGATGAGCAGAGTTGAGTCTAGAAGATCTTCTAAGTGTTGGCTCTTCAAGAATTCTGAGATTCTCTAAAGAAGTTGCAACTTGATCTTCTAAAACCTTGCTTTTGGGTTCTTCATGATCTGAGTTAGAGATTTCAATATCTGCAAAATTCTCAAACTGCTTTGGCTTTTCAAGACCAAGCTTATCATCAAATCTGATATTGATTGATTCTTCAACTACAAAAGTTTCAGTATTGTATACTCTATAGCCTTTTGAGCATTCAGAATATCCTGGGCTTTAGAATCAAACTTATGCAGATGATCTTTAGTGTTCAGAATATAACATACACATCCAAAAGGATGGAAATAAGAAATGTTGGGCTTTCTGTTATTCCACAATTCATAAGGAGTCTTATTTAGAATAGGTCTTATAGAGATTCTATTATGAATATAACACGTTGTGTTAATTGCTTCTGCCCATAAATGCTTAGCCATATCGGTTTCATTGATCATGGTTCTGGCCATTTCTTGTAGAGTCCTATTCTTTCATTCTACAACTCCATTTTGCTGTCGAGTTCTAGGACAAGCGAAATCATGGGCAATACCATTTTCTTTGAAATAAATTTCAAAGAATCTGTTCTCAAATTCACCACCATGATCACTTCTGACCTTTATGATTTTGCATTCCTTCTCAGATTAAATCTGAGTGCAGAAGTCAAAGAACACAGTATGTGACTCATCCTTGTGTTTCAAGAACTCTACCCATGTCCATCTGCTATATTCGTCTACGATGACTAATCCATATTTCTTCCCTCTGATTGATGCTGTTTTAACTAGGCCAAAAAGATCAATGTGCAGAAGTTCTAGCGGCTTAGATGAAGAGACAACATTTTTAGACTTGAATGCAGGTTTTGAAAACTTCCCTTTCTAACATGCTTCGCAAAGAGCATCTGATTTATATTTCAGATTAGGGAGTCCTCTGACCAGATTGAGTTTGTTAATCTGAGAGATCTTTCTCAAACTAGCATGACCCAATCTTCTGTGCCAGTACCACTTCTCTTCACTAACAGATAGAAGGCAAGTAACCTTTTGATTCTTAAGATCTGAAAGATTAATCTTATAAATGTTGTTCTTTCTCTTGATTGTAAATAGGATTGAGCCATCCTTCTGACTAATAGCTTTACAAGACTTTTGATTAAAGATTATGTCATAACCATTGTCACTTAATTGACTTATGGACAATAAGTTATGAGCTAATCCATCTACTAAAAGAACATTAGTTATAGAGGGAGAGTTACCAATACATATGGTTTCTGAGCCAATGATTTTGCCCTTCTGATTCCCTCCAAACTTTAATTCTCCAGCAGATTTAAGTACCAAGTCTTGGAACATAGACTTTCTTCCCGTCATGTGACGTGAGCATCCAGAGTCCAAGTACCATGATATGTTTTCCTTTTGAGCTTTGAAGGAGATCTGCAACAGTAATTATCTTATCCTTAGGTACCCACATTCTTTTGGGTCCTTTGGGGTTAGTCCTTCTCAAGTTCTGGTTGAACTGAGATTTAGCATGAGGTTTCACATAGTATTTTCCAGAGTGTGTAATGGCATGTTTCTTTGTGTGTGTTATGTGGAAACTTTTAGCATGTGATGTGTGCTTAATATCATGAGAATGGCCTCACTTGAACTGTTCATACAAAGGCTTGTATTTGATTATCATCTCATCAACAGGTTCAAGTTTATATGGGGTTTCACCCTCAAAGCCTATGCCTATTCTCTTGTTTCCTACACCATATATCATAGAGGCTAGCTGACTTCTGCCTATACCTCTAGATAGAAACTTTCTGAAACTCAAGTCATATTCCTTCATAATATTGTTAGTGCTTGGAATAGACTTTTCTGAACTTGAAGATGATTCAACATCTTTAGTTAATTTTAAAACTTTTTCCTTAAGTTCACAATTTTCTATTTCAAGTCTCTTAGTTTCAGATGCAAAGAGCTTTTTTAGCTTTTTGTATTTGATACTAACCTGACTTTTGACTTCCAGAAGTTCAGTTAAGCGTAAAACTAAATCATCTCTAGAAAGTTCAGAAAATACCTCATCAGAGTCTGAATCAGAAGTAGACTCTTCACTGGCGTCAATTGTTACCATGAGTGATATGTTTGGTTGCTCATTTTCAGAGTCTGACTCTTGATCAGAAGAATCTGAGTCATCCCAAGTAGCAATTAAGCCTTTCTTCTTTTCAAATCTTTTCTTGGGCTTTTCCCTCTGAAGCTTTGGACATTCATTCTTGTAGTGTCTAGATTCCTTGCATTCATAGCACGTCACCTTCTTCTTGCCAGATCTTCTGTGCTCAGAAGATCCTCCTTTTTCAGGCCTCTTGAAGTTCTTGAAGTTCTTGAACCTTCTCTGCTTGCTCTTCCAGAGTTGATTTACTCTTCTGGATAAGAGAGATAGTTCATCTTCTTCTTCTGACTCTGCTCGTCAGAATCTTCTTCTTCTGCCTGAAAAGCGTTAGTGCATTTTTTATTATTAGATTTTAATGCAATAGACTTACCTTTCTTTTGAAGCTCATTTGCATCCAGCTCAATCTCATGACTCCTCAAGGCATTAATCAGCTCTTCAAGAGACACTTTATTCAAGTTCTTGGCAATCTTGAATGCAATCACTATGGGTCCCCATCTTCTGGGTAAGCTTTTGATGATCTTCTTTACATGATCAGCTTTGGTGTAGCCTTTGTCAAGCACTCTCAATCCAGCAGTCAGAGTCTGGAATCTTGAAAACATTGCTTCAATGTTCTCATCTTCTTCCATCTTGAATGCTTCATACTTCTGGATTAGAGCTAAGGCCTTTGTCTCCTTAACTTGAGCAATTCCCTCATGAGTCATCTTTAGAGATTCAAAGATATCATGAGATGTTTCTCTGTTTGTTATCTTCTCATACTCAGCATGAGGGATAGCATTTAACAATATAGTTCTTGACTTGTGATGATTCTTGAATTCTTTCTTTTGGTCATCACTCATAGCTTGTCTTGTAATCTTGACTCCTCGAGCATTTACAGGATGGTTGTAACCATCCAACACTAAGTCCCATAGATCACCATCTCGACATAGAAAATAACTTTCAAGTCTATCTTTCCAATACTCAAAATTTTCTCCATCAAAGACTGGTGGTCTATTGTAACCATTAAAGCTGCTACTTCCATTGTTACCATTGTTGTTTTTCTCAGGAATAGGAGTTGGAATTGAATCACCCATTTTATGTTTTTCTCCCAGAATCTTTTGTCTAACACAGTTAAGTGCTTGCACCTAGAACCGGCGCTCTGATGCCAATTGAAGGATAGAAAAACACTTAGAAAGGGGGGATTGAATAAGTGTAACTCAAAAACTTGGAAGATAAAAATAATCAACACAATGATTTTTATCCTGGTTCGTTGTTAACCAAACTACTCCAGTCCACCCATTTGGAGTGATTTACCTCAACTAAGGATTTAATCCACTAATCCAACTGATTACAATGGTTATCCACTTAGAAACACTCTAAGTCTTCTAGAGTATCCTGATCACAACTTGATCACTCTAGGAGATCCTTTTACAATCAATGTAAAGATAAAAGTTTACAAGAGTATAACTTGCTTCTAATAAAGCTGTAATCATACAAAGTGATATTTCTCTTAAGTTCTAATTCTTAACACTCACTAAGATATTACAAAGTTGTGAGGTTGAAGATGAAGTTCTTTTTGCTTTTCAGTTTGGCAACATTTTGGTATGTTTGCGCAAAAGTGTTGTATGCTGCTTCTGAATGGAACTTCTATACATAGGCGCTTGAGAAGAAATGACCATTGTGAGCATTTAATGCTTTGCGTGAATAGTACAACGTTGTATTTAATTTTTCACACTTTTGTCAACTACCTCGAGCCATGCTTTTGCTGCTTTTACTGACTTTGCCTTTTGTAGCTTCTAACGTTCCTTTTGTCAGTCAGAGATTTGACGTTATAGCCTTTCATCTTGTACTTTCTTCTGGACTCAGATTTTGTAGATAACAACGTTTGAATATCAGAGTCTTCAACTTTGGTGTAGAGCATCTTCTGTCTTCTGACTTCAAAGTACTTTGAGCGTGATACCATCAGAGCTTCAGAGCTTGTACTTCTGACTGCCATCTTCTGATCCTTTCCAGATCATGTTCTGATGAAGTCATCCTGAACTTCTGGGTCAGTGCTTCTGAACGCTGATTTGTGCATACTCTTTATATATTTCCTGAAATGGAAAACTTAAAGGATTAGGGTACCACATTGTCTTATACAAAATTAATACTTAATGTTATCATCAAAACTAAGAATATTGATCAGAACATTTCTTGTTCTAACAATGTCTACCAAACAAATCAGAAATCAGACCTTATAATAGAAGAAATATTTCATAGAGCCTATAACACAAGAAATCATACCTTTAAAATTTGAGAAAGCTCTGCATATCTACCATGCGTGCAACAATTTATAAAGCCTATAATACAAGTATTCAGACTTTTAAATTTTGAGCAATTAGAACATAAAATCAAACCATGACGAAATTAACATGAAGCTTTACTAAATATAGCATACATAAGTATTATAAGATATCTTGTTCAACAAAGATCACCACCACCAGCAACGATACATAAGATCCATTAAGTGAAAACAGATACCAGTTCCACCTGCTGCTTCTTTTTCATCTAGAAGTTCCAAATCCTGGATATCAACATGTTCTCAAGGTATTATAATTCCAATGCACAAAAGAGATGAAAAAAAGACTATTTTTGACAAACAAACTCCAATTTGAGTAGATGAGTACTATATTATCAAGAAACACAACAATATTGGGAAGGTAACAATAGAAATCCATAAATCTATTACCCTTTTCAAATTTGTACACTTTCATTCCATCTCATTGTCTAAATTAAGGACAGTAAGTTAACTAAAACCAATTTTTAGTTATTCATATACAAACTTGTACTCGTGCGTAACTTCAAAATTATTTGATCTCGTACCTTGGCTGAGGAAGCCTTACTCAACCTAAAAATTCTGGTATGACAGCCCGTGTTTTTCTTTTTCTGAGATGGTTTTGGTATAGTAACCCATCACAATACCAAACCCAGACTCGACTCACAAGAACACACACGAACGACATTTTGAGAGAGTTTGATTTTTGCATTTTACGGAGATGCTATTATATAGCAAATGGAGATTGTAGGAATTAACGATGGTCTTTGGTCTTGTTCAATGGTCAAACGGTTAATTAGGAAATAGTTCCAAAAGCTATTACTCTTTCCAAAGTAGTTTTTGACTATTTTTCTGATAGGAGTTGTCTTGAATTACCAGTGCATGTATAGCCATTGAATGAACTTTACACCGACCACTGATGTGTAGATAAACTTGAATTCAGATTTCCTTGTTTGACTTTGAAGATTCAATGTCTTTAAACATGTCATGACATTATGTCAGACATTGTCACTTTTCTTTCCTTCAGGCACATAGCCCGAGATTCCGTAAAAGCTTAGGACAGAGCATCATTTGGACCAATTAACAGACTCCCTACTTACTCACTAGTCATAGACATAGACTTCTGTTGTTTTTGGACACCTTGAGACTGTTAGCACACAGCTACCTCATTAGTGTAAAGAAGGAATAGTGGTTACTAGTTGCACATGGTTAACTTGAACCATTCAAATAACTGACAAAAGTATCACATTTTCTTCATGATGTAAAAGTATTTTTAACCAAGAAATTTCTCTAGACAAAAGAAGTTGTTAGAACAAGATTTGTTCTGATCAATATTCTTAGTTTTGATGATAACAAGGATATGAATTTTGTGTGAGATAATGTGGTACTCTAATACATTGCAATTTCCCTTTCAGGAAATATATAAAGAGTATGCACAAATCAGCGCTCAGAAGCTTTGTCTCAGAAGGTTCAGCATGCAACATCAGAACATGGTCTGGCAAGACATCAGAAGATGGTCAAGGCAGAATCAGAACATGGGTCTATGAAAGCATCAGAAGAACTTGAGGTCAGAAGCAGAAGCACTGAAGTTCTCATGGTATCACGCTCAGAAGCACTTCAAGGTCAGAAGACAAGAAGATGCTATGCACCAAGCTGTTTGACTCTGATGATATTCAAATATTATATTCAAACATCAGATCAGAAGAAAGTACAGGTGGCAGGCTACGCTGACTGACAAAAGGAACGTTGGAAGCTATTAAAGGCAACATCAGTAGACACAGCGTGAACAAGGCTCGAGGTAGTTGACAAAAGCGTGAAACATTAAATGCAAAGCTGTACGGAACACGCAAAGCATTAAATGCGTTCAACGATCATCTTCTCAAACGCCTATAAATATGAAGTTCTGACGAGAAGCAAGGTTAACAACTCTGAACCAAATTCTGTGAATATTAACTTGCTGAAACGCTGTTCAAGTCAAAACTCAGAAACTTCATCTTCATCAAAGCTCACTACATTGCTGTTGTAATATATTAGTGAGATTAAGCTTAAACGTTAAGAGAAATATCACTGTTGTGATTATAGCTTTTAAGAAGCATTGTAATACTCTTAGAATTGATTACATTAATTTGTAAGTAACTAGAGTGATCAAGTGTTGATCAGGATACTCTAGGAAGTCTTAGCTTGTGTCTAAGCAGTTGTAATTAGAGTGATCACGTGGTGGTCAGGATACTCTAAGAAAGTCTTAGCTTGTGTCTAAGCAGTTGTTCCTGGAGTGATCAGGTTGTGATCAGGATACTCTGGAAGACTTAGTCGCGGACTAAATGGAAAACCATTGTAATCTGTTGCGATTAGTGGATTAAATCCTCAGGTGAGGTAAATCACTCCGCGGGGGTGGACTGGAGTAGTTTAGTTAACAACGAACCAGGATAAAAATAACTGTGTAATTTATTTTTTTCGTTCAAGTTTTTAAGACTACACTTATTCAAACCCCCCCCCCCCCCTTTCTAAGTGTTTTTCTATCCTTCAATTGGCATCAGAGCGCCGGTTCTAAGGTGCAAGCACTTAACCGTGTTTAGAAAAGATTCAGGAAGAGAAAAACGCTTCAGTAAAAGATGGCTGGTGAATCTCAAGTAAATCCAACTCCATCTACATCTGGCTCTGCTGAGCAATACAATGGTAACAATGGTTATACTAGACCACCAGTATTTGATGGTGAAAACTTTGAATACTGGAAAGATAAACTGGAAAGTTACTTTCTTGGTCTAGATGCTGATCTATGGGATCTTCTGTTGGATGGTTACAAACATCCTGTTAAAGCTACTGGTGTAAGGCTCACGAGAAGCGAAATGACTGATGATCAAAAGAAAGATTTCAAAAATCATCACAAATGCAGGACTGTTTTGCTGAATGCTATCTCTCATGCTGAGTATGAGAAGATATCTAACAGGGAAACGGCCCATGACATATATGAGTCCTTGAAAATGACTCATGAAGGAAATGCTCAAGTCAAGGAGACTAAAGCTCTTGCACTAATCCAGAAGTATGAAGCCTTCAAGATGGAGGATGATGAAGACATTGAAAAGATGTTTTCAAGATTTCAAACTCTGACTGCTGGATTGAGAGTTCTCGACAAAGGCTACACCAAGGCTGATCATGTGAAGAAGATCATCAGAAGTTTGCCCAGAAGATGGGGCCCAATGGTGACTGCATTCAAGATTGCGAAGAATCTGAATGAAGTTTCTTTGGAAGAGCTGATCAGTGCCCTGAGGAGTCATGAGATTGAACTTGACGCTAATGAACCTCAGAAGAAAGGTAAGTCTGTTGCATTAAAATCTAATATTAAAAAATGCACTAACGCTTTTCAGGCTAGAGAAGACGATCCTGAAGAATCAGAATCTGAAGAAGAAGATGAACTGTCCATGATCTCCAGAAGGGTGAACCAACTCTGGAAGAGCAAGCAAAGGAAGTTCAGAAGCTTCAGAAGTTCAAAGAGATTTGAACGTGGAGAATCTTCTGGTGACAGAAGATCTGACAAGAAGAAGGTTGTCTGCTATGAGTGCAATGAGCCTGGACATTACAAGAACGAGTGTCCGAAACTTTAGAAGGAGAATCCCAAGAAGAAGTTTCATAAGAAGAAAGGTCTTATGGCAACATGGGATGATTCTGAATCAGAATCAGGATCAGACTCTGAAGGAGAGCAGGCAAACTTTGCGCTGATGGCGACAGAAGATGATGGATCAGAATCTACATCAGAATCAGATTCTGAAGAGGTATTTTCTGAACTATCTAGAGAAGAGTTAGTTTCCAGTCTAACAGAGCTTCTTGAATTAAAAGCTCATCTTAGTATCAAATACAAAAATCTGAAAAAGCAATTTGAATTTGAAACTAAGAAGCTTGAGTTGGAAAATTCTGAATTAAAAGAAAAAGTTTTAAAATTATCCAATAATGTTGGATCTCCTTCTGATTCAGAAAAATCCACTCCCAGTATGAATCATATTCTGAAAGAATATGATTTAAGTTTCAGGAAGTTCTTATCTAGAAGTATTGGCAGAAGTCAGCTAGCTTCTATGATATATGTTGTGTCTGGAAACAAGAGAGTTGGCATTGGTTATGAGGGTGAAATCCCATACAAGCTTGAATCTGTGGATGATATGAAAATATCATACAAGCCTATGTATAACCAATTTAAATTTGGTCACTCCCATGATATTAAGCACACATCACATGCACAAAGTTTTCACATAACACACACCAAGAAGCATGTGACACAACCTAAGAAATATCATGGAACTCAGAATAAGAAATATCATGCTGTTCCTCCTGCTAAATATTTTGCTAAACCCAAGTTCAATCAGAACTTGAGGAGAACTAACAAGAAAGGACCCAAGAAGTTGTGGGTACCTAAGGAAAAGATTATTCCTATTGCAGATATCCTTGGCGGAAAAGAGGACAAAAAGCAAAATGTCATGGTACCTGGACTCTGGGTGCTCGCGACACATGACGGGAAGAAGGTCTACATTCCAAGACCTGGTGCTTAAACCAGGTGGAGAAGTCAAGTTTGGAGGAGATCAGAAGGGCAAAATCATTGGCTCTGGAACCATAAGTCTTGGTAACTCTCCTTCCAAAACTAATGTACTTCTTGTAGAAGGATTAACGCATAACTTACTGTCCATAAGTCAATTAAGTGACAATGGTTATGATATAATCTTCAATCAAAAGTCTTGCAAGGCTGTAAGTCAGAAGGATGGCTCAATCCTATTTACAGGCAAGAGGAAGAACAACATTTATAAGATTGATCTTTCTGATCTTGAGAAGCAGAAGGTGACTTGTCTTATGTCTGTTTCTGAAGAGCAATGGGTCTGGCACAGAAGATTAGGTCATGCTAGTTTGAGAAAGATTTCTCAGATTAACAAACTAAATCTGGTCAGAGGACTCCCAAATCTGAAATACAAATCAGATGCTCTTTGTGAAGCATGTCAGAAGGGCAAGTTCTCCAGACCTGCATTCAAGTCTAAGAATGTTGTTTCTACCTCAAGGCCGTTAGAACTCTTGCACATTGATCTGTTTGGCCCAGTCAAAATAGCATCTGTCAGAGGGAAGAAATATGGATTAGTCATCGTTGATGATTATAGCAGCTGGACATGGGTAAAGTTCTTGAAACACAAGGATGAGTCTCATTCAGTGTTCTTTGAATTCTGCACTCAGATTCAATCTGAGAAAGAGTGCAAGATCATAAAGGTCAGAAGTGATCATGGTGGTGAATTTGAGAACAGATTCTTTGAGGAGTTCTTCAAAGAAAATGGTATTGCCCATGATTTCTCTTGTCCTAGAACTCCACAGCAAAATGGAGTTGTAGAGCGAAAGAATAGGACTCTACAAGAAATGGCCAGAACCATGATCAATGAAACCAATATGGCTAAGCATTTCTGGGCAAAAGCAATTAACACTGCATGCTATATTCAGAATAGAATCTCTATCAGACCTATTCTAAATAAGACTCCTTATGAATTGTGGAAGAACAGAAAGCCTAACATTTCATATTTCCATCCTTTTGGATGTGTATGTTTTATTCTGAATACTAAAGATCATCTTGGTAAGTTTGATTCTAAAGCACAAAAGTGTTTCCTTCTTGGATATTCTGAACGCTCTAAAGGCTACAGAGTATACAATACTGAAACATTGATTGTAGAAGAATCAATCAATATCAGATTTGATGATAAGCTTGGTCTTGAAAAACCAAAGCAGTTTGAGAATTTTGCAGATTTTGATATTGATATATCAGAAGTTGAAGAACCAAGAAGCAAAGCTGCAGAAGCTGGCAGTCTCAGAAGCAATGGATCAGAAGATCAAGTTGCTGCATCTTTAGAGAATCTTAGGATTTCTGAAGAACCAACTATCAGAAGATCACCTAGACTTGCCTCAGCTCATTCAGAAGATGTGATCCTTGGAAAGAAAGATGATCCCATCAGAACAAGGGCATTCCTTAAGAACAATGCAGAATGTCAATTAGGTCTTGTTTCTTTGATCGAGCCAACTTCTGTTGATCAAGCTCTAGAAGATCCAGACTGGATAATTGCCATGCAAGAAGAACTAAATCAGTTTACAAGGAATGATGTATGGGACTTGTTCCTAGACCAAAAGGATTTAACATCATCGGTACGAAGTGGGTTTTCAGAAACAAGCTAAGTGAGAAAGG